>NW_006921719.1:4546390-4597648 GCF_000298275.1 Orycteropus afer afer
AACCCACCAGCCACTCCTCAGAAGGAAGATGGGGCAATCTACTTCTGTAGTGATACTGCCTCGGAAACCCAAGGAGGGGTCGCCATGAGTTGGGGCCAACTTGACGGCACATAACAACAACAACAACAACAGTGCCTGGGATATTGATCCTTATGCATTCCATTTCATTTTTGACAACTTTCAATTTTCCTAGAGTCATCCTTCACAATTCCATCTTCTGATTATTAATGCATGTTTGCAGCTGCTCCTTCTCATTTTGAGTCATTTCACATCAGCAAATGGGGGTTCTGAAAGCTTTACTCTATCCACATCATTAAGGTCCACTCTACTCTAAGGAGACAGCTCTTTCCCAGTCATATTTTGAGTGCTTTCCAACCTGAGGGACTCATCTTCTAGCACCACATTGGACAATATTTTTCAGTAATATATCAGACAGTGTCTCACTGCTATTCATAACGTTTTAACTGACCAGTTCAGTTCTGACTGATCAGTTCAGGAAGGAGTGGATGGCTCCTTCCTCCTTCTGAGTCTGTCTTAGTCTGGAAGCTCTGCTGAAAGCTGTCTACCATAGGTAACCCTGCTGGTGTTTGAAATACTGGTGGCATAGCCCCCAGCCTCGCAGCAACATACAAGCCACCACAGTATGACAAACTGACAGACGAGTGGTGGCCAAGAATTGTAGATTAAATTACTGGATGAGTAGACCACATAAACATTGAAATCCAGGGATTAATGAAGGAAGGTTGAGTATAGAAGAAAGTTCTAAACCAATACTCAATGTCAATAGTGAATGATGGGAAGTAACCAGAAAACAAAATGAGCAAAAAGTTATAAAGGGTAGTATTGCTGAGGAGCTGATCATGAGGACAAGGACTGAGTCTGTTCTGTTCTCAAACTCCAGTACCATGCATGGGACATAGAAGGTACTCAATAAATATTTCTGGAATAAACAAATGGGTTTAATCCATCTCCCTTGTTTTACAGATGAGGAAACTGTGGCCTCAGCAGATTAAGTGTTATTGCTCAAAATCATAAAGTAAGTACACAGCTAGTCAAGTCTCAACCCAAAGCTTCCTACCTCCCTACAAAACCACACTGAACGTGGATTTCCTTCTCAACATTCCCAGAGATTCCAAAGGCAGTTCATGATTTTATTATGTTATTATCTTAAAACTATTTCAATTTGTCATTCCTTGGGTGCTGGGCTGAAATACTCTGAGGGTGAATGAATAAAGGGAGTGGTTAAAATATTCCTTGAGGCCTAGAGGGAGTTACTCACTGGTTGGAAATACAGTGTATTTCCAAGGTACCTCCAGGACTCTGGTCCTATAACTGTATCCTAGCCCATTTGCCAACAATTCATTGTTTACTCCTCTTTTGATGCAGTGGCCTCATCTTTTCTTTGACTCAAAAAGAAATACACACACACACACACACACACACAAGATAGGCATTGACCATAATCACAATAGATTTTTCCTAAGACTCTACAGGATTACAGAAATTTTAATTAGCCTTCAGCTGAATAGGTCTCTGAGGCTGTCAAAGTCTTACTATTATCCTTTGAGAAATATGAAAACATCTCTCCCAAAGCCTATTGTCAATTATGGAATCTAACATTAGAAGGAGGGTGGTGACATGCTCTTCTTTCCCACTGGACCAAAATTTCAAAGCTTAAAATGTGTGGTAAATCTAACCAAAGATAAAGATTTGCAGGTGTTTTTTTCATAAAAGCAAGAATGGCAGATGTATCTGAAACGTGCTTCTAAACAAATGGGACATCTGCAATCCATTAGAGGTGTCCTGATGAGAGAAAGTAAGAGGGGAGGTTCAGGCAGCAAGCCTGCTCTGCAGAAATGCAAGTGTGAGGATGTGTGCAGACCCTTCTGTCAGGATCTGAGGGCACTGAGCCTCCAAAAAGGCTACCTTTCCAGGGTAAACTGACATCTCTGCCAAATAATCTAGTTCCTCTTTTTTCTTTCCTTCTATCAAGTTATGTTTGAAATGTCAGTGCCTCCTCTTTACCCAAGTACACCTACATGTTTTAGTATTTAAGACTTGGCAGCCACCTCAGATAAAGAGAACACTCCCTTCTTTGAGTGTGCAGACTTTCCCTTCCCAGCACTCATGGAGAGCAATCCGTGTCCTGACTCGGCTTCTTACACTCCCACGGAACAAAGCAAAATTGTCACCATGGGCATTACTTGCAGGTTATTCACTGGCTGTTATGCACCCTGTTTCAGACTCCCAAGAAAACCACTAACTTTTATTAAAGCCTTTGTAGCAAAGGCTGTTGCAAAATCCCCATGGCTGTGAAAATAACTGAGGCATGTGATACCTAAAATGGACATTCACAAGGGCACCAGATTATGCTACTATACAGCATCTGTGTTCAGAGTTTGCTTCTGGCCTCCTTTTGGAAGTTTTACGTTGAGCTTCAGCAAACGGACCCAAATTGAGCACAATACGCAACCTGGGTGCACCTTAAATGAGTTCACTCACTGAATATACTAGTTCTGTTTTCTGAATGTCTCTTATTTGTTTATTGGCCTTTTGATAAACCATTAATGCTGGGGCATTTTGTTAATTACTAAATTCCTGGTGACAGACAAAGCTGGCCTGTTAAAACTTGCGTCGTAATTTGAGGATTAAAAGCCACACCTCTGGGAAACATCGGTATCAAACTGATTTGGTGTCAGAGACAAGGTGTTAGAAGCCACAGTTTGACAAAGTGGATTTCCAAGTGCAGTTAACAATTACATTTTTAGAAGTCTTCAATTATGCCGTTTACAAGAAAGTACTTTTAAGAGGCTACAAGTTAGGAATGTGTGTTCATTTATACATTTATAGGTGAAGCTCATATTTATGAAGCACCTACTGTGTTATATACAGTAAAAATCAATGGTTTCTATGCTTCTAAACCTCGAAATCCAATGAAGAAAAGTCTTCTTAAAAAAAAAAAAAATGTATGACATGGTCAATACATTTCTGGAAAATACTTAATGTCAAGGAGAAAATCATGACTATAGCACCAATGTGCTTTGATTGGAATAATCTCCTCACATGGCCCAAGTTTGTGGATTGAGAGTCTGTGTTTAGAGATTGTTTTCTAATCCTATAATGCTAATGTCATCTTAAAGTGCCAAGTAATGAACAAAGACTGTTATGACAGAAGACATCTGGTATTTCATTTATTCTTCATCTCAGAATAATCTAACAACAACAAACAACAAACAAAACTGAATGTAAATTTTTATAACAATCTAAAAGCTTTTGATTGAAAATAACCAAAAGTCTATCTCAAACTGACTTATCAAAGTCATTTAATTGTCCACAAATCTAAAGAGACCAAAAGTGTTTTTTGATCCTGCATAGTTTGATCAGAATTTCAACTGCATTTCTCTACAATTCTCTACCCTTCTTTCTCCCTGTATCAGCTCTGTTCCCAATCTGGTTCTCCTTTATTATTCACAAGATGCCTACCAGTAGATTACACATTTCCTGCTTAACACAAGGAAAGAAGAAGTTGGTGCCTCATAACCATTAAACAGAGGTCCTGAGTTTTAAGCTGATTGGACTACCCTAGAAACAATCATGAGTCCAGAAAAATACCTCAGTGCTGATTGGTTTAAGCATGGGTTACCTGAACCAATCACCTGTGGAATTGGGGCTAGGATCCTAACTACTCAAGAGACAGGGCTGCTATACTTGGAAGGAAAGAAATGGTGGTTGAGGGGACAATCACAGCACATTGTCTGCTACAATCCTTTTTTCATGCATAGTCCCTGATTAATTAGTTTTTATTCAATATCAGAAATCAACTCTGTAAAAAGGAATCTATTTCCTCTGAATTTGGTAAGTCAGACATCTAAAGATGGCTGTACTTTTTGAAAAATTTCAAAGAAATTCAAAGTAACTCTTTTTTTATTCATAGTTCAAACTCTCTTCAGAATATACTGAAACTCCCAAAGATATGTTTTCAAAGTTTGATATCAATTTTAAAATCCATCCTATAACCCATCTCCCTAACCTTTTTCTTCCCAGTTTCCAAAAGCAGTACAATCTAATTTGGAATTCCCAATTACAGTAACCCAAATATTTTTCTCTTGAACTTGAATACAAAACAGAATATATATATATATATATATATATATATATGTATATTATATATATATATATATATATATATATATATATATATATATATATATATATATATATATATATATATATATATATTGTCTTTAAGTCAATTGCAACCCATGGTGAAATGTCTGACATGTATGTATGACAGAAAAAAATTTCTCCATAAGGTTTTCATGGCTATATTCTTTACAGAAGCAGATAACCAGGCCTTTCTTCTGTCATTGGTTGGGTTCAGACTGCCAACCTTTAGGTTAGTAGTCACATGCAAATCATTTGTGCCACCCAGGGACCTTGAACTTGAATAATAGGTCATTAAAATTGCAGAAGATGCATATTCCAAGGCATAAGGAACCTTAAAAGTTTTTTTTTTTTTTTTTCCTGATGCATGATCACCAACCTCCCAACTCTTATCAAACAGACCCTGTCCTATCCTCATAAAACTCACCCGAAATTCATTAACTCCAGCTGCAATGCACCAATCTAAGGTACTTCCAACAACAAAGTATTTCTTCCACACTTTAATTAGAAATAGGGCTTCTTGACTTCAGAAATGTAATTGTAGTACTAAATAAAGCTTCCAAGGAGAAGTCCATCTGTGCTACTTTCCTTCCACTGATGAGAGAAGAAGCTATTTGGAAGGCAGTCCACAGCTTCTTGTGACTGCCAGTGATTGTGTAAAGGCATGGAGGACTGACTCAATGAAAGACCAACATGAGACTTACAGAAACCAATGGCAGTCAAACTTGCAGTATCTTCTCCAAGCTGACTCAAAAAACAAAAAACAAACTCACTGTCCTTGAGTCGATTGCGACTCATAGAGACCCCTCCTTGGGTTTCTGAGGCGGTATCCCTACAGAAGTAGATCGCCCAATCTTCCTTCCGAGGAGTGGCTGGTGGGTTTGAACTGCCAGCCTTCTCGTTAGCAGTCAAGTACCTTAGGCACTACGCTACCAGAGCTCCCAAGCATTACACTAGAAAGCATTATACTAGAAAAAAAAACATAAGGCAACTTGTGCATATTGGAAGAGTATTCTTTCCTGAACACAGAGGGAGCTACAGATACCCACAAGTTATATCACTGGCAGATATATTATTCAGGGTGGCAGTTTCGAATCAGGAACTGGGTTTGTTTCCATTTGGAATTTACAATTTACTTATCATTCTTCCTCACTGACAAGCCCTCCCTTCCCCTCTTTGAGATCTGGCAAGCTTGACTACCAAAACCCAAAATGCAAAGCCTGGTGAATTCTCTTCTGGATATCTGGACCTGCAGGGCATTTTGGTTCCTTCAGCTCTGGTCCTGTCAGAGGGGTGGAGAAACAGAGAGTAGGGTGGGGGGAGATAAAGCAGGATAGTTCTCTGTCAGCCAAACTTTTTGCCACCCTTTGGAATGTCCTCATATCCTCTCTCTCAATAGGGAGTAGCCCTGGGGCAAAGGGGAGAAGTTGCGACACCTGGGCCAGGCCTATAGCAGGCTGGCCTGTACCCCGGCAGGCAGGCAGCTGCGTGGGGGGGCCAGCTGGCCCAAGTGCAGCTTAGTCAGGCTCCAACGCCGAGTGGAGCTGCAGATGTGCCCAGACCTGCCGCCACCAGGTGTCTGTGTCTGGGCCAGGAGGTGACGGCACAAAAGTGACTCTTGCCTCCTGGTGTTTCCCTCTACTGTCCTCAGAGGAATGTGGAGAACTCAGGCAAGGCCACCTCACAAGGCTTCTGAAAGGGCCGAAGTTCTCTACCCATCCCACCATGTCAAAAGCCTTTGCCTGCCCTGCCCCTTTGCCTTCACCCAGTTCTCCTGCCAACAGCCCCAAGGCTAGCTCCTCCTCCAGGCCACCAGTGGGCTCAGGTGGGAGGCAGCTGCCTCCTCAGACAGGTTACCTACCTGCCCGCCTGCCGTGCTATAATATGAGGATGTTCTCATTAGTGCCCAAACCTCCACAACTAAAAAGTGTCTTTATTCTTTTTAATAGAATTAGCCCATAATTTGAAAATCTTTAGTTTTTTTAATATAATTTGCTTCCACTGGGGAAAAATTTCTTGGGAGAATTAGTTTCCTAAGTAGCTATTCTGTATTTAACAGAATTATTAACAACTGGACTGAGCTTTCCAGGGTGTGAATACTGGGAAGGTTTACCAGCCAATTTGTGGACTCTGGGTCCAACACAAAAAAAGTGGTTACTAATCTCAGTGAGGCTTCTGAGAATTCCATTGAAAACTCAAATGGGCTGTAAGCCACTCTCCATCAGGAATGTACCTCTACAAATGTTTAGTGCACACCTCCTGGGTACTATAAGCCCAGTGTCAAGAAGACATCACTATTTATAGCAGGGGGTGCAAATGAACAGCATGTTGGCCAGATTCAGCCCACAAACATATTATGTTTGACTCACACCATATTTATCAAAACTTTGAATTAATTGCCAACTTTTAAATATCAGAATACTTCCAGCTTCTCTTGAAAACTCAGGAAATCTGGCAAAACTGAGCCCACATTCCTGGATGATGATACGCAGAGTAACAACTGCCACTTCAGACAGACACTGGCTCTCGGCTCACGCAGCACCCACCAACCCCACTCCCTGCTGACTTCACTGGCCAGCCCCTCAGCATCTGCTAGTGACTTTCAGAACAGAGAGTCACAGCACATCTACCTCCAGATAAGCCTGACTTTGAGGCCTCATCCCAACCAGGCCTTTATCTCAGATGAGCCAATTCTTGCCTCCATAAGAATAGGCCACAGGGCTTTTCTTATTTTGTGTCTTCTCAATTTTCCTCCTTCTTAATAAGGATTTCTTACTCGTTTGTAACCAAAAGGTAGGCAGTTCAAACCCACCAAACAGCCCCATAGGAGAAAGACCTGGCAATCCACATCCATAAAGATTATCATTAAGAAAACCCTTTGGGACAGTTCTACTCTGTCACATGAGTTCTCTATGGGTTGAAATTGACTTGATGGCACCCAGCAACAACAACGACATATACACTTAGGGAAGACATTCTGTTTGTATCACTAGCTAAAATGAGTAACTCGATACAGAAGGAAAATGTCTAAGCCAAAGCAGAGAAGCAAAGAGGGAGGATTGTGAGAGCTGGACAAGCCCTTGGTGATGCCTCCATTTGCCAGATGAAGAAACTGAGCCCTAGAGAGAAGGAAGGCCGTGCTCTGGTCTCACTGCTGACCTGTAGGAGAACGGGAGCACGGTCTGAATGGTCTTTACCCAGCCAGCACCACAGTCTTTTTCTCTATGCACAGGTGGTTTCTCTTACATGTTTATAAAGAAGAGCAAAAGAAGCCCATCAGATCTGAGAAATAAAAATAAGGATTGATTTCAAAAGTCACACAGGACATCAGGTACAAGATTCTAAATGAACCTGTTGTTGTTGCTAGGTGCTGTCAGTCAATTTTTGACTCATAGTGACCCCATGTGACAGAAAAGAACTGCCTCACCAAGTTTTCTAGATTGTAATCTTTATGGTGAGAGCCCTGTTGGCACAATGGTTAAGCACTTGGCTGCTAACTAAAAGGCTGATGGTTTGAACCCACCAACCCATCTTCAGGAGGAAAATGTAGCAGCAGTGTGCTTCCATGAAGATTTATAGCCTTGGAAACCCTACGAGGGCAGTTCTACTCTGTCCTATAAGGTATTGACTCAATAGCAATGTGTTTTGGTTATTCTTTACAGGAGCAGATCACCAGATCTTTCTCTGGAGAAGTGGCTAGGTGGATTTGAAGCAACAGCCTTTCAGTTACCAGCTAACTGCTTAACTGTTATGCCACCAGAGTTCCTTAAATAAACCTAAAGAAGATTAATTAGCAATCTTCACCTAGACCCACCGGTTCTCTACATGTGGGTCAAAATTGTTATATGTAAAGAAATGTGTCTGATGACCCTGAAAGTGCATGTTGAGAGCCAAAACCCACTGGTATTCTGACTCACAGTGACCCAAAGGATGGAGTAGAACTGCCCCCATAGGGTTTCCACAGCTGTAAATCTTTACAGAAGCAGATTGCCTCATCTTTCTGCCATGGAATGAGTGGTGGATCTGAACCACCAACCTTTTGCTTAACAGCCAAATGCTTTAATTACTGTGCCACCAGAGCTCCTCATGTTGGGAGAGGCAGCCTGTTTTCATACTACGTATTACCAAAATCCTCCTGGTGTTCATAACCAGGAATAGAGTCAAAACAGGTTAATCCCAGTATTTGTTGCAGTGGAAATACTAAATAAATACCATTTAGTTGCAAAAAAACAAAGAGATTGACCAAAACCTTCAATTAGACAGATTAACAGTATTTAACTGAATCATTGCCTAGGACGTGGAAATGCTGTTGGATTTATAAGAAGTACATATGGCCATTCAGCAGTACTTCAACCAAGGACTCTGCTAGTAACACTTTTAAATTAATTCAAAAATCAGTTTTAGGTACAACAGAAAGGAAGGCAAGAAAGCAACATCTGAGGAACAAAGACTATCTTTAGCCCCACCAATCTGGCCAAAGACTAAGTTTCATACCTATTTTTACAGACGGGGAAAGTGGAGCCAAGAAAGCTGACTTCCTCAGCCAGTTTCCAAATGGTGGAAAATGGCTAAGCCTGGGTCATCCTAACTCCAAAACCTTAGTTCTGTCTGCTACAATAACTCACAGCACAGAAGCCACTAAGATGAGTAATGACCAAAGTCATGCACAGCTTAATGTCTGTCCCTCCAACCACATAGGATACATCACAACTAGGCTACTCCTCAGAAGGAAGATGGGGCAATCTACTTCCATAGTGATACTGCCTTGGAAATCCAAGGAGGGGTCGCTATGAGTCAGGTCTGACTTGATGGCACATAACAACAACAACAGGCTAAAGAAGCACTATAAGAAAGGCACAGACAAATGGCAGGGGGTCAGAAGAGGGCAAAAGCACGTGGAATAGAGGGTTGTGGGTCATGGCTGGCTTCCAAGAGGAGGTGACATTTAAGAGTCCTTGAAGGATGAATTGTGTTCAAACAGGCTGAGCAAAGAGAGGCAGGAACAAGAAGAAATGCCTAAACCCTGCAGGGCAGAGGAATGGAAGGTAAACTGCAGTCATGCATCACTTAACGTCCACAATGTGTTTTATGAAATAGGGCATTATGTGATTTGGATGTTGCGCATACATGTATTGTAGTCTGGTCCTGCCTTCTCTTAAAGCATCTCCAACAAGCTTGGTGCCTTAGCAGTGACTGTTAAGGTGCTGAGGATTCTTTTGTGTTTGGTTCTCAATTCACATCATTAGCAATTTCTCCATATCTAATATAAGTCCCTCTCATATTTTTGTTAGTCTCATTATCCTCAAAGCTTTCAGTGGAGCTGATCCTTTAACAACTTGGATAATTTTTTCTGAGGATCATCATGATTATTGAGTGCGACATGCCTAAACTGCCAGCAACAGCATTCACTGATTTTCTACCTTTGTGTTGTTTAATAACCTTTTGTTTCTTCCAAATGGATACTTCTTTGCCTCTTGGCGCTGCTAACACTGGCAATGCTTTTGCTGCATCTAGGAGCCAAGATAGACTTCATGATAACATTTTTAAAAGAAAATTAAACAGAGAGATAACACTATAACATCCAAGAGACATGTAATATGCCAGATTGCCTACTGCTGTCCAGGAGTCAAAGCATATACTGTTATACAGTAAACTTTTTAGATAGAAAGTAAAGTATAGTACATATATAAGCCACTAACATGAGAATTTATTGTGACTGGATATATGTATTAAGACAAATATATGTATTATTGGATATATATGTACTGTACTAGTATATGCTGGCAGCACAATTGCTTTGTATATGCAAAACATGAGCTGCACATGTTGCATGCAAGAAGCTGTTGTGTCTGCTACATCCCATTCTCTGATTGGGATTTCTGAACTCTATTATAACCTTATGGAGCCACGAACATATATGTGGTTGGAGGGACAGATGTTAGGCTGTGCATGACTATATTTGGGTTTGGAATTCACAGAGCAAAAATTCATACTGAAATTAACCTGTAACCCATTGTCATCTTGTTAATTCAGACTCATGTGACCCCATGTATTACAGTGTAGAACTGAGCTCCATAGGGTTTTCTTGTCTGTAATCTTTAAGGAAGCAGATCACCAGAACTTTCTTCCACTAGATGGGTTTGAACCACCAACCTTTAGGTTAGTAGGTGAGCGCAAACCATTTGTGCCCAGGAACCATAATGAATCTTTCCCACACCTTTAATACAGGGCAGGTGTAAAGGCCAGACGACTTCGTGTCTGCAACGAAGGCCATCACACTGCAGACCTAGGACAGACTCACCTGGCCAGAGAGCTGTGTGTCCCCAGGAGGTAGAGAGGCAGCAGGACCTTCTGGACTCCACGAAGCCCAAACACTCACACTTTCTTCCTACCTGGTTGGCTGACTGCAACTCACTTCATAGTTTCTTTCTCTCAGATTATGGAAAGAAGGGCTCTATTTCCTGTTCGGGGATCTCCACCGGCAGCAAGGCATGTAGAATAAACTGGGGGAGGGGCAAGCAAGACACCACCACCCCCAACTCCAACCTTCAGAGAATCCTTCTAGGGAATTAAAAAGGGAGGAGAGAGAAGGCCTGATTCACTTTGGTTGTGTGTTTGCCCTGCCCCAGGGCAGATGAAAAGCTGAGTGCTGCTACAACAGCTGTAGGCTATCTCTGTCAGCTCCTGTGGGGGGGGGGGGGGTGAAGGACAGTGTTGTCACCAGGCCCAGGAAGCTGGTTCTCTGGGCAGGCCCTTTCCCATCTGCTCCTGTTTAGTTTTCCAATACATTTGATTTGATTTGATCCTTGGCATCCACTAAGAGAGGTGAAGATTTACTTCCATTTTACAACTGAAGCAATTGAGGCTCAGAGAGCCAAGACACTTGTCCTGGTAAAGTGGTAAAGCTGGGAATTTAACTCACTAGATCATAAGGGAAGGGGTGCGCGTGTGCTTAAGTTCTTTAAAGTCTCCTGGTGATCCCCCTTTTCCACACCGTGGGACACGTCCCCACACTTTCTCTGGAAATAAAGGTTCTAGTAGCAAGAGTGACACAATCTTCCTCCTTAGGTGCCGTGGGACCCTCGAGGGTGCCCCTGGGTAGGTAAGGAAGGCAGAACTATCCCATAAGACGAGCGCCAGATAACTTCAGAGCGCTTCGCCCTTCCCCAGGAGAGGCAGACACAGACACGTCCGTCTTTTACCAACAAGTGCCTTCAAGCCCGGCGGGGGCAGACACCTCCGCGCCGGCCGCCGGCGAGGTCTCCGCTGTCTGCGGGGGCAATGGCCTCGCATCAGCTGCGCTGATTTAATGCTTATTGGGCCGCCTGAGCAGGAGGCGTCTTCCCCGGCAGCGCAGCATCGCCCGGAGTCTAGGACGACTCGGCGGCCCAGCACGAGGAGAGGGGGAGGGGAGGAAAGAAAGGAGGGGACGCCCCCCGGGGGGGGACTCAGGGGGCGGGCGTGCGGGCACACGCGGTGCGCGGCGAGCGGGGGCGGCCACCGCGCGGCACGGCCCGGGCGCCCGGGGAGCCGCCCGCTTTGCCGCGTCGGGCCCCGACGGCCGGAGCTTGGATGCGGCGGCTGAAGCAGGGAGGACGCGGGGCGGCCCGGGCCCGGGGAACGCGCCGGTAGCCGCG
Organism: Orycteropus afer afer; assembly: GCF_000298275.1. Taxonomy (NCBI): domain Eukaryota; kingdom Metazoa; phylum Chordata; class Mammalia; order Tubulidentata; family Orycteropodidae; genus Orycteropus; species Orycteropus afer. The sequence continues at coordinate 4,558,192 of NW_006921719.1, forward strand.
GGAGTGCAGCGGCCGCAGGATGGCTGAGGTAAGTGCGACGCCTCTCCTCGGACGCGGGGCCCCTCTCCGCGCAGAGAGGGTCGGCCTAGGGCTCCGTTCGGCCCCAGCTGCGGTCTGGACCTGGGGGGAGCACACAGAGCCACCTCCCTGAGGGCCACCTGCGCGGCAGCGCGGCCCCGAGGTTCGGGCGTGAAGGGGCGTTTTCTTAGGCTGCGAGTGACTGTGAAGCGCTGGGGGGCCAAGGACTCGTCGCTGCCCGACGTTCCAGACAAGTAAAAAGCGCGACCCTTGTTGCACCGCCGAGGGCGGGTTCACGGCGTGCCGGGAGCAGTCCCCACGCGTCCAAAGTGCCGCATCGTGGTGAGAATCTTTGGCAATTATCCTTCCGCTGCCCAAGCCGCCGCCAGCGGGTCTGCGTCTTCTCTGTCCGTTTCTGACCAGAGCCTTTTCAGCCTCTAAAATTAAGTCCAAGAATATTTGGACTTACCGTTTCGACCTGTGAAATATATTTCCCTCTCCCCATCTTTTTTTTTTTTTTTTTAATGTGTGTGATTTGGGTAAAAATTTACAGAGCAAATTCATTTTCCATATTTTTTTTTCTTTTTAACCTCAGAATTAAAATTAGTATTTTAAAATAACCGTTTTTCTACCCGGATTTTGTTTACTCTGGAGAATTAAGCGTGTGGTAAAACTTCAGTCACTATTGCGGAGAAAAGCAAGCGGCAGTGATGGGGCCTCCTTCCACGGTTGGACAAATCTTTTGTAACAAATGGAAAATCAAGATCAAGACATGTCTGATTACAAAGCTTCTAGGACATAAAAGTAATGTTCATGGTGTATGGCCAGATGGTATCAACGTTAAAGCCGACGTTGTAGTTCTTAGAAAAGTTAAGTGCAAGATGTTTTACCCCTTCGAAAAGAAAGCACTGTGACAATGGGGTTACGGCTTTTATTGTTTGGATATAAAAACCAGATATAATAGTCTTTGGCCACTTTTAGATGGTTTACCTGCAATTGACAGGAAGTGCGCTTGCACTGCTGAGCTGGTAAATGTGACTAGCGCTTCATTCATGTATTTGCCTGAGAAGTGCTAGAGCCTGGCAGCGCCCCCAATCCGCATTTTAGACTTCTCTGCGTCCGGGGAGCGCAGCGCCCGCCCCATCTCCGGAGCGCCTAGTCTATTCCAAGTTGTAACCCCGGAGGCAGCGGCTGGAGCCCGGTGCCGCTGGCATTGGAGGCCACTGCGGTCCCCCGCTGCCCCTCGGGCACTGCCGGCCAGTCCCCGAGCACCCTTGGCTGCCTGGCTTTGCATAAGCTCCGAAAGATTTGTCAGCCAGATGTGACAAGAGTGTCGAGAGGTGAGTGAAGGAGGAGATCTGATATTAATCAGTGCATAGCTCGGAGCCAAACTTTCTCAAATGCGGTGTAGGAACATGTTCTTCTCATTTAAGGCATCTCTTTGTGGCTGTGAGGCTGCCACCGGTCTGAGTTTGACAGTTAAATGGAATGCCAGCTAGCAGCTTTAATTGTGTGAGTAAAATTATGTGTGTGTGTGTTTGTATGGGGGGGGGGTATCAGACACTCTGGGGTTCGAAATGTCCCCTAGTTTTATGGCTGTGCTCTCACCGCAGCCCTCTGAAGACAGGGCATTTAAAATCAGGCCAGACGCCTGGTCGCAGCCAGGCCTCTGCTGTTAACACTTAAGGGGCCTGAAAGAGGCCTCACTGGTGTCCTGGGAATCCCTGTCAGAGGGTGGGTGCGAGTAGGGGAAAACATGTGTTACTGCAACTTTGGGACAATAGATCAGATCTAGCAAAAGAAAAAATTTAAATCTATTCCTTCCATCAAAGCAACAAGGTTTTGGCAAAACAGTAAGTTAAAAAAACAGCATCATCACTTTTTTTGTAGTGACATTTTATTCCTTGTTTGTTGTTTTAATATGCTTTTAGATTTTATGCGGTATTTCATAAGATTTCTTTTTTCCAATCTATAAATATTCTATTTGTTTATTTATTTATTTATTTTTGCAGTGTTCCCTCCCCTCCTACCCCTGGTAACCAACAAAGAAAGCGTCCTTCCATATATAAACCTTTCCTTGACTTTTTACAATAATGAATTAATACAATATTTGTCCTTCTGTAATTGACTTCTTTCACTCAGCATAATGCCCTCATAAGATTTCGTAGACTCTTCATTTGCAGATATTAGCTATGTGTTAAAACTTTTGTTCAGTGATAAATAAACCAGCTTATCAATTGCCTCTCCCCAAATATATTGATGTACAGAATTAAAACCTCATTAAATTTATATATGTCAAAATAAAATTTTTGTACATCATATTAAAGAACATTACTTCAAATATTACAAATTGTCCTAGATTTGCTGTAATGAATTTTGATAAATAACCTTATTCTTTTTGAAATAGTTTCAGATAAAAAGAAAAAGATTATAGATCATCATTCGATATCTTGTCTAATAAATTTGCTACCTTCAGTTTCACCCAGAAAATATTACTATTTCAACTCAACTTTTGTTGGTTGAGCATGTTCCTGCTATAGTTTCACCCAGAAAATATTACTATTTCAACTCAACTTTTGTTGGTTGAGCATGTTCCTGCTATAGTTAAATGCTGAGAAGAGGTGGTGAAATCTTCACTTAGCACTTGTGCTGCTCATACTTGGGGAACTCATAATTATGTTATCAGACATCTGCGTAATTTAATTCGGAATATCATCTGTACCCATGGAGGTCCTTCAGTCTACTAAGGATTTAGTGACATGCTCCTCCTTCAGTCAGAGAGAAAGTAGTTAAAATGGTTATTTGGTCGTTGATATCCCTTAGGATGTGAAACAACTATATTTTGCTCGGTTGCAATTCACATTAGAAATATTAACCAACATAGAATAATAGGTTGGAAGCAAACCGTTTGCATAATGGGTTTTTGTTTTCCCTTTTACATCTCCCCCAAATACTTTCCTGTAGCAGTTACACTTGCATCTGAGGCCCATGCCTACGTTCTGTACCTCAAGACCGGGATTATCACTTTGAAAAGGATAGTCCAACCCGATGAATGAGAAAAAGCCATAGAGTTTTCCCAGTGGAACAAATAATAATTGTCCCTTCATCACACTCTTGTCATTTACAAATACCTAGGAATAAATATAAACGGAATAATTTTTAAAAGTTTAGTTTGTCAGTAAAATTTTGCTTCAGTGTATGGGGGTGTAGGGCCTACTGTCTTTGGGCTTTTGTATATGGCTTTAGAAGTTATTTTGACAGTGGCCATTAAAAGAGTTGCCCTGGAGGTTCCACAAGGTAAATTACTTGCAGGAGGAGCTGTGCTTCCCCTGGAGTGAATTTTCTCCTTTACAGATGTCATTTAGAGTGAGTTACTTTTGTCAGAAACAGCCCTTTTAGAAAAGAATGAGAAATACCCTACCTTAAGGTAAAATCTTGGTACTGAGCCACCTGTCCTTTTGGTATCAGAATTTAGGGAGTCGATCATTTTATTTATCGTTGTTTATTACCTGAATTTCCATATTCTGAATCTACTACTGCAGATCTTTTATTATCTTTAGTTAGTTAGTTAGTTCTTTTATTTTTGATGACTTATGAGGAGGTGTTAAAGATAACAGTTCTTTGCAGAAGGAGCATCTGAAAAGGTTTTGTTTTTGTTTTTTAATCACTTTCCACCTGGAAATCTTACTTTCTCTTGTCATTCTTTGAAGTCCTTTTACCTAATTCTGGAAATTCCAAGATTTGGGTGTGGCCCCATTTCTCTGCCCAGACAGACATATGTTGATTTTAGCCAAAGAGGGTTCTGAATAGTAGATCTGCTTTACCCAAGTCCAATTTGGGACCTTTTCAAACTTCCAGTAGTTTATAGGCAAATGGGGTCTGCTCATAGATTCATTGTTACAAACCAGCCCCAGCCTAACATCACATGGAGGACTCTGCCTTGTGTGTGTCTGTGTGTGTGTGTGTTTGTGTATGTGTGTGTGTGAGAGAGACAGAGAGAGAGAGAGAGAGATTTTCACTTGGCTAATATGAGGCAAAAAAAAATAGAGAAATAAAATGTAAAGACCCAAGCAGCCCTGTGTGATGGGAAATGACTGTCTCAGATAAACTCCGATTCAGGCTTTCTAACTTAACTTTTCCTTCATACAGCTACATTATTTTGATCATCTTCTCTTGCACATTATATGTATGATCTTGACATGTAGTCAAACAAACGTCACAATTACTTTGCAGCTTTACGTTCTGTAGCCCTCTGATTGTTTATATTATTCATTATGAAGGTAATATTTTTATTCCATCAATTCTAACATTTCATTGATTACACCATGCTGAATTTTTAGACAGTGATCAGAATGATATAATAACTAAATCTAATCTTTTTAAAAAACTTAGTTTTGAAAGTCTAGTTCTCGGTGGTGAGTCCTAAAAGAAATGTTTACAAACTTTTAGTTAGAAATGTTCACAATTTTATCATTTATTATTTTGCATCAGCAGCAACAGCAAAGTTGCATTGCATGTGTATCTGACCACCTTGATTAGAATTATCTTAAGGTGTTAATATGTCTTGTTTTTGTTTCTTTTTCCCCCCCAAGAATGATTCAACTGTATTTCAAAGTTCTTTACACCTACAGCTAATAGTTAATGATTGTCTATTTTTTGTTACCAAAGGTTTCTGAAGATTACCTCTTAGATTTACTAAATTTAGGTTATAAAGGAAAATAATTCATCTATATCATTTATATTTCTCTACTGTTAGTTTAAAACAAAACGTTTGGTTTGGTTTCTAAGGTATTTTTTGCATGTTCTACTTTTAAAAAATATTTTCTATTTTTAGAATTAATTTTAAGAAAAAAGGCACAGATGTTAAATTATTTTGGCATAGAATTTATACTTTGATTTATAGAGATCAAAAGAACGAGTATTTTCCCGTCGCCCTCTTTGAACTAAACAGCAAGAGAACACTACAAGTGTGTCACGCATACTTTCTACTCACAGGTAGACTCACCCAACATCTGCCACCTGTAGGGAGTCCTGCCTCGCACCTGTCCTTTCTCTGCCAGACTCTTCTCCACATTCTCAGTGGTGTTTCGCCTCTCCTTTCATCCTCATATTTGTAGTGAGAAACTACATCTGTCAATTCTCTTTTAGTGTCATGTATATGTTACAAACCCTAACTACCCCTCTTTCAATTAGGCTCATGGTAAACAGTGTTGCCTATTGTTCAGAACCCTGGTGGTTCCATAAACCCAACAGAGAGACTCCTTGCCGCACTCTGAACAGTACTCCCCCCCATGCCCATGTTGCCTTTCAAGGTCAACTCTTACTATCTGTAACAAACCTCTGCTCTGTGGCCCAGCTTCCTGGGCCTGGCACACATGTACTGTGGTGAGCTTTTTTTGTGCCTAGGACTGGTGGCATTTCCTACACATCCTTATGAAAGTATGCCTGCTTTCTCCTGATAGAAACTTTTCTCCTCAGGCCTCTCTAAATGGCACTGCTTTCTCCCTCTATGTATGCCACCTCATGTAAACTAAAAATTTGGGGGAGAGGCAGTCTTGATTTATTTTTTCACCTTTTATTATGGAAATTACCACATCATCAAAATTAGAATAGTTTAATGAAGCTTGGTACTGTGTGCTTGGGAGTTTAACAGTTGCTAACTTTTGGGCTCTGGTAGCATAGACTTGACGGCACATAACAACAACAACAACTTTCGGGCAGTCCTGATTGATCTATATTCCTTATCCCATTCCTTTCATTCAATGCATCCTATATTTACCAATATAGGATTACTTAGAAGCAAATCCTAGGCATAATAATTTTATTAATAAGTATTTTAATATGTAATTCTAAAAGATAAAGACTTAATTTAAAACAAAAACAGTATACCATATGTTGTTGTTGTTGTTACGTGCCATTGAGTCAGACCCAACTCATAGCGACCCCTCCTTGGGTTTCCGAGGCAGTATCACTACGGAAGTAGATTGCCCCATCTTCCTTCCGAGGAGTGGCTGGTGGGTTTGAACCTCCAGCCTTTTGGTTAGCAGTCAAGTGCCTTAGGCACTACGTTACCAGAGCTCCTAGTATACCATATAGCACCTAAAATTTTTTACAAGTAACTCCTTAATGTCATTAAATTTCCAGTCAGTATTCAAATTGCCTTGATTATCTCATAAACTTTATTGAAATGTCATTGGTTAGTTCAAATCAGGATCCAAACACGGCCTATTCAGTACTGCTTTTAACCTATAGTTTTATTACTCTTCATTTTTTCCGTGCAATTATTTATTGAAAAACTTCATCATTTAGCCTGTAGAGTGCTCCCCAGTGAGATTTTGCTAATTGCATACTTGTGGTATCATTCACACATTCCTCTATCTCCTATATTTTCTGTAAACTAAAGTTGATGAAGATCCAGATTTGAACTTTTTAGCAAGAACACCCCATGTGAAGTGGTATGTATCCTTCCATCCAGAGGCAAATGGTCTAGTTATCATCTATCTGTTAGCAGTTGCAAAATAGTGGTATTCTAATTCATTTATTTAGTGAGTTGGTTACTCTGAAATATAGTTTGTATAGAAAAGGATACATGCTTGATTCTTTCCTTTTGTTTACCAGATTTCAGAATAATTAGTTGGCTCCGTAGCATCTTTAAAAGGTGGCTAATGAGTTCTGCATTTGTCTTGAGTATATTTTGAATGACTAAATTTCCATATTATAAATGACTCACTAATTTTTGATAAATTGTGTTATCAGCTTGGTTGCTCTTGGTTGTTTTCTTCCCTAGGACAGATACTGGAAGTTACTCATGTTTGTACCCCATGAGGTTCCCCATTGTTACTAGTGTGTGGTAACCCAAAAATAAACCAGTTGTGCTGTTGATTCCAACTCACGTCAACCGATACATGTCAGAGTAGAACTTTGCTCCATAGGGTTTTCAGTGGCAGTGATTTTTCAGAAGCAGATCAGGCCTTCCTTCTGAGATGCCACTAGGAGATTCCAGCCACTAATCTTTCAGTTAGTAGCCAAGTGCTTAACCATTTGTACTGCCTGGGATTCCCTAGTGCATGGTGGATGCTTTTAGAAACAAACAAACAAACAAATGACAAAAAAAAGAAAACTTGTTAAATAAATGGCTACCATTTTCTTAAGCTGTAAATGGGAAAATGATGACAGAATAGGTTAATGAGATGAACATCTAGTCCATGTGTGTGTTTCCCCAGGCGGGCTTCAGTCCAGCACTACCAGAGCAGATGAGTTACTCTCACGTAAGGACCCTCATGAATTTTCTTTGCTCCTCTTCCTGGTTGCCCCTACTGCTCATCCATTAAATCCTGGTGTACCTCTGTGTGTTTGCATACATGAGAAACACAAAGGAAAACTTAAAAAGTGAAAGAAATTAGTGGAAAGTTACTGAAGAGGAGGCAAGGGGCAAAAAAAAAAAAAAAAAAAAGAGTAAGAAAAGTGAGAAGTACAGAATATGCGTAAGAGGCAGAGCATCTTCAAAAAACTCCTACCCCTGTATGGTGGGGTTCCTTGAACCAGGAAGGCAAGTTCTGCAGCCACAGAGAATGGGAATGGCAATTTCACCATAGGTGAAGGGAAACAAGCCCTCTCCCCCACAAGCTGCAGGTGGTCCAGTTGCTTAAAAAGATGGCTTGCATGGTGCAGTGATTTAGTACGCAGCTACTAACTGAAAGGTCAGCTGTTGGAACCCACCAGCCACTTGGTAGAAAACACATGTGACAGTCTGCTTTTGTAAAGATTACAGCCTTGGAAACCCTATGGAGAAGTTCTACTGTCCTATGAGTTGGAATCAACTTGACAGAAAAAGGTGGGTTTTTTTGTTTTTTTTTTTTTTGGTTTCACATTGTATATTCTCATAGCCAGTTTTTGATATGTACTTCAGTTTTCCAGGACTCAAATATGTAACAGCAATTAACTATATTCAATATTTAAAAATACACCTTGGAAAAACCTGAAGCATTTTTATTCTAAAGCTTGGTGACTTAAAAAGTGATTTATGGTTTGTTGGACTGCATCTTTCAACTTTAGTTGAGGAATTAGTATTCCTATCACTAAGAATCTGGTACAGCCTGAGAATGTCACACTTAGAAGAGGACCTCAGGCTCTTAACTGGGCCTCAGTGATCTCAATAGTAAGCCATTTGCCATGTGGGTTTCATGTTGCCTTCTTCATGATCAGCAGGAAGATCATTGTATAGTAATGTCATCTGACTACTAGTGAAAGAGCCCCTAAATAATAGTCACCATCCTTTCTGCTCACTATTCTTAGGCCATGACTTCCAGCTCAGAATCACCTGATAGTCACAAAATGGCTTCTGACCTCCAGCTATCATATCTTGTTCCAAGAAGGGGGAAGGAGGAAAAGCAAAAAGGTTTCTCAGCTGAATCAACTCCCAGTTGTAAGGAACTTTCTGTAACGTGAAAGTTCAGCGACTTCTACCCATATACATTGGCCAGTACTTAGCCACCTGGCCACCAATGGAGACTTGGAAATTAAGACTTTTTTACTGAGACAGTTCTGGAAAAAGAACATTGGATGGGCAACTACTATCAGTAAGAATGGTGCAGCTCGCATTGATTCATTCATTCAGTCAGTCATTCTCTCAACAAATCCTGATAGGGGGCTTACCAAGTAACAGACACAGTGCAAGCCATTAGGTGTTGGTTTGAAATTTCAGTTGTTTCTTTCTATTTTTGAGATGTGATTCATTGTGAAGCAACTTTTATAGCATTTTTATCTTAGATGTTTTTGGTAGCTGTGTCTTGTGCAAAATCAGACCCACAAGAGCCTAGAAGACCTGAAAACCTACTTGTTGTAGGCCTGATAGCAATAACAGTCTCACTGTGCTAATTGGTCTCTCCAGCTCTCCATTTGTATATCCTCATTAAAAGGCAAACAGGCTTCAGAGGTAGCAGGAGCAGATACCCAAGCCCGTTTTATAGTTAAAGGCACCAAGGTGTGGAGCTGAAGTTATATGGTTTACAGGAAGTATGACATAGGTTGCCTGAGGCCAATCCTAGCTTTTACTACCTCTCATTGGAGGGTGTCCAGTGTGGTGAGGGGGAAGGAGGTTAGGTTCCCCAGGTCTGCAACCAGAGGAATCTATTTTAACAGGCAAATCATATTAATTTTACACCTGGTTAAGACTCACCATTAGACAGAATAAAATCCAAACTTCTTGCCCTGCCCCACTAGGTCCTAGACAGTGTAACCTCTGTCAGCTCTCTGAGCCCATTTTCTACCCTTAATCACTAACTCCACTCCAGTTACACAAGCCCCCTTTCTGTGTCATATTTACATACAAATCTTCCATAAATTTGAGCCTCTGTTTTCTGTTAGTACCTAAACTTTCTTGTGCCTCAAGGCCTTTGCACTTGGCTATGCCCTCTGCCTGAAACACTCAGTTCCTCTCAAAGTCTTTATATGACTGACTCTCTGCCTTTCCTTGGAACTCAGTTCAAATGCTACCTCCTCAAAGGCTTTCAATGATGATGTTATCTAAGATATATTTATCCTACCCTCACCCCCTACATGTACCCAGTTAAATTGCTAGTATAATTTTAGTTCTTTCATAGCATTTCCCTTATTCTGAAATTACCTTGTTTGTTTATGTGTTTGTTATTTCTTTCCTCTAGAATATAATGGAGCTCTGGTAGCATTTTGGTTAAAGCATTGGGTTGCTAACCACAAGGTCAGTGGTTCAAACCTACCAGGTGCTCTGTGGCAGAAAGATGAGGCAGCCTACTTCCATAAAGATTTACAACCTTGGAAACCCTGGGGGTCAGTTCAGTTCTACTCTCTCCTATAGGGTTGCTGTAATTATGAATCAGCTCAATGGCCATGGGTTTGGTTGGTTTGTGGTTTTTTTTTTTTTTTTTTTTTGCTAGAATATGATTTCCTTGAGGGCAGGGACCTTATCTGTCTTGTTCAACACTTTAATCCCCAAAGTGTAGAACAATGCTTGGTTCCTAAATGTTCAGCAAATACTTATTTGATGAATGAAATTTCTTTACGATATGGAACTTTAATTTCCTTATCTACAGAATATGGATGATAATGCCTACAGGAATTAAATGAAACCATAAATGTTACATTAATTAGTATAAAGTATTGGTATGTCAAGATAAAATCTACCCCTGTATTCAATATGCAGATTTGAGATCACCCTGATAGCCTGTAAATTCCTCAGCTATGAAAGGGGGATAGTTTTACCTAACTTCTGGAATGGTTGTGAGAAAAAAATGAGATAATAATGTACACTGCTTAATGTAGTGCCTTACACATAATAAATATTCAAAAAAAGCTTACCAACTGTGTGACCTTGGGGAAGTTACAAATCTTTCATAAATTTGAGTTTCCTGAGAATAACTCCCTCCTCACAGGAGTGTAGTAAGGATCAAATATTACCTATTAAACACAAACACCATACATAGAAAGGTAGATGCATCAAACTTGCCAGTGTCTAATAGAAGCTTCTGTGATGATGGAAGTGTTCTGTATCTCGACTGTCCAGTACAGTAGTCACTAGCCACATGTGGCTACAAAGCACTTGAAATGTGGCCAGTGTAACCCCGGAACTGAATTTTTAATTTAATTTAATTTTAATAGCCACATGTGGCTAGTAGCTAACCATATTGGAAAGTGCAGACTAAGGTCTTGAGCCTGAATCTGAGAACCCCAAAGATCGGTAATTTTTTTTCTCCTTTTATCTCCTGTACTGTTGCCTTCGAGTCATAGCAACCCTATGGGACATAGCAGAACAGCCCCATAGAGTTTCCAAGGCTGTTATCTTTACAGAAGCAGGTTGCCTGGTCTTTTCTTCTCCAGAATTGCTGGTAGATTCAAATCACTGACCTTTTGATTAGCAGCCAAACACTTTAACTACTGCATCACCAGAGCTCCTTCCCTTCTGTCTAGCTCCCTGAGAATATGTTCCTGAATCTATCTCCAGCGATATGAAAATATATGCATGTGCTAGAGATAAAAACAGCTTTGAAGTGAACGGTTTTTTTCTCAAGGTCCATATTTCAAACGCTGTCTATATCTCGCACTGTCTAGCAGTGGATGTCTATGCATCTGCTCTACCCTATGGGACTTTAACACAGCATCTAGGCCACTGCTAAGAATTCAGCACAGCATCTCCTGACAAGAAGTGCATGGCAACATCTCCCCACATACTTGAAGGTAGAACAGGGGATGTCTGGGAGATAAAGTGATACCTGCAAATTTACCTAAAAGCTAGGTCATAACTTTCCATTCCATGACTGCAAATAACCAAATCATCCATAATATACTAGGTGTGTCAATAATAGATTTTGGGTGAATAAATGAGCAAATGATTGTTAGTTACAAAAAAAAAATGCAAACCAGAATTTTGAATGTTGATTTGTAACACATCAGTGTGGCTGATAACAATTCCAGAAATAGTCTGATTAAGGTGAGTGCATAAAAACAATAATCATGTTTTAATGAGTTTGGAATGTTGCAACATCTGCTTTATGTTTCTGAAGAATGGAACAAGTATTAGGATTCTGAAGGAAAGGATGTAAGTTTTAAGAGTTTTCCATTTTGATTATATGAGTACTTCTCATCTTAGAATTTCTTGGTTTGGTTTCATTTTAGAAACTTTGTCTTTAGATAATGGTGCTATAATTTTTCTACATCATGGAATTCTGAGATGACTGGAAGAATCCAAGGGCCTTGATATTGGAAACTTTCTTCGACACTGTAATTAGCTTTTTTAATTCATAAATAATTCCTCTGAAATTATTTCCATAGATGTTTAATTAATTTAATTAATTAAATTTTATTCAAGTGGGTTTATACAGAACCATATGAATGTTTTTTATAACGAAGCATCCATACATTGGAATTATAGGTAACGTTGCTTAAAATTCTGCCCCTAAAGTAAAAGCTGCTAAAACTAAATGATCAGATTTGGTCAGTGGTTCTGAGTGGTGGTCAGTTTTGTCCCCAGGAGACACTTGACAATATCTGGAGACATTTTTAGTGTTACTGGTATCTACTTGGTAAAGGACAGTGTTGTTGCTAAATACCTACAGTACAGGACATCCCTCACAGATGTCAGTAATACTGAAGTTGAGAAACTCAAGGACAGTGATGAGAAGAGCAGAAGCAATTGCAGGTTGTGAAATGGATTTGGAATTATTTCACGTATGGTTTGCTGTGCTAGATCTGACATATAGGGTCACCCAGAATTTCCTGGGGCTTCACATAAGCAAGAGCATTTTGAGCAGTCTTCAGAGAATGGAGGAAATGTGTGCTCAAGGACAATCTTCCTCTGATTAAAGTAGGTAGCATAGGAGCTCTGGTAGCATAGTGCCTAAGGCACTTGACTGCTAACCAGAAGGCTGGTGGTTCAAACCCACCAGCCACTCCTCGGAAGGAAGGTTGGGCAATCCTACTTGCGTAGTGATACTGCCTCAGAAACCCAAGGAGGGGTCGCTATGAGTCGGGCCAACTTGACGGCTAACAACAACAGCATAGTGCCTAAGACACTTGACTGCTAACCAGAAGGCTGGCGTTTCAAACCCACCAACCACTCCTCAGAAGGAAGGTTGGGCGATCTTCTTCCGTAGTGATACTGCCTCAGAAACCCAAGGAGGGGTCGCTATGAGTTGGGTCCAACTCGATGGCACATAACAACAACAACAACAACCTTTTCCAAATAAATGAAATGTAAATTTACTTTGCATAGTTCCAACATCTTGCTTTTAAAGAGGGAATGGTATCTTGAGGGCCATAATCCGCACTAAAAACTTTTCTCCTTTTTGAAAAATTTCCTTTAAAATGGTCATATTTGTAGAATCAAGGTTGTGAAATATTTCAGAGGATTAAATATTGTGTATGCTGGGAGCTATGGCAAACATACAGGTGATTAGTTCATCTGTGAACTAACATTTGAAGTTTGAGATGCTGGCCAACATAGTAGGTATGCCACAAAGTAGACTAATGGAGCCTTTTAAAATCTTTGCTTTGATGTAGTGTGTAATGTAAATTTAAACCATTACTCATTTCTATTCAAAACACATATATAATTACATGTATGTGAATGTATGTGTTCCTATTTTAAATACATATACATTTCTGTATACACACGTGTCTGTATGGCAGTCATTCTGACACTCAAGTCAAGTTTTGACATTCTGATAGAAAAATAATTTTTGGAATTATAGCAGTGTTTCTCAATCTTTTTAAAATTTTATGCCCTCTTCCCCCCAGCTAAGGTGATTTTAAGACACGTTTCCTAACTGTGAAATTTTAGTGCCATTATACTGTGTATCTGTTTGTGCATGTATGCATATTTGTGCTTTATATGTAAAAAGAATTATTTTTCATCCCCAAAGAACCAGTTTTCAACCCTTTGGGGATAATTTTGCCCCTTGATAATACATGTATTTATTAGAGTAACAGAGCATTGTGATTCCACAGAGTGCTTTGTATTGTATAGTATGACTTTACAAAGGGCAGTAACTTTTCTACACACCTCAGTTATCAACAGTTCTCTTTCATCTGAAAATTTGTGTCTAGTTGCATCTCTATTTGGCCCATCCTTATCCAAAAGAAATTGTAAAAGACAATTAAATCATATGAATTTTAACCTGTACTTAAATATTGTTGCTGTTAGGTGCCATTGAGTAATTTTGAACTCATAGCAACCCCGTGTGACAAAGTAGTACTCCCCCATCGGGTTTTCTTAGCTGTAATATTTATGAAAGCAGATTGCCAGGTCTTTCTTCTGTGGAACTGATGAGTGGATTTGCTTTAATTAGTAGCCAAGTGCTTAATCATTTGCACCATTTATGTACCATAAAACTCACCCTTACAAAGTATACAATTGAGTGGCTTTTAGTATATGCATAGAGTTGTGCAACCATCACCACATCCCAATTTTAGAATATTTTCATCATCCAAAAGGAAACCCTGGTTAAAATGAAAACTTTTGTGCTTACTTTTATGTTTACCATCAAAAAAAGTGAAAAGGTAACAAACAGAATGGGAGCAAATATTTGCAAATCATAAATCTAGTAAGGGCTTGTACCTAGAATATATGTTATTGTTGTTGTTATTTGCCATTGAGTCGGACCCAACTCATAGCAACCCCTCCTTGGGTTTCTGAGGCAGTATCACTACAGAAGTAGATTGCCCAACCTTCCTTCCGAGGAGTGGCTGGTGGGTTTGAACCGCCAGCCTTCTGGTTAGCAGTCAAGTGCCTTAGGCACTACGCCACCAGAGCTCCCTCACACATACTAGGATGGCTTTAATTAAAAAGATAGACAATAGCAAATATTCCCAAGGGTGTGGAGACATTGGAACCCCCTCATATATGGCTGGTGGGAATGTACAATGGTGTAGCTGTTTTGAAGAACAGTTTACCAGTCCTCAAGAAGTTAAACCTGGAGTTACAATGTTGTTGTTATGGTGTGGCGTTGGGTCAATTCTGACACAGTGACCCTATAGGACAGAGTAGAACTGCCCCGTAGAGTTATCATATGATGTAGCAACTCCACTTTTTCTAAGAGAAATGAGAACATATGTCCACCATATACTTGTACATGGGTTTTTTTAAGAGGGCGATGGAATGGTCTAAAATTAGATTGTGGTGGTGGTTGTACAACTCTGTAATATACTAAAAACAAGTGAATCGAATTGTACACTTTAAATGGGTAGATTATATGGTATGTGAATTATATCTCAGTAAAGCTATCTTTAAGAAAAGATTAAAAGAAGCAAAAAAAGAATATTCCCCACCACCATCACCTATTAGCAGTCACTCCTCATTCCTATCTTTTCCCCACAGCCTGTGGAAACCACTAATCTGCTATTGGGCTCTATAATTTGCTATTCTGGACATTTCATGTAAATGGAATTATATAAGATGTGGCCTTTTGTGCCTGACATCTTAAATTTAGCATAATGTTTTCAAGGACCATCCATGTATAGCATGTACCAAGACTGCATCCTTTTTGATTGCCAAGTAGTACTCCATTGTATGGACAGATGATATCTTGTTTATCCACCCATCAGTTGATGGACATCTAGGTTGTTCCTACTTTTTAATACTGCTATGAGCATTGGTGGACAAATTTTTGTGTGGACATTAGTTTTCAGTTCTCTTGGTTATATACCTGAAAGTGGAATTGTCCAGTGATATGGTAACTCTAGGAGCTCTGGTAGCATAATGCCTAAGGCACTTGACTGCTAACCAGAAGGCTGGTGGTTCAAACCCACCAGCCACTCCTCGGAAGGAAGGTTGGGCAATCTACTTCCATAGTGATACCACCTTGGAAACCCAAGGCGGGGTCGGTATGAGTAGGGTCCAACTCAATGACGCATAACAACAACAACAACATGGTAACTCGATGGTTAACTTTTTGAAAAGCTGCCAGACTATCTTCCAAAGTGGCTGCACCATATTACAGTCCAGCTAGCAACTGTATTTTAAGTGAAGAAAGGGTATATACTCCTTAAAGCAAGTTTCTCAGGTCCTCAGCCAGATTCTCCCCTTCCCTGTCCCTCACAATCCCTTAATTGGCAGACAGAAGTTTAAACTCATATTTGTAGGGCTTTACCAACCCCTTCTTGAAACACACATGCACTCACCAGTTTCCAGACTCTCTTGAATCATAGATTCTACCCAGCAGCTTTTCCTGAGCACCTCACTGACAGAGCAGAGCACCTTTCTGACAGAACAGAGCACCTGTGAGAGCTTTTCCTCTTTAATAATAGAGTACCATCCTCAGGCCTCTATCCCCTTTTGAGAAACTCATCTTAAGAATATACATGAAGCTTTCTTAATTCTGAGACTTTTTGGCTACATACATCTATATTTTCTATTTCAGATAGCTTTTTTTACACTCCACATCCCTACACCAAACAGCACTCTAAAGTGTAGTTGGGGCTTAAATGAGGGGCTGGTCCAGCCAGTGTCTGTTTCTGACACTTGCATAGTCCAGTGAGTGCAGTTGGGGGATCCTCAGTGTGGTCAACCATTAACAGTTGCTGTGGAGTCAACTTTAACTCATAGATAGCCCTGTGTGTGTCAGAGTAGAACTGCTCCATAAGGTTTTCAGTGGCTATGATCTTTCAGAAGTAAATTCCCAGCCCTTTCTTGGGAGGTGCCTCTAATAAAAACAAACCAAACTCATTGTCATGGAGTCAATTCCGACTCATAGCAACCCCCACTGGGTTTCCGAGGGAGTAAATCTTTACAGAAGTAGATTGCCCCATCTTCCTTCCTCTAGGTGGACTCAAATCTCCAGCCTTTTGGTTAGCAGTCGTGTGCATTGATGGTGGTACCACCCAAGGACTCCAGTCAGCCATTAAACCAAAAAAAGCCAAACCAGTTGCTGCTGAGTCAATTCTGACTCATGATGACCCCACATGTGCAGAACAGAACTGTTCTGTAGGATTATCAAGGCTGTGAACTTTCAGAAGTAGATTTCCAGACTTTTCCTCTGAGGTACCTCTGGCTGGGTTCCAAATACCAACCTTTCAGTTAGTCGAGTGCTTAACCATTGACACCACCCAGGGACTTCTAGTCAGCCTTTACATGGCCTCAAAACTATTTAGGTTTTCAGCCTCTCCCACATCTTGGGAGTAACAAATTCCATATGTGGATTACTCTTGGTTCACCTAGTCTTTCCTTTTTCTTGTTCCAAGATGGCCTCTGTAAACCTTTGAGGATTGCTGCTTCGGTCAGCCTACAGATTTGGTGCAATCTGATTATTCACCCTTTCTGTGCCCTTAATGATAGAGCAAGATGTTTCCTTCCAATCTATATAATAAAAAGTCCCAGTGCCTTTAGCCCATGCTTACATGTCAAGTATCTGTGTATGTACTCACAGTCTCCATGTCCTGGGCAGGCTGTTCATCTCCCCAAGGCAAAATACACCCCTCTGGGCTGGTACAAAGTGGGCATGTATTGCTCAATGAATATTGCTGAATGGAGGAATATGTTTTGTTTTGTAAATGCAATGTGTGTTCCACACATCACTTATGTGCTACACATAACTGTGTTCTCTTTTGTAGGCTATAGGCTGTACTCTGAACTGCAGTTGCCCAAGTTTCAAACCAGGGAAAATAAACCACCGGCAGTGTGAACAGTGCAGACATGGTTGGGTGGCCCATGGTAACTTTATTTTTTTCTTCTCTTTTGTATTATTTCTTCCATACACTTCTGTTTTTTTTTTAAGACCTGATTTAATGTCTAAGAATGAGAGCTAACATTTATAAGTGACTGCTGTGTACCAGGTAATACACTAAGAACATGACATATGTTGTCTCTTTGAATCTGAACAGCTTTGTTTGTTTTATTTGCCCCATTCTAAAGATGCAGAAACTGGTACATTAGTGCTATCATTCTAATAGAAATGTTCTTTGCTATCCAGTACAGTAGGTGCTGGCCTAGGGTTGCCAGATAAAATACAGAATGCCTAGTTAAATATGAATTACAGATGAACAGTGAATTACTTTTAGTATAACTATGTCCCAATGAATTTTTTAGTGTAAGTATATCCTACTTATTCATTGTTTATCTGAAATTCATATTCAGATTTAACTGAATGTCCATATTTTTATTTGCTAAATCTGACAACCCTACACTAGCCACATATGGCTACTGAGTATTAGATATGTGACCAGTGTGACTGAAGAACTAAATTTCTAGTTTTAATTAATTTAAATCTAAATTTAAATAGGCACGTGTGGGTTGTGACTAATGCATTGGATAGCACAGGTTTAGGAGGTTTAATTTGCCAAATCAGACAAATGGGAAGCAGCATATTAGGGCTCAAACCCAGATCTGTCAGACTCCCTAATCCAAGTGATTCACCTGCAGCCTCTAATCTTCCTGATGATCTATCCTCCTGATTGCCCACCAGCTATTTGTGTTTTTCCTGCCTTTTCTTTATTCTTTCCCAACTTGTGGCCATTCTGCTTAGAGATCTCACATTAAAGGGATTTGATAAAGGATAAAAAGAAAACTCTTAGTCCAGTTCATTTGATTTTAGCAGTTCCTGTGAATAACTTGGAGCTTGATAGCTATTAAGGTTATTAATCGTATGTGCTCTTGTGTTTTTTCTATTGGAAGAGATAATTGAACTTTAGCTACAGTCTACTTTTTACTCAGTGTTTCTCTTTAAAGTGTAGCTTTAAAAATGAAACTCTTCAATTTGATTTTTCAGCTCTAAGTAAGCTAAGGATCCCTCCTGTGTATCCAACAAGCCAGGTGGAGATTGTCCAGTCCAATGTGGTGTTTGATATCAGCAGCCTCATGCTCTATGGGACACAGGCTATCCCTGTTCGCCTGAAAATCCTACTGGACCGGCTCTTCAGTGTACTAAAACAAGATGAGGTCCTCCAGATCCTACATTCCTTGGACTGGACCCTTCAGGATTATATTCGTGGATACGTGCTACAGGTACAAGGCCATTCCCCTGGAAAGCCTTCTGAAATCTATGTCCACGTAACTTCTGTAACCCTGTCACCTACCAGTGCTATAACCATTAGTGATCATCCTTCCCTTTAACTCTATTTTTAATGATTTGAAACTCCACCTCATCGTCTGGGTGGAGCCCAGTGTTTTACCCAAGATTTCTGTGAAACTCCAGAATGTGGGAGCTTTATATTTTCTCTGATTTGGGTTTCACAAAGCCAGTTCTTCCGTAGTAAACCATTTGCTCTGTCTCAAGCGCTACCTTCTGTTATCTCCAAACTGCATACTGACAAGGAGTTCCTGAGTGATGCAAATGGTTAACATGCTCACTGGAAGGTCGGAGGTTCCAGTCCATCCAGAAGCACCTCAGAAGAAAGGGCTGGTGATCTACTTTTGAAAAATCAGCCATTGATCTCCTCTGACCACATGGGATCATCATAAGTCAGAATCAACTCATTGTCAACTGGTTACTGCTACCTAATGACACAAGACACTATATATCAGATGTTGAGGGTTTGGGGGTGAGAACAGAAACTTACATTACAGAATTATATAGCAAACAACTTCTAGTTTCATGCTACACATTCTTGTTTTTCAAAGCCCTCTGCCATCCAACTGCTGCTTTTTCTTCACAGACTCCATCATCATGTGATATTCTTGTGTATTCATGCTTGTGGTATTCATGCTCTTCACTCTCTCCCTTCACGTTTTCTCTCCTTTTCTCCATTGTTCCATGCCCATCATTCCTTCTCTCCTCTCTTTATTTTGGAAGATAGTTTTACCTCTCGTTCTAGACCACGCTATGGGGATAGGCCTCATGCTTTATATCCAAAGAAACTATCAAGGTGTTTTCCCAAGCAAAGAGCATATTTCCAGATATGAATTATATTATTTTTTTAACATATGGAATAGCTGTAGCATTTTTTTCTTGCCCCTGTGCTAGAAAATGTCAGCTAACTTTGGTAACAATTTTAATGAAATGTGGGAATGAATGTATTTCCAAGACTAACACAGATTTCAGCCTTTATCAGGTAGTCCACATCATTAAAAAGAATATTATTAATTAACTTAGATCCTGTCCTGCGTGCTGAGTGCATATTCACCCCTAATCCTCAAAATAATCTGACAAGGTAGTGTGTATGTTATCCCCATTTTCAGCTTGAAAAACCAGAGGTTCAGAGTGTATGAAATCTTGTAGGAAGTCACTCATCTAGTATGTGGCAAACCCAGAATTTTAACCCTCTTTCTTTCTAACTCTAAAGCCCATAATCTTTTCTCTTGAAATAATTTTTGTTCACCTTGAGTTCAGGGCCCCCAGCAGGCTGGAAACAACCTTTTATGTAGAATAGCATTATGATCTTACATTATGACATAGATCAATATTTAATGATCCTAATAATCTTGCTTTCTAGTGTTAGGATTAAAAATATGGAATCAATTACCTTCAACCTCTATTGCATGAAAAATTTATGATGTTACATTCCTCATCATCTTTGAAACTCTTACATGCACTGTGAAAAATCTCAGTGGGCCATCAAATACATGTTCTGTGATAAAATATTTATTGTAGTTTTAGGAAAAGTTAGACCTGGCTAGAGTTTGAAAGTTCTCCAACACTCCAGTATAATTACAGCTCTGCTTTGTGAGCATAGGCAATAGATCAATACAGGTTCATTTGTTTTCTGATGTTAGTTGCTTGGGGAGATTATTAAACTTGCAGCAAATGAACTTGAACTATACCTAGGCCTGATTGCTCTGTTTATACTCTTTAGATAAAGAAGTTACACATATTTTTATCTTAGTGAGAAAATTATTATGTCTAAGACAGAGGTACCGTGGTGGTGCAGTGGTTAAGCACTCAGCTGCCAGCCAGACGGTAGACAGTCCAAACCCACCAGCTGCTCCATGGGAGAAAGATGTGGCAATTTGCTTTTATAAAGACAACAGCCATGGAAACCCTATGGGGCAGTTCTCCTCTGTGCTGTAGTGTCACTGTGAGTCATAATTGAATCAACAGCACGCAACAACAACAATGTAAGAAAGCCATTGGTTTAAAACAAGATGGAAAATAAACACCAAATTCCCTGACTTAGCTTAAGTAATAAAATTTTATTTCTCTCTTTTGGACCAAATGTAAGACTGACACTTATATTTGTGCACTTTATTCTCTGTACAAAATTTCTGAACCAGGAGAGTGTGTAAGTGGAGTTGGACTCATCAAGCTTTGTGCTCATCCAGAGGGGGGAATCTTTTTTTTTTAACAGGCACACATGTGCCCTATAGGCTAGTAAAAGTCCTTGTGTTAGGAAAAATGGTGCAAAATAATAGATTGACCATACCCTTGAATTCTGGTTTGGATTTAGGACGCATCAGGAAAGGTTTTGGACCACTGGAGCATCATGACCAGTGAGGAGGAAGTGGCCACCTTGCAACAGTTCCTCCGCTTTGGAGAGACCAAGTCCATAGTTGAGCTCATGGCAATTCAAGAGAAGGAAGAGCAGGCCATCATCATACCACCTTCCACAGCAAATGTGGACATTAGGGCGTTCATCGAGAGCTGCAACCACAGGGGTTCTAGCCTCTCCACTCCCATGGACAAAGGAAGCCATAGCAGTGTACATCCCTTTGAGAACCTCATAAACAATATGGCTTTCATGCTGCCTCTCCAGTTCTTCAACCCCGTACCCCCTGCTCTAATAGGCTCACTGCCTGAACAGTTTATGCTGGAGCAGAGTCAGGACCAAAGTCAGGACCCCAAGCAGGAAATTCATGAATCCTTCCCTGACAGCAGCTATTTGACTTCCAATTCCACACCATTTCAAGTCGAAAAAGAGCAGTGTTTAAACTGTCCAGAGACTGTTACTCAAAAGGAAGACAGTGCCCATTTAAGTGACTCCAGCTCATACAACATTGTCACTAAGCTTGAAAGGACACAGTTGTCCCCTGAGGCCAAATTGAAGTCTGAGAGGAACAGCTTGGGCACAAAGAAGGGCCGGGTGTTCTGCACAGCCTGTGAGAAGACCTTCTACGACAAAGGTACCCTCAAGATCCACTATAATGCTGTGCACCTGAAGATCAAGCATAAGTGCACCATTGAGGGGTGTAACATGGTATTCAGCTCCCTGAGGAGCCGGAACCGCCACAGCGCCAACCCCAACCCCCGACTGCACATGCCAATGAACAGAAACAACAGGGACAAAGATCTGCGGAACAGCCTGAACCTGGCCAGCTCTGAGAACTACAAGCGCCCAGGTTTCACCATGACCTCACCAGACTGTAGGCCTCTACCCAGCTATACTAGCTCAGGGGAGGATTCCAAAGGCCAGCCGGCCTTCTCGAGCATTGGACACAATGGTGTCCTGTTTCCCAACCTAAAGACAGTCCAGCCAGTCCTTCCTTTCTACCGCAGCCCAGCCACTCCAGCTGAGCTAGCCAACACACCAGGAATTCTGCCTTCTCTCCCGCTGTTGTCATCTTCAATCCCAGAACAACTGATTTCAAATGAAATGCCATGTGATGCCCTCCCCAAGAAGAAATCCCGTAAATCCAGTATGCCTATCAAAATAGAGAAGGAAATTGTGGAAATAGCTAGTGAGAAGAGGCACACCCTCAGCTCAGATGAAGACATGCCCTTGCAGGTAGTCAGTGAGGATGAACCAGATGCCTGCAGCCCTCAGTCAGTCCATGCATCTGAGGAGCAGCACCTGCAGTTAGGACACGTGGGAAAGCCTCTTCTCAAAGGAGAGAGGCCTCACCATCTCAAATCAGTGATTGAGTCCAGTGGAACCATCCGCCGAATCCCCGACCAGGCCATGCACAACTCTGAGAAGGAGCCTGAGCAGAAGCCATCGTTGACTTTGGTGCCAAGGGAGGTTGAGGACAGTGACTGTGACCACCACCTCCCCCCTGGATTGGAGCACCTTGGTCCCTTTCCTGACTACATCAAACTGCAGCAGCATCTACTGGCTGGGAGCCTCTTCAGTGCACTGTCCAACAGGGGAATGGCATTTCCTTGTTTTGAAGATTCTAAAGAACTGGAGCATGTGGGTCAGCATGCAAAACAGAAGGAAGAAAATCGCTTCCAGTGTGACATCTGTAAGAAGACCTTTAAAAATGCTTGCAGTATGAAAATGCACCACAAGAACATGCACACCAAAGAAGCACATCTGTGCACAGTCGAGGGCTGCAATGCTACCTTCCCTTCCCGCAGGAGTAGAGACAGGTAAGACATTGGTTGGCAGTCATTTCTAAGGTTCTTAAATTTGAATGTGTATCAGAATCACCTGAAGGGCTGGTGAAAACGCAGGGTGCTGGGCCCCAGCCTCAGAATTTTTGCTTCAGCTGATCTGGGTGGAGGTCTGGAGTTTGTGGTTTTAACGCATTCCCAGGCATTGCTGAGTGTTGCTGATCTGGGGGATGTTGTTTAACAAACACAGGTCTACAGGCCCACGTTTCTGAATTTTCAGTTCCAAAATCTAAACTCATTTGGATTTATTGTGGGAGTGTTAACATAATATCACACAGTATATGCACCATTCTGCCTTTCTGATCTGAAATCTGAGAAATTCTGAATTCAGAAACACATCTGGCCCCAAAGGTTTGAGATAAGGAATTGTAAAGTAGTTCTCACATTGGTAGCTTGGGTAAAAGATAAATAATAATTTGAAGAAAATGTAGCTTCCCAAAATGTGTCCAATTTTCATTTCATAATTCAAAGTCCATCAAATGAAGCATGTCCTCTGATTCTAATTAATGATCTATATTTGAAAGGAGACTAACTTTAGAGATTTTTTAAATATTAAAATATGAAAGAATAAAGGCAATTGACCTTTATTCTTCAGAGTTACTTCAGAGTCTGTGATGTGTGGTTGAAAGATAAGAAAAGTATGTTGGTGCTGACTATTCATGATAGACAAACTGTTTACAAAGCACCTAGGTATAGAGGTTATCTTGTCACTCCAGGGGACCAGGGGATGGTGGCAGGGTTACCATGTGGCTCATGCTGTTCATAATGAACTTGAGTCACTTAACCACTCTCTAGGTCACCCTCCTCCCCACCCTATCAGGGAAGAGCCAGCATACCAAAGTGAACCCCACAGAGGCTTAAGGAAAGGATGAGCTATCTGATGAAATGCAATCTGATAGATGCTAAATCGTTTTTAGAATTTTAACGTGCTGCAGTTGCTCAAACAAGCTTGACTTTAAGCCCTTCAGCAACACTACTAACTTGTCCAAATTGCAATGCCTAATTTATTAAGAAAGAAAAAAATAATTTCCCACACACGTTCCTGAACAGGGCTGTTAGGAACACACTCGTTTTTAGTGTAGAAGGTAGAGAGCATAGGTGATATTAGTGAAAAACCACCAGAATACCCTAATTAATGAACCAGTTCCTTGCTTTCATTCTTCTTAGAGGCAAGAATGTTAATGAAAAAGCCATTGTTAAGAAGATGGGAGCCCTGGTGGCACAGTGGTTAAACAATAGCTGCTTACTGGAAAGGTCAGGGGTTTGAACCCACTAGTTGTTCCATGGGAGAAAGTCCTGGTGATCTTCAAACATTGTAGCCTTGGAAACCCTGTGGGGCCATTCTTCTCTGTCCTAGAGTCAGAATTGACTCGACAGCCATGGGTTTGGTTTTTATGAAGAAGACACAATCATATCAGTGATATTATCCTCAATATTTATGACACTGTTCTAGCCTAAAATATTTACTAAATTAGAAAGCATATTGAATTCAAGATACTTTTTTAAATATTTAATGTTTTCCTACCTAATGGTTAGATACAAGCCTCCTCTTGCATCAGAGAAAAGCATCTGGCATTCTAAATTAAAACTACTAATCCCAGTAGTCTAGAGCTTGGAATGCATTTTACCTGGAATCTGTGATAAAGATGGTACCATTTTAGATAGGGCTTGGTGAGCAGGCTCAGGTCCACCACCATTTTTATCGAGTCAGAGAGAACTGCATTGGTATAAGGATATCTGACTTCCCCTCCTGGAGCCACTGCTTCTGCCAACAGCAGTTGCTAGGACCCATCAGGAATTGTCTGGGACAGCACCCTGGATGCTTATGTAGACAACAGCTATGTATTGAACACTTTCTGTGACAGATGCTGGGGACCCAATCCCTATCCGTGAAGGCCTTGTAGCTGAATGAGGTAAGTGCTAGGATGGGGAGGTGTGGGCTACTATGGACAAACTGGAGGGCACCTAGCTGGACTTTGCAAGAAGTTAGAGTAGACTTCCTGGAGGAAGCATGCTGGTGAGTCTAAACCAGCAGCTGTCAAATGTTTTGGTCTCACAGCTCCTTTACAAACTTAAATCCCGAGTCCTCTCTAGAACTTTTGTCTGTTTGGGTTATATCTATCAATATTTACCAATTTAGAAATTAAAACAAAATGTTATTTATTATAGCCCTTAAAAACAATAATAAACCTATTATATGTTAACATAAATAACATATTTTTATGAAAATAATGACATTTTCCAAAACAAAAATTTAGTGAGAAGAGTGGCTTTGTTTTACATTTTTGCAAATGTCTTTAATATCTGGCTTAACAAAAGACAGCTGGATTTTCATACCTGCTTCTACCTTCACTCTGTTGTAGTATTCCATGTCTTGTTACTGCTAAAAAACTCCACTGTATGCTTATGAGAAAATGGGAGTGAAAAATGCAAATAATGTCGTAGTGTTGCTATGAAAAGAATGTTGACTTTGAGGATTCCCCTGAAAGGTTCTGAGGGATGATGAGGGGTGCTCATACCACACTTTAAGAACATCTGGTCTCTACTGATTTAAACAGTCAGAAGCCAGGGGAGAAGACATGGAGGAAGGGGTAGAAGTTGACAAGAATAGAGAGAGGATAGGCATTGGGGACAGCATTCGCAAACTCCTGGAAGCAGATAGCCTGGCAGATGATCCAGATGGCTTTTGCACTTGTGATGGACACCAGTCTTAGGGGACATGACACCTCAGGAAATATGTGTAAAACCCTCCAAGGCTTGAGGAGGAAAGAGAGGAGCCCACAAGTTAGCTCTTGGTATTCATGGGACACTAAAGAGTTAAGCACAGGACAGCAGGGATCTTTCTATACAAGGTTCCAGTAAATGTGCTGGTCTGACTTTTTTTTTTTTTTTTTAACAACTTGTATATACTGGAATCTGTATGTCAGTCTAGTGTCTGGTTTTCTGCTGACACACACCACCCCCTTCAACCCAAAATGCTGATACAATCACAGGCAGAGTTGCAATTGAGAAGAGCTGCTTGCAAAATGGGTGATCTGGGAGTAGAATTCTGATTATGACTAGAAGAATGTGTAAAGGGATAGAAGAGAAAAGTCGAAGAGTAAATTTTATACTTTTCTTTTTTAAAAAATATGTTTAAGTCCCGCCCTCATACACACGGCTTTGGAGATTCAGAAAATCCAATACTTAGTTATTTTGGTGAAGGTTTTTTTTCCAGTTTGACCTTGACATGTATTCTGATCTGTATTTGGGGAGATACTGTCCCTCTTTAGTATCATTTTTCTATCACCTTTAAGATGGTACCCCCAGGTTTTTCTTGTCAGAAGTTGGCCAGGGGATATCTAACTAAGGCCATTGGTTGACAAGTTATATCTAAATATCGTATGAGTAAAAGATTTGTGCCATAATGGATAGTCATTATTTTCCCTTCAGGAATAATCATTGGGTAAAAGATTGGTGGTATACTCACAGTGCTGCATTTGCAAAACTCTTGTCTGGTATATAGTGAAACATTGAAAATATTAACTAAACTCTGCAAATATGAACTAAACTCTGCACATGTGTGTGCGCACACACACACACACAGTTTCTAGTCAATCAGATTTTTACTGACAGCTGTAGAACTTCAAGGGTGATATACTTGCAGACAAATCTTCTAGACCAGCCCTGTGCAATAGCAATGTGATGCAGACCACATAGGTAACTTTAAATTTTCTACTTGCCATATAAGGAAGCCTGGTGGTGTAGTGGTTAAAGTCAACCAGAAGGTTGGCAGTTAAAAACCACCAGCAGCTCTGAGGGAAAAAAGACTTGATGATCCATTTCCGCAAAGATTTACAGCTTTGGAAACCCTATGGGGTAGTGCTACCCTGTCCTTTAGGGTCAAGATGAGTTGGAATAGGCTCAGTGTCACACAACAACAAGTAACCACATTTAAAAAATTAAAAAGCAGTGAAATAAATTTAAATAATATATTTAATTCATTACATCCAAAATACTGTTATTTCAGTATATGACACTAGCCAGTTTCAAGTGCTTAGTAGCCATATAGGACTAGTGGCTAGTATATTGGACAATGGAAAAGATGATATTTCCTAATCAGTTAATCAGTTGCCATGGAGTCAGTTTGGACCCAAGGTAACCTCATGTGTGTCAGAGTAGAACGCTATGATTTCCAATGGCTGATTTTTCAGAAGTAGATCACCAGGCCTTTCTTCTGAAGCATCTGTGGGTAGACACGAATCTCCAACTTTTTGGTTTATATCACCCATGGACTCCTAGTTTCATTAAAATGAAGTCGTCTGCTTAGTTTTCTTATGGATCGTGAGTAGCTTTCTTCTGGGATCTCCTGATTCTAGTGTCCCACTTGAATTGGTCTAATTGAAGAAGTTTAGCCATCCTCACCTATACAGGAAGTTACATGCCAATTAGGTGGTGGAAATTGAGGAAATCTGCATATTACAAGTGTGCAGCCTGTTGGCTTTCCTGGTGACTGTTAACTTCTGACAAGGGGTGAATGGCAGTGGATTGGTGTCCACTAAACATCCATTTTATGCTGCTGGGGCTTAAGCCCTTTACCATCACTATTCCCATGCCACTAGAGTTTTTCTCCTGGTATCCCTCTAGTATCTCCACTCAGAATGATGGCTATTCTTAAAGCATCAGCCCAACCTATTGCTAACCATCTTTTCACTTTTTTAGACACAGTTCAAATCTAAACCTCCACCAAAAAGTTTTGACCCAAGAAGCATTGGAGAACAATGAAGACCATTTCCATGCAGCTTACCTTCTGAAAGATGTGGCTAAGGGGGCCTATCAGGATGTGGCTTTCGCACAGCAATCTTCCCAGACATCTGTCATCTTCAAGGGAACAAGTCGGATGGGTAGTCTGGTTTACCCAATAACCCAAGTCCACAATGCCGGCCTGGAGAGCTACAACTCTGGCTCCCCAAGTGAGGGCACCATCCTCGATTTGAGTACTACCTCAAGCATGAAGTCAGAGAGCAGTAGCCATTCCTCTTGGGATTCCGATGGGGCAAGCGAGGAAGGCAGCATGCTTATGGAAGACAGTGATGGTAACTGTGAAGGGCCAAGCCTTATCCCCGGGGAAGATGGCTACCCCATCTGTGTCCTGATGGAGAAGGCCGACCAGAGCCTGGCCAGCCTTCCTTCTGGGTTGCCCATAACATGTCACCTCTGCCAAAAGACATATAGTAACAAAGGGACCTTTAGAGCCCACTACAAAACTGTGCACCTCCGCCAGCTCCACAAATGCAAAGTGCCAGGCTGCAACACCATGTTTTCATCTGTCCGCAGTCGAAACAGACACAGCCAGAATCCCAACCTGCACAAAAGCCTGGCCTTATCTCCAAGTCACCTTCAGTAACAAGATGGCAGACCAAGTATGCTTGAATAAGCATTCATTATAATTCAGGAATAAGGTAGTCCAAAGAAATGCTCCTGGCTTTGTTCAGTACCATTTGGGGCAAGCCAGGCTAAAAGTATTTGATTTAACTTTATAGTTTTCCACAATGGGATGAGCAAAAGAAAAATCTTGTGGGAAGTTGACATTGAGGCCACCCTTCCAAGTATTATTTTTCTTAGCCCAAGAGGTTTTTTTCACTAACGTAAAGAAACCTTGTAGGAACTCAGTTTTTCTCAGATTTGTTTACACGTTCCCTGGGGGAGCCCCAGGTCTGCAGATCAACAGGGGTCCAGGACTGGGGGAGGAAGGTTTAAAGGGAGGCTTGCAGTATTAAAGATTAAGTGTGTGTTGGGGAAGAAGTCTGTCACCAAGGGTGAGAAGCCAACCCCAAAGATCCTATTTTCAGTTCCTTCTTTAATGAGTATAAATCCAGGCTGGAGTTTGAGGGGAGAAATGACTTTTCTGAGACCATCCCTCCATTTGGAGTGGAGAATTGCTTTTTTTTTTTTTTTCAATTCTAAAGGTCTCATGTTACTCCAGGGAGTTCTCAGAGGAAGAAAGTTGGTCTCTAACATGTTCCTTGTTAATTCTTAATCTGTAACACAAGTTCAAGAAGCTAGGGGAACACATCTCATGCCCTTAAACAATAGTGGTCTTCAATTTAATTTAAAAATAATTTTGATACTATTTAATTTGTGTTTATGCTACACAAGTATTTAGTGTGAGTGCAAACATCATGGTATACCCACAAGTTATACATGTTTGCTGTTGTAGAAAGGAAACTTTATCAGTCCTGTGAAACACTACCATCTCCTGAAATTCAGCCTTTGTGGTACTCTAGAAGCCTGTGGTTAGTAAAGAGAAATTGATTTTGTATCCAGAATTCAAATTCACCATCTTTTAACTTTATGGTTGATTTAAGTAGTGAAAACATCCCAAAGAGATATGATTCCTCTGGCCTACAGGTGAAAAAAGCCAACAACCTGTTACCAATTATTTCAAAATTTATATATATATAAATTTGACCTCTTTTAATGGTTGTCTCTGCTTGAAGTGAGATGTATCTTTCGACTGTTCTATTACCCAGCTGTTTAATATTCCAGTTTCCCCAAAGTAGAAAAATTTGTATACAAATGAGTTTTCTATGAGTTAATAAAAATATATGACATACTTTTTGTTTAAAAAGGCAAACATTTGTCTAAGTGTTTTTGTCTTGACTGTTTTGTATATGTGCTTGTGCAGGGATACACACACACACAGAAAATGAATTTTACAAAGCTGAAAACTTGGGGGGGGTCTATTGGGCAGGGAATAACATCAGTGTCTTAGTTTCCTAGGGCTGCCATTAAAAAAAAAAAAAAAAAAGCCACAGATAAGTGACTTTAAAGAAAAGACATTTATTGCCTTAACATTTTGGAGGCTAGAAGTCCAAATCAGAGCATCGGTTCTGATGGGGAGGGTCATTCCTTGTAGGTAGCCCTGGGCATTTCTTGGACTGTAACCAGATCCTCACATGGTCTCTTCAACCTGTGTGTGACTTTATCTGTCCTTTTTTTAATAAGAACCACTCAGAAGGAATTAGGTTTAGGACCCACTGAATTCTGGTAATGGATTCATTAGCATAACAAAACTTCACTTTCAAAATGGGGTCACATTTACATGTACAGTGGTTAGGACTTCAACATTCTGTTAGGGGACACAGTTCTTAAAAATAACTACTGCCACATCCAGAAAGAAATTGCAACAGTGAGTTCAAAAAGAAAGTGATTATTGGGAAAGGGGATCAGGGTATTGATCTTTTATCAAGGAAAATACAAAGTGATTTTTTAAAAAAACTGTGCTATCAAAGATAATAGCCAATGCTCAAAATAGAAAGCAAGAGATTTACACTTCTTTCTTAAATATCTGGGGCTTAAAAAAAAAACAACTTAAGTTTTTATGACTTACCTTTAACTTCTTCATTTCTTTTATGTATAAGAATATGGTCTCATCTACCCATTGACCACCCACCCATGTCCTTGTTCATGCTTCATTGAGAGGAAAGAAATCATTAGAGGGGAACTATCTCACTTGTCAGTACTTATACATGCACCCTACTCCAGGCTATATCATCTCTTGCCTAAATGACAAATGTAGCCTCCTAACTGGTCTCCCTGCTTCCACTGTTACCCTATAGTGGCCAGAAAGATCTGTCCAAGATGTAAATCAGAGCAGGAAGTGCCTCAGCTGAAAACTTTCTAGTAGCTTCCCAGAATGGTATAAAATACCAAAGACCATCCTATGGCCTACAAGGCTCTACAACATCTTCCCATCCCTGCTGCTTTTCTTTCCCTATCTTCTTTTCCTACCAGTCTTTTTCCATCACAACTCTTGTTAACTTTTCTTTGTTTCTCCACAGTAGCTCTTCCACCTTGCACTTTGCAAGGTCCTAACCCACTGACAATCCATATTCATAGTAACTGACTTCACTTCCTACTCTCAGAGAATTGGATGGGCATCCCATCAGCTTCTCCATTGCTCACTACCTCTCCATCGTTGTTGTTGTTAGGTGCCATCGAGTCAGACCCCACTCAGTGACCCCTCCTTGGGTTTCTAAAGCAGTATCACTACAGAAGTAGATTGTCCAACCTTCCTTCCAAGGAGTGGCTGGTGGGTTTGAACTGCCAGCCTTCTGGTTAGCAGTCAAGTGCCTTAAGCACTATACTACCAGAGCACCTCTCCATCAGGCGGTCAGAATTCACACCTGTCTCTGTGTGGTCCCATCTTCCTGGACCTGAGAATGC
Source organism: Orycteropus afer afer (assembly GCF_000298275.1). NCBI lineage: Eukaryota > Metazoa > Chordata > Mammalia > Tubulidentata > Orycteropodidae > Orycteropus > Orycteropus afer. The sequence continues at coordinate 4,589,148 of NW_006921719.1, forward strand.
ACTTCATGCCTGGTGGTAGTGGACAGTTACAGTGAGCTGAAAACCTCTAAGAGAGGGTAACCAGGATTCCCCTGCACCCCTTGCCCACTTGTTGTCATACTCGGTCCTGTCATCATCTGTCTAGGCTCAACACCTATCATTGAGGGATCCGAATTTTCCCTAGCTCAACCTTTCTCATTCTGTTCACGTGTGTCTTTGAGCAGCTATGTGAGTCTGGGTCTTCTGAGAAGCAGATAGTGACAGGACTAAATGTGCAAGTATTTTATTAAGAGAAACACTTGTGACATAAAATAGGAAGGGAACCGGAGAAGGCTGGGAGAGCTGGCAGACACAGTGCAAGTCTGACCCCAAGTGAAAGAGAGGAAGGAAAGGTTGGGTAGAAGGATCCAGAACTGCTATACATGTTAAGGAAGGTTTAGCAAAGCCATGATGGAGTCCTTAAGCCAGGGTCAACCATCAGAGCAGTCCTGAAGCTCCTGGGAATAGGTTTGCCTTACTTAGAAGCCCTGTTGCACTTAATCACTGGCTGGGAGCACTCCATGGAAACTGGCCTCGGTGCAAACATGGGAATGGATTTCAGAGCGAGTAAACCAGGGCCTTTGGCCAAATCACACCTCTGTAATGGCACTGTGTCTTGTTCAAGGTGGATTCAAACCTGTACTTTTCTCAGGACTCGGAAGAGGGGCACCTTTTTCATTTTGAGGGTTGATACCCTCACCTTGAGCTCTGGTGGCACAGTGCCTAAGCCATTGACTGCTAACCAGAAAGTTGGCGGTTCAAACCCACCAGCCACTGTGAAAGGAAGACTGAGAAATCTCTGTAAAGATTTAACACCTCAGAAGCCCAAAAGGGGTCACTGAGTAGAATTTGACTCAATGGCAGTGAGTTTGGGTTTTCGTTTACCCTCATTTCACCCCTCTAGCCCTCAGGGATATTGCTCCATCACTGCTCCCCTTATTCATTATCAAACTTATCCTTGCTGCTGATCCCATCTCTAGCCTATAACATTCTCAAATCTCTCTCTGAATGATTAGAAGAAAGAAAAAAGATCTCTGCCCTTCTTCTGATCCTTTCTAGTGTCCTAATGATATCTTTAATATAGTAGGTTTTGACTTTGCCTGTCCCTTAATAACTGCATTCTTGTTTCTCCTGACCCTAATAAGGGCTCCACTCTCAGCAAGGTTCCCAGTGACTTCCTGATGGTTATATCCAAACAACATGTTTGGTTCTTTCTTGTCTCACTCCTTAAGTATTGGCATCCCCAGGTCACAACCCTGGCCCTCCTCACTGTATATGTTCATTCCAGTGACTCAACTGCTATCTGCAGGCTGCTGTTGTGTGCCGTTAAGTTGATTGTCAACTCGAAGCAATCCCATGTGAAGAGTAGAACTACCCCACAGGGTTTTCTAGGCTATAATCTTATGGAAGCAATTCCATTCCTAGGTATCTACCCAAGAGAAAAGAAAATGTCCACATAAAGCTCTTGTAATTCTTTGTCCTATAGGGTCCCTAGGAGTCAGAATTTACTCAATGGCAGTAGGTTTGGTTTGGATCTTAGATACTCACTTCTCAAAGTGTCTGCAGCATCAGCATCACCTGGAGCTTGTAAGAAATAGAAATTCTAACTAATACTACTACTACTACTACTACTACTACTACTGTGGACCTGACTGTGAAATAGACCATCAGTTGCTCATATGCAAGTTCAAGTTGAAGCTGAAGAAAATTAAAACAAGATTCCCCATGGGGGAGCCAAAATAAGACCTTGATTATACCCCACCTGAATTTAGAGACCATCTAAAAAACAGATTTGACACATTCAACACCAATGACCAAAGACCAGATGAGTTTGGGCATGACATTAAGAACATCATAAACAAAGAAAGCAAAATGTCATTTTAAAGACAGGAAATGAAGAAAAGACCAAAATGGATGTCAGAAGAGACTCTGCAACTTGCTCTTGAATGGAGAGTGCCTAAAGTTAGTGGAAAAAAATGATAAAAGAACTGAACAGAAGATTTCAAAGGGAGGCTCAAGAAGACAAAGTAAAGTATTATAAGGAAATGTGCAAAGACCTGGAATTAGAAAACCAAAAGGGAAGAACATGGTCAGCAATTCTCAAGCTGAACGAACTGAGAAAAAAATTCAAGCCCCAAGTTGTAATATTGACGGATTCTAAGGACAAGCTATGATATTTTCAATAGCCTCATATGCATGTGAAAGCTTGACAATGAATAAAGAAGACCAAGGAAAAGTTGATGCTTTTGAGTTACAGTGTTGGTGAAGAATACTGAAAGTACTATGGACTGCCAGAAGAACTAACAAATCTGTCCTGGAAGAAGTGAAGCCGGAACACTCCTTGGAAATGAGAATGACCAGACTTCATCTCACCTACTTTGGTCATGTTGTCAGAAAGGACCATTCCCTGGAGAAGGATATCATGCTTGATAAAGTGGAGGGTCAGTGAGAAAGGGGAAGGCCCTCAACCAGATAGACTGATAGAGTGGCTGCAATGATGAGCTCAGCAATAGCAAGGATTGTGAAGCTGGTCCAGTACCAGGCAGTGTTTTGTAATGTTGTAATAGTGTCACTGTGAGTCAGAGCTGACTCAGTGGCACCTAATGACAACAACAACAAGGGCAAAATATTGAACAATGCAGGAAGTATCAAAAGAAGATGGAAGGAATACAGAGTCACAGTACCAAAAAGAATTGGTTGACATTCAGCCATTTCAGGAGGTAACATATGATCAAGAACCAATGGTATTGAAGGAAGAAGTCCAAGCTGCACTGAAAGGATTGGTGAAAAATAAGGCACCAGTTATTGACAGAATACCCATTGAGATATATCAACAACTGAATGCAGCACTGGAGGTACTCACTCATTTTTGTCAAGAAATTTGGAAGATAGCTATCTGGCCAACCAACTGGAAGAGATCCATATTTATGCCCATTCCAAAGAAAAGTGATATAACAGAATGTGGAAATTATTGAACAGTATCATTAATATCACACACAAAAGTAAAATTTTGCTGAAGATAATTCAAAAACAGTTACAACAGTATATTGACAGAACTGCCAGAAATCCGAGCCAGATTCAGAAGAGGACATGGAATGAGGGATATCATTGCTGATGTCAGATGGATCTTGGCTGAAAGCAAAGAATACTAGAAAGATGTTTACCTGTGTTTTATTGAGTATGCAAGGGCATTCAATTGTGTGGATCATAACAAATTATAGATAACATTGCAAAGAATGGGAATTCCAGAACATTTAATTGTGCTCATGAGGAACCTGTATATAGACCAAGAGGGAGTCATTGAAACCAAACAAGGGGGTACTGCATGGTTTAAAATCAAGAAAAGTGTGCATCAGTTTTGTATATTTTCACCACACTTATTCAATCTGTATGCTGAACTAATAATCCGAGAAGCTGGACTATATGAAGAGCACAGCATCAGGATTAGAGGAAGACTCATTAACAATCTACAATATGCAGGTGACACAGCTTTGCTTACTGAAAGCAAAGAGGACTTGAAACACTGATGGAAATCAAAGACTACGGCCTTCAGTATGGATTATACCTTAACATGAAACAAAAATCCTCACAATTGTACCAAAAAGCAACATCATGATAAATGGAGAAAAGATTGAAATGAAGGATTTTATTTTACTTGGATCCACAATTAGCCTCCATGGAAGCAGCAGTCAAGAAATCAGATGATGTATTGCACTGGGCAAATCTGCTCAAAAGGCCTCTTTAAAGTGTTAAAGAGCAAAGATGTCACCTGGAGGATTAAGGTGTGCCTGCCACAAGCCATGGTATTTCCAATAGCCTCATATGCATGTGAAACCTGGACAGTGAATGAGGAAGATTGAAGAAGAATTGATGTCTTTGAATTATGGTGTTAGTGAAGAATATTAGATATACCGTGGACTGCCAGAAGAACAAACAAATCTGTCTTGGAAAAAGTACAGCCAGAATGCTCTTTAGAAGTGAGAATGGCCACGCTTTGTCTCTTGTACTTTGGTCATGTTACCAGAGGGACCAGTCACTGGAGAAGGACATCATGCTTAGTAAAGTAGAGGATCAGGGTAAAAGAGGAAAACCCTCCAGATTGACATAGTGGTTGTTACCATAGGCTCAATCATAGCAAATATTATGAGGATGGCACAGGAACAGGTAGTATTTTGTCCTGTTGTACATAGAGTCACTATAAATTGGAGCCTACTCGTGGCACCTAAACCAGAATCTGCATTGTAACAACTCTGGTGATTTATAAGCACCTCATTATCTGAGAAGCAGTGTTGGACCACTAATCTCAAGCAGTATAGTCTCTAGATCAGTGGTTCTCAAGCTTGAGGATGTATCAGAATCAGCTGAAACGTTCACTAAAGCACAGATTGCTCCCAAGACTTCTCATTTAATAGGTTTGAGATGAGGCATTTTAATTTGCATTTTTAACCCTCAGGTGATACTGAAACATTTAGTTTGGAGAACACACTTTGAGAACCACTAGTCTAGTATCTAGACCAAGGTTTCTCAAGCTCAACACTTACTGACATGTTGGGCCACTATTGGCACTCTGGTGGTGTAGTGGGTAAGGCATTTGGCTGCTAACGAGAAATCTAATGAGGGTCGCTATTAGTCGGAATCAACTCGATGGCAGTGAGGTTTGTTTGTTTTTGTATTGACATCACATTGGTGACAATGGTTAAGTGCTCAGCTGTTCACCAAAAGGTTGACGGTTTGAACTCCACCCAGGGACACTACAGGAGAAAAGACCTGGCAATCTGCTGCTGTAAATATTACAGCCTAGGAAACCCATGGGAAAGTTCTACTCTGTCGTATGCTATGAGTTTGAATCACTTTAGGACACACAACAGTAACAACAAATTGACATCATGGGGGACTTTCCTGTGCGTTGTAGGATGTTTAGCAGCTTCCCTGGCCTCTACTCACTGGATGCCAATAGCAGCCCTCATGTGAAGTTGTGACAACCAGAAATGTCTCCAGACATTGCCATATACCTCTTGGGAGAGGAATGGTAAAGTAGGTCTTAATTGAGAACGCTGGTCTCGAACATGAATAAAAGGGAGGGGTTCTGTAGCTGAACCCATGCCATTCATTCCATTCACAACAAAAAGACTTGGCTCCTCCCATTGGCAACCTCTCAGCCTCTCCTCCCACGCCTTGAGATCCTGGATCATTCATAAAGGAACCTGAGAAGCAACGCCCTATACCTCCCACGCCCCATGGCAACACTTTTGAACTAGGATTTTCTTATCTGGGGAAATGAAACCCTATTCCTATCTCTTTGGCAACAGGGCTTCAAACTGGTTCTTCCTAGTTCAGTTATGGCCGAGGAAGTGAAAGTAGAACAGACACACACAGCCCTTTTTCTTTTTAACATTTTATTGTGATTTGGTTGAAGATTTACACAAGTCAATTTTCCGTTCAACAAATCATACATATTTTGTTTCATGCCATTGCTTGCAGTCTGCCAATATAACATCACTCATCCTACTTCCTCCTTATGTTTTCCCTTTCCATTCCTACTTCTTTTCTGTCCCTTCCTGCTTTCTGAACTTTGTCCTGGGGAAAATTCTGCCCTTTTGATGTTGAATGGTTGATTGTTCTAAGAAATGTGTACCTCCCTGGTATTATTGTTCACCTTACAGACGTATCTATTGTTTGGCTGAAAATTGAGCGGCAGGGGTGAGTTCAGTTCCGAGCTTGAAATATGACTAAGGACCATAGTCTCAGGAGTCCCACCAGGCTCTATCCAATCTGTGGGTCTAGCCTTTTTTATGATTTTGAATTTTGTTCCACATTTTCTCCCACTCTAACCAGAACTTTCTAACGTGATCCCTTTCAGAGCACAGATCTGAATTTTTAAAATTTGAGTGAACTGGAAAAGGAAAAATTATGGGTCAGAGGTGTGCTAGAAATTTAATAACCCTCTTTGAAAATAAGGGCACCGTGCACATTCCATAGTGTGGTAGTTAAGGATGTGTGTCAACTTGGCTGGAGTGTGGTTTTAAATGGCTGGGCAGCTTAATGTAGTTACTCCCCATGATGAGATTGTAATCACCTCTATGGTGGAATCAGCTATGAGCAGCTGTGTAGTCCTTTGGGTGTGGCATGTTTCCAATCTATAAAGAGAAGCTCTCAGAAAGGTCTCTAGCTTTTTGTCCCATCTGGATCTTGCATTTAACCAAGTTTTCATCTCTGGTTTCTGGACTTGAACCAGTGGCCTGCTGTGTTGCCTGCTAGTTTGGGGACTGTGCCATTTTACCTACTGACCTTGGGTTCATCAGCCTTAGCAGGTAGTAGCTATCTGAGTTAGAAGATGCCTCGTGGCCTTAGAACAAGAGACAGAGCTGAAGCCCAAGGTCAAGGGGCCTTCACCCAACCCCTAGTGCCAGCACTGTGAATTTGGATTTATAGTCTCCTAAACTGTAAGAAAGCTACCATCTGTGGTATTTTTGTTGTAGCTGCTCTAGAGAACTGAGGCACATAGCAACCAAATTTCTTGACTGACAGAGTCATAGATAGTGGTGCCCTGCTCAAAGAGGGCGGCTGACCATGCTACTTTGAATGTATGTCACGCTGCTTTGAATGTGTGTTGTGCTCAACAGCCCTGCCAATAATGCAGTCTCACACATCAAGCTCCTAAAAGGACTCACTACACCTCTTCAAAGTCTCCTATTCCAAGGATTCAACCTATACTTTTTCCTGTTCCAGATGTCATTCTGAATCACCTAAATTTTAAACATTCAGTTCTGTTCTGATTTTGTTTCATCAGACGTGACTGAATTGGTTCTTATCAGTTTCAAGCCCTGCTTGGCAACAGTGCGACTACAAGAGAAGAGTCTGAGTCTCTGGACAGCAGCCTGTGTCACCCTCCTTTCCTCACCCACAGCCCCTCTGTATAGTACATTGTGTACATTAAAATTAGATTTGTCCAAGATACTTTGTTGTTGTTGTTAGGTACTGTCAAGTTGGTTCTGACTCAGAGCAGCCCCACATACAGCAAAAGAACACACTGCTCAGTCCTAAGCCATCCTCATAATCATTGCTATTTTGAGCCCTTTGTTGCAGCCACTGTGTCAATCCATCTCATTGAGGGTTTTCCTCTTTTTCACTGACCCTCTGCTTTACCAAGCATGATGTCCTTCTCCAGGAACCAGGCCCTCTTGATAACATGTCCAAAGTATGTGACATGAAATCTCACCATCCTCACTTAGTGCATTCTTGCTGTACTTCTTCCAAGACAAATTTGTTCGTTCTTCTGGCAGTCCATGGTATATTTAATATTCTTTGTCAACACCATAATTTCAATGCATCAGTTTTTCTCTGGTCTTCCATATTCACTGTCCAGCTTTTGCATGCATATGAGGCTATTGAAAATACCATGGCTTGGGTCAGGGGGACTTTAGTCTTCAAAGTGACATTTTTTCTTTTTAACACTTCAAAGAGGTCTTTTGCAGCAGATGTACCCAATGCAACATATAATTTGATTTCTTGACTGCTGCGTCCATGGATGCTGCTTGTGGATCCAAGTAAAATTAAATTCTTCACAACTTCAGTCTTTTCTCCATTTATCATGATGTTGCTTATTGGTCCAACTGTAAGGATTTTTGTTTTCTTTATGTTGAGGTGTAATCCATACTGAAGGCTATAGTCTTTGATCTTCATCAGTAAGTGCTTCAAATCCTCTTTGCTTTCAGTAAGCAAAGTTGTGTCACCTACATATCACAGATTGTTAACGAGTCTTCCTCCAATCCTGATGCTGGGCCCTTCTTCATATAGTCCAGCTTCTCAGATGATATGCTCAGCATACAGACTGAATTAAGTCTGGTGAAAGGATACAGACCTGACATACACCCTTCCTGATTTTAAACTATGCAGTATCCCCTTGTTCTGTTTGAATGACTGGCTCTTTGTCTATGTACAGGTTCCTCATGACCACAATTAAGTGTTCTGGAATTCTCATTCTTTGCCATGTTATCCATAATTTGTTATGATCCACACAGTCAAATGCCTTTGTATAGTCAATAAAATACAGATAAACATCTTTCTGGTATTCTCTGCTTTTAGCCAAGATCCATCTGTCATCAGCAATGATATCTTTTGTTCCACATCCTTTTCTGAATCTGCCTAGAACCTCTGGTAATTCCCTGTCAACATACTGTCGGAACCATTTTACTTGTGTGTGATATTAATGATATTGTTCAATAATTTTCACATTCTTTTGGGTCACTTTTCTTTGGAATAGGCACAAATAGGGAACTCTTCCAGTTGTTTGCCAGGTGACTTTCTTCCAAATTACTTGGCATGGACAAGTGGTCCACTTCCAGTATTGTATCCATTTTTCGAAACATCTCAATGAGTATTTTGTCAATTCCGAGAGCCTTGTTTTTCACCAGTGCCTTCAGTGAAGCTTGGACTTCTTTCTTGAATACCATTGGTTCTTTAAAAAAAAAAAAAAAAAAATG
>NW_006921719.1:4602388-4609960 GCF_000298275.1 Orycteropus afer afer
CAACAACAACATGATCTGAGAAGATGCTTTGCAGTATTTCAATGTTTTTAAATTTATTAAGGCTTGCTTTATGGCCTGACATATGGTCTATCATGGAAAATGTTCCATGTACACTGGAAAAGAATGTATATTGTGCTGGTTTTGGTTGAAGTGCTCTGTAGATGTGTATAAAGTCAAGTTGGTAGACTGTATTGTTTAGCACTTCTGCATCTTTGTTGAGTTTCTTTCCAGTTGTCTTTCATTGAAAGTGGTGTATTTAAAGTTTCCCACTATGACTGTGGAGTCATCTATTTGCCTTTTAACTCTTTTAAAGTCTGATTTATTTATATTGGGGCTCTTTTATTGGGTCCATAGATATTTATTATGGTTATATCTTCATGTTGAATTGATCCTTTAATCATTATATAATATCCTTCCTTGTCTCATATGGTGGTTTTTGTCTTAAAGTCAGTTTGATCAGAAATTAATATTGCCACTCTTGCTCTTTTATGGTTGCCATTTGCTTGATATATCTTTCTCCAGCCTGTGATTTTTAGTCTATTTTTGTCTTTGTCTCTAAGGTGTGTCTCTTGTAGACAGCATATTGATGGGTTTTGTTTTCTTATCCAATCTGCATCCCTACGTTTCTTGAGTGGTGCATTTAATCCAAAACATTCAGTGTAATTATTGACAAGTATGAATTGGTTGCTATCATTTTGTTATGTGTTTTTTCATGGTGTCCCTAGTTTCTTTGTTCCATATTATTTTTCATGGTGTCCCTAGTTTCTTTGTTCCATATTATTTTCTGTGCTGAGCTCATTATGTTTATGAATCATGTTATCATTTCCTTTGTTGCTGTTGTTTTAGTATTTGGTGAATATTTGTGCTTGTCCTCTTTTTATTGTGATGTGAAGGTTTATCATTTTTCTTTGAGGTTACCCTGTGATTTATATTTTTCTCCCCGAGATTAGAACAGTCCATTCTATCTTGCAACTCTCTTGACTTCCTCACCATTTAGCAGTTCTGTAACTACACAGTATTTTCCCTCTTTTTGGTTTGTTGTTGTCCTCACTTTCCAATTGATGTCTCTGGTTCCCTGTTTATAATCTTGTAGGCTTATTTTACTTTGGATATGTCCATAGCTGTGGTTTCTGGATTATGTCATCTTGTGTAGTAATGGTCGGTTGCTATTTGCTATTTTGGGCTCTCTATTCAAAGGACTCCTTTTAGTATCTCCTATAAGGTTGGTCTGGTTTTAACAAATTCCCTTAGTTTCTGCTTATCTGGAAATCTCCTAACTTCACCATCATATTTGAGGGACCATTTTGCCAGGTATATAATTCGTGGTTGAAAATTTTTCTCTTTCAGGATTTTATATATACCATCCCATTGCCTTCTCACTTGCATGGTTTCTGCTGAGAAATCAGAGCTTATTCTTACTGGTTTTCCTTTGTAAGTAACTTTTTGTTTTTCCTGTGCTGCTTTCAGGATTCTTTCTTTGTCTTTGGTTTTGATGAGTTTGATGATGATATGTCTTAATGATTTTCTTTTGGGGTCTATCCTGTTTGGGGTTTGTTGGACTTCCTGAATGGATGTATTCTCATCTTTCATCATATCAGGGAAGTTCTCCTCCAACAAATCTTGGACAATTTTCTTAGTGGTTTTGTTTTTCTCTTCCTGTTCTGGAAGTCCAGTGACATGTAGGTTATTGCTTTTTATGGTATCCCACATGATCCTTAGGCTTTCTTCATTTTGTTTTGATCTTTTTTCTTATTGATCCCTTTCCAAAGAAGTATTCAGGTATTTGTCTTGAATTTCATTAATTCTGTCTTCCATTGCATCAGTTCTACTCCTTTGCCCTTCCAATGTGTTATCTATTTCTGACACTTTAGTATTAATCTTCTGGGTTTCCTTCTTTAGATTTAGAATCATTTCTAATTTTTCATTTATTTTGTCATTTTGTTCTTGTATTTTCTTCCAAAATTCTTCTAGGGTTTTTTCTGTGTTTTCTTTGGTATTTCTCTCAGTACTTTGAAGATACCTAAGTATAATTCTTTTGAATTCCTTATCAGAGAGTTCCAATGCTGCTGTTTCCTCAGGGATGTGTTCTGGGTCTGTAGCCTGCTCCCTTGTTCTACCACTTTGTGTTGCTTCTTTGTGTGGACTGTGATGGTCTGTTTTCTCCGAGACATCATGGCATTGTTGTGTTCAGATCTCTGTTAACTGTCTGTGAAGAGCAGGCAAGGGTGAGTCCGGCTTTTCTTGGTGGTTGTTCATCATTGGCCTGTTGGTGGAGAAGGAAGTGGTGGTTCTCACTCAGTAAGTGAAGCTGCAGGAGGTGTGGGTGTAGTAGTTGTGTCTTATGGGGACGGTTGCTGTCTCCCACTCAGTTAGACAAAAATAACAATTGAATAACCACCAAAAAAGTAAAAGCACAGGGACAAAAAACATACCATGTAATCACATGAGACCAGTAACCAAAAGGAAAAACAAGAAAACAAAACAAACAAACAAAAAATGTGCATTATCTGGGGAGAGGGCAATAAGAGAAAAAAAGGTAGAGAAGGAGAATAATGGAGAAAAAATGGTAAAAATGCAAAAAGAAAAATAAGGAACGGAGTTAACCACAAGAAGGAAAAAAATTGCAATGAGGAACAGGGAAATGGAAAAAAAGCTAAAAACTAGAACCTGGGAGGGGAAGAATAATAGTAAAAAGGACAAAAGTAATAATAATAATAATAGTAGTAGTTTTAAAACAGACAAAAACAAACAAACTAAAAAACAGAAAAAAGAAAGTAAAAATTGGGGCAAGGCACCCAGGCTCCATTGGAGCACACAGACTGGGATGGAGTTCCTGCTGGCCCAGAAAGTGGGTGGGAGTGAGGGATGGCCACACCTCCGTTCATCAAGAGGGCATGGGGTATAAGAGTAACAAGGGGAATGTTGCACCTTTCCAGTTGTCCGGGTCCAGAATGTCCTTGGGGTTCCCAGCAAATGGAGCTTGTTCTTAAGTCCCTGGAATCTGGTAGAACGTTGTCACTTAAAATATCCAAAATTGTCAAGCCAGTTGTAAACATTCAAAATAGTTGCATCCTCTAGACAGACAAAAGTCCACAGCTCAGCCTGCCTTCCTCTTTGCTGCTTCCCCTTTATTCCCCAGCCACCAGAGCATTCCTCCATGCAGTCCCTGGCTAACAGGGCCGATTTTTAGGTTAATTCTTAGGTCCTACCCCCACTCGACAATATCCAAGCTGTCTGTGCATTCAGGATCACTGCCAGACTGCAGCTCCGTATGTCTCCTTTTTTGATGTTTTCATGCAAATTCTACTGCTAGTTGGAGTTTAGTCCACTTCTATATCCTTCCCTTCAAGGCTCAGGGGTCCAGGATTATCTTCTGTATCAGTGCTAATTGGTTCCCTTTGTCTTTGTTGAAGAGGGTCTGTGCAGTCTTTCTGCCTATTCTGCTGTCTTACAGCGAATACCATTGGTTCTTGATCATTTGCTACCTCCTGAAATGGTTGAGCATTGACCAATTCTTTTTAGTACAGTGACTCTGTGTAACCTTCCATCTTCTTTTGAATATTTTGCCCATAGAATCCTTCAGTGTTGCAACTCGAGACTTGAAGTTTTTCTTCTGTTCTTTCAGTATGAAAAATGCTGAGCATGTTCTTCTCTTTTGGTTCTCCAACTATAGGTCTTTGCACATTTCATTGTAATATTTTACTTTGTCTTTTGCTCTGCCCACACTTTGAAATCTGTTCAGCTCTTTTGCTTCATCATCTCTTCCATTCATTTCAACTAGTCTACATTCAAGAGTAAGTTTCACATTCTCTTTTGACATCCATTTCAGTCTTTTCTTTAATGTGTGTCTAACGACCTTTTGCTTTTTTTAACAGGAGTTATATCTAAGTTACCTGATGCTTTTAAAACTACACATGGGTATCTATGTGATTGATGAGTTTAATTAGTCTAGACAGCTATACTTTTATATCTGTTGCAGAGGGCTAAAAATAATGGGGGGTTTTTTCAGCCCTTCACAGCTTTCCAGTCTTCTTTGTTACGGCTAACATTCATATTATTAGGGAATAGTGCCCTCTGCTGGAATTAGGTGGTATGGCATTGCACTTGACAGCATCGTGTGCAATCACAAGGTATTTAGAAAGTCCATCTCTTGACCCTATCTATAACCTCCAGTACCAAGGCTATCTGAAAAAAGGACGTGTTTCCTGAAAATTCTTAAACCTACTTCCTAGAATTGAGTGCCTTACCCTAGGACGCTGGTTCATTCTGGGCTTTAAACAGGCTCCTGTACCACTCCCCAGTTTGGCACACCGAACAAAGCTGAAATCCCTCAAATCCCTGATATCCAACTCTGACCAGCCCACGGGTGGAGGAATGATGTGGTGAAAAGGACACATTGGATCCCCATGCTCTGGTTTCAGCTACCATATTTGCACATCTTTTGTGGTTAAACATCTCAAATAACTCTGGAGATTTCATTTCCCCATCTGCAAAGTGGTGATTTCAGATTGTACTTTGAGATATTCCAAATACTTCACAAGGAACCCTGGTGGCACAGTGTATAAGCACTTGGCTGCTAACCAAAAGGTCAGTGGTTTGCACCCAGCAGCCACTTCACAGTAAAGATTTACAGCCTTGGAATCATTATTAGCTGACTAAGACAATCCAATTGTCTCAATCATGAAAGATACAAATGTGGGAGAGAGGGGGTTCTGTATTACAAAAGTAATACAAACTAATTGGGGGGCAGAGAAAGTGACTTACACAAAAAACGTTCACCTGTAATGCTACCTGCCTACAGCTTTCCATCTTTTTCCTTTCTTTTGTTAAAAGAACAAAAGTATTTATGCCTTTAATAATTTACTTTTCATTTTTATCCAAGTAATAATATCAGTGAAGGAGCCCTGTAGCGCAGTGGTTGAAGTAGTAGGCTGCTAACTAAAAGGTCATCGGTTTGAAACCATCATCCCCTCCGTAGGAGAAAGATGAGGCAGTTGGCTTCCCTAAAGATGTACAGCCTTGGAAACCCTGTGGGGGTCGCTATGAGTCGGAATGGACTAGATGGCAGTGGGCTTTTTTTCCCTGCTCCTGGAAAAATGAGATCTTAACTCCCTTACACCATCCCATATACAAACACTTTCCCGTTTGTTTAGTTATATCTCAGGTTTTTAAAATAAAAAATCAGATGCGCTGCGCGTCTTCACTTCAAGCCTCTCTGGGCTCCACTTCTCCGCGCGAGCGACGCGGCAGCGGGCCCACGGAGGGCGCTACGAGGCCAGCTGCTGTGGACCTGGGCCTCGCGCGTGCGTTTGCTGGGTAACGAGCCTTCTCCGGCGGCGGCTCGGTCCCTCCTTCCTTGGTGGTTCACTCCTTCCTAAACCAACCCCCGCCCCAGACAAGGGGTAGGGCTGGGCCAGGCTGGGCGCAGTGGAGGCAAAAGGAATGGCCAGGGGAAACAGCGGTGTTATTCAAGGAAACCCGAAGCCAGTAGTGACGCTTGGTGACCCGGTTTGATTTCGATCCCTTTTCAACCGCTGAGGAATCGAAACTCGGAGGACCTGGTAGCAGCCCTACATAGCCTAGCTGCAGGTTGTCATGCATGCATTTGTGGAAGATGGTGTATGCATTGTAAATCGAAAAAAAAAAAAAAAAAAAAAGCCCACAGGAGCGAGAGAGTGACTCCAGTCTCTATTCAGGAACTGAGACTGTTGCTTCACATTTTGCTCTTGTCACTGCGTATGAAGACATCAAAAAAGGACTAAAAGATTCAGAGGAAAAACTTGTTAAAGGAAATAATAAGATTTTTGGAAGAAAAGCTTATAGAAGCTCCATGAGATGAAGAAACAAGTTCTATGGGACAAGAGCAGGTAAATAAGGCCTATCCTGTACATCAAGAGGTCTGCGTTGATAATACGAAGAAAAAATTGGGTAAAATGAATTAAGACAATCTGAATCTTTGAAAGTATTGAATGAACAGCTGTAATTTAATAAGTAGAACTCCTCCAGCTAAGTGCATTGGTGAAAATTTAGCGGGTGATAAGGAGCTTAAATCCAATCTTCTTCAAAATGTAAGGGGAAAAAGGTGAACTTGGACCTGAAGATCCATGATTTTGAACAAGAGCTAGAGCTGAAGAGGAAAGAAAAGAGAGCTACAGAAATCTGGACAAACTGCTCTGTCTCAAGAGACAGTCTGAAGAGCAGAGATCTCCAAAGACTAAGCTTGTCAAGTCATAATATGTAGAGTGCATACTGAGAGCTGAATAAAGAAATGTCTAACTTCTATCAGGTGACTCAAGTGCAAACTGAACTATTGAGAAAACTGAAAAACCCTAACTGCAATCAAGAAAGCTTCTACCCCAGTAGATGTGTTGATGATCTTGGGACAGCACAAAACTGCATTTGACAAATTTTACTGCAACAAACAAAAGATAACCCCCTCTCTCACCAAATGACAAAGCTCTTTCTCATACTACATCTCCTTTACCAGGAGATACAAAGATTTTTATCAGAGAAAGCAATTCTCCAATCATTGACAAATAATGAAAGAACAATTCCTAGTGACAGTACAAACTTTACAGGAACATAACGCCTATGGCAGAAGTTTCTGGAAGATAATTCTTGGGTATTCCCAAGCCCTCCTAAATTAAGTGAGACAGCATTTGAAGAAACTAAAAGCAAAATTTTGCCTTTATCCGACCTTCACCACTGTATTACTTGGATCAACAAAATATTTTGTTGTTAAGGTGCTGAAATTGTCTATAAATTTTAGAAATTAGTCCCTTACCCTATAAGTCATTACCAAAAGTTGTTTCCCAGCCTTTAGGTTTTCTTTTTACACTTTTGCTGAAGTTTTTGATGCAATTAAAGTTTAAATTTTAGGAAGTCCTAGTTTTCTAGTTTGTCTTTTGCTGTCTGTGCATTTTTAGTTACGTTTGATAGTGTATTTATGCCATGTATTAGGACCTCTATGTTTGCCCTTCTGTTTTCTTTTAGTCTGTAATTTTAGGTTTACCCTTAGATCTTTGATCTGTCTTGAGTTAGTTTTTTTTATATGGTGAGAGAGATGGATCCTGTTTCATTTTTCTGCAAATAGAAATCCAGTTTTGCCAGCACTATTTGTTAAAGAGACTATCTCTTCCGCATTTAGTGGATTTCAGCCATTATTATTATTATTAGTTTATTTTTGTCTTTGTGTCTAAGGTGTGTCCCTTATAGACAGCCTATTTATGGGTCATGTTTTCTTATCCATTCTGCTATTCTCTGTCTCTTGACTGATGCATTTAATCGATTTCCATTCAGTGTAATTATCGATAGCTATGAATTTACTTCTGTCATTTGGCTGTGTGTGTGTGTATGTGTGGTGTTCATGGTTTCTTTGTTCAATATCTTTTTCTGTGCTGATTTCATTTTGTTTACAGATTTTCTTATTTCCATTGTTTCTTTTGGTTTAGTGTTTACTGAGACTTTATGATTTTCTTCCTTTTTATTTTGGTGAAAAGGTTTATTAATTTTCTTTGAGGTTACCTGTAAGTTATTATTATCTTCCCAAGTTTAAAACAGTCTGTTGTATCT
>NW_006921719.1:4617322-4618186 GCF_000298275.1 Orycteropus afer afer
GGTCCAGGATTATCTTCTGTGTCTGTGTTAATTGGTTTCCCTTTCTTTGTTGAAGAGGGTCTGTGCAGTCTTTCTGCCTAGTCCGCCATCTTGCCGGAACTCCAGTCTGTTGTATCTTGATACCATCTTGACTTGCTCTCCATTTGTTATTTCTATAACCATGTTATTTATTCCTTCTTTTGCCTTGTAGTTATCACTGTTTACAAATTAACATCTCTGGCTTCCTATTTTCAATCTGGTAGGTTTAGTTTATTTTTGAAATTTCTATATCTGAGTCAATTTGCAGGTGATGTTGTCACATGCCTGAATCTTAAGTTATTGTCTGTTGGTTCTCCATCCAAAGGATTCCCTTTAGCATGTCTTATAAGATTGGCCTCATTTTTACAAATTCCCTTAATTTCTGTTTATCTAAAATTTTCCCAATTTTACCATTGAGTTTGAGGGACACTTTTGCTGTATGTATAATTCTTGGTTGTGAGGTTTTTCGTTCAGAATTTTATATATGTCACCCCACTGCTTTCTTGCCTGCATGGTTCCTGCTGAGAAATCAGACCTTAGTCTTCTTCATTCTCCTTTGTAGGTGACTTTTCATTTTTCCCGAGCTGCTTTCAGGTTCTTTCTTTGTATGTGGTTTTAGAAAGTTTGATTATGGTATATCCTGGAGTGTTTTTTTTTTTTTTTTTGGCGGCGTGGGGAGGCTATCTTATTTGAGGTTTGTTGAGTTTGAATGCATATCTTTTCATCTTTCATGATAGTAGGGAAGCAATATTGAGAGATTCTATGGGCAAAATATTGAATGATGCAGGGAACATCAAGAGAAGATGGCAGGAATATACAGAGTCACTGTACCAAAAAGAACTGATC
>NW_006921719.1:4619479-4621323 GCF_000298275.1 Orycteropus afer afer
ACGAAAGAAGGGGAGGCCTTCAGGGAGATGGGTTGATACAGTGGCTGCGATGATGGGCTCGAGTATAGCAGGGATAGTGGGGCTGGCGCGGGATCGGGCAGTGTTTCATTCTGCTGTGCATGGGGTCGCTATGAGTCGGAAACGACTCGACGGCACTTAACAACAACAACAACAAGGGAAGATTTCTTCCAATAAATCTTTGATGATTTTCTCAGTGCTTTTTCTTTGTCTCTTCCTATTCTGGAATTCCAATCATGTGTAAGGTATTCATCTTGATACTGTCCCAAATTCTTAGGCTTTCGTCTTCTCTCTTTCTCTCTCTCTTTTTTCTTGTTGTTACTATAGTAGATTATTATTAAAAGTTTTGTCTTTAATCTCACTAACTCTGGCTTCCATTGATTCAGTCTTACTTCTTTGCCCAGCCAATGTGTTATCTATTTCTGAAATTTTAATATCAATCTTCTGGATTTCTATTTGCTGTTTTGTATGTTTTCTAATTTTCTGTTCATTTTATTACTTTGTTCTTGTTTTGTTTACCTGAATTTTTCTAGAGTTTTGTTAGTGTTTTCTTGATTTTGTCTTAAACTGTATTTTTTGTATTTTATATTGTCTTAAACTTTTTATTTTGAGATAACTTTGAACCTAAGCCATAAGTCCTATAAGCACCCAGATTCCACAGTTATTAACATTTAGCAACATTTTCTTCCTCTCTGTCTCTCTGTCTTTCTACATGTGTGAGCTTAAAAATATCTTTTTCTTCTTATACTTTGCAGATATTTTGCTCCTTTACCCTTAAATACTTTAGTGTGTATTTCCTAAGAATAAGGACATTCACTTACATACGCAATGTACAAAATCAAAGAAATGTATTACCTAATCTACATATTTTTAAGAGGATTCAGTGGTAGAATTCTCACTTTGCACGTGGAAGACCCAGGTTTGATTCCCAGACCATGCAGCTCATGTGCAGCCACCACCCATACGTCAGTGGAGATTTGTGTGTTACTATGATACTGAATGGAGCTCCGGTAGCGTAGTGCCTAAGGCACTTGACTGCTAATCAGAAGGCTGGCGCTTCAAACCCACCAGCCACTCCTCGGAAGGAAGATGGGGCAATCTACTTCCGTAGTGATACTGCCGTGGAAACCCAAGGCGGGGTCACTATGAGTTGAGTCTGACTCTGCGGCACATAACAACAACGATACTGAACAGGTTTCAGTGGATCTTCCAGACTAATATGGACTAGGAAGAAAGACTTGGTGATCTACTTCCAAAAATCAGATGAAATCCTATGGATCACAGTGGTCTGATCCACAGCTGATCATGGGATGATACAGGCCTGGGCAGTGATTTATTCCATTGTGCATAGGGTCACCATGAGTCAAGGGATGACTTGACAGCAGCTAACAATAGCAGCACAGGCTTTAGTCAGTTTTGCCAGTTGTTATGTTTTTTACAGTAATTGTTTTGCTAACCTAGGATCCAATCAGGAGTGTGCATTACATTTAATTTTTATGACTCTCTGTTCTTTTATCTGGAACAATTTCTGTGCATTTCTTTGTCTTCTATAAAACATTGACTTTATGAAGAGTAAAGGCCATTTATTTTGCATAATATTCCTTAATTTGGGTTTGTTTCATGTTTCCTCATCATTAAATTTATGTTATGCATTTTTGGCAAGAATATTTCATGTGCCAGTTCCATGTTATTTTCATTATAGTGGCTTTGTCTTAAGTGTTATTATCTGTTAGGATTGTTGTTATGTGCCGTCGAGTCAGCCCTGACCCATAGCGACCCCTCCTTGGGTTTCCGAGGCAGTATCACTACGGAAGTAGGATTGCCCA
>NW_006921719.1:4622833-4628267 GCF_000298275.1 Orycteropus afer afer
TGGTCAATGACATGAGACAAAGTATATTATGTGAACTGCTGTATGAAAAGTGAATTTACTCTGTAAATCTTCACCCAAATCAAAATAAAATTAAAAAAATAAATAAATATTCTTTCTATAAGTGTACACTAGAAACATTTTGTTAAGTTGATAAGCATTTTATCTTTTTAATTGCTTTGAAAATAGGGTTTTCTGTTTCGTTATATCTACTGATCTGTTTAACCTTTCTGTCTCTACTGGAATAAATATTGGTAAGTGATATTTTCCTAGGAAATTGCCCATTTCATCTAGATTTTTAAATTTAGAGATGTGTAAAAGTAGTCTCCTTCTAGATAAAATGTGTGCAACAAGGCTGTATCCTTTCACCTTGCTTATTTAATCTGTATGTTGAACAAATAATATGAGAAACTGGACTAAATGAAGAATCATGTGACATCAGGATTAGAGGAAGATTCATTAACAACTTGTAGTATGCAGATCACACAACTTTGCTTGCTGAAAATGAAGATGACTTGAAGCACTTCTGATGATGTCAAAAAGAAAAAGAAAAAAAGAACCTACAGCTTTCAGTATGGATTACACCTGAAGAAAACAAAAATCCTCACAACTGGACCAATAAACAAAATCATGACAAATGAAGAAGAAAACAAAGTTGTCAATTATCTCATTCTACTATGCAACAATCAATAAGTTTATTCAACTGCCCCCCACACACATTATTATTCCACCCTTGTGTCCTCTTTGTTTTAGTCTTAGATCGCCAATTAAATACATTAAATGAATTTGAAATTGGAATATTCTCTCCCCTCTAATATGCTGAAGGCATGGATTGGTGGCTTTATTTGTTCTACGTGTTGAGCTGTATAGTTTTTTAGAGGAAATGTAGAGAAATTCTAGTTTAGGTGACCACCATTCTCCAGTTATACCTAAAAATCCTCTTGAACTTTGAGAACCAAAAATAAAATGCCTCCTAAAATACACTTCCTGCAAATGTGTGATCTTCTGGCTCTTGAGCACTTTGCTAGCTTCTTTTGATGCCGCAAAATATTGCTTCTTTGGGTGTGGCATGTATTTATTTAGGTTTAGAAGCTAAGAGGTCCATCCATGCATGGTTTTCACCCCCAACATTCTCTTTAAATCACCTCATACAAGACTTAGGTATTGATGAAATTCTACCTTCTTAAGATAAAGAATTTGTTATATTTCAGTGATCAAGTCTCTGAAAGGGAAACAGGGAGGGACTCAGGGGTGTGGGCCAAGATCTCTACATAGTTTCTTCTCTACATCTAGTGAAGATTCTGCACCATGGATCAGGGACTGTTTGGCCTAGGCTATTTCTTATTGCCAGTACTATCTGTGTCCTTGAAGCTTCTAATAACAATGCCCTTAAATGCTACTGATCCTTTATAGACAAGAAAATATTACATTGAGTCTTGCCTTTGTGTCATGAAGCCCATCCTCAATGTCCCCTACCCCCTTAAAAACAAGAACAACAATAACTAAGGAATATTCTTAGATATTTTTTAGATAGATAGTTTTAGATAGTTTTCTTAGATAGTTTTCTGTGGATATGCATCCTGTTGTGCTGCCTGTAACTGTCCGTGAGCGAACAATCCACCATTCAGCCTGGTGATCTTGGATTTGTCATCCATCAGAGTCAAGAGCCAGTATACTGCCTGACAACCTTGAGGTCATCAGCCCCTGCAGCTGCGTGAGTCAGGAAAAGGCTCAGGGATCCACAAGTTCAAGCTGTTTTCTTGAGAGATTACAACTTAATTCTTATTATCTGTGATAGTTGGGATTGTGGGTCAATTTGGCTGGACCATGATTCTGAATGGTTTAAGCAGTTGTGATGTGGTTATTCCCATGATGAGATCAGATGTATATGTTTTGAGCAGCCAATACATTGAAAGGGTGTTTCCCTAGGGCTGTGGCCTGCTTCCAATATATATTTGGACATCTTGGGAAAAAGAGTTTTCTGTGGCTATGCATCCTATTGTGCTGCCTACAACTGTCTGTGAGTGAACAATCCACCATTCAGCCTGGTGATCTTGGATTCGTCATCCGTCGGAGTCAAGAGCCTATATACTGCCTGACAACCTTGAGCTCCTCAGCCCCTGCAGCTTCGTGAGTCAGGAAAAGGCTCCAGCTTGAGGTTTGATCCAGGAACTTGGAACTTGGGACTTGCCAGCTTCTATAAGTGTGTAAGCCATTTTCCTAAATCTCTATCTCTCTCTCTCTCTCTCTCTCTCTCTCTGTATATATATATATATATATATATATATATATATATATATATATGATTCTTCTTGATTATGTTCCAGCTCACTGTGCCTTACAGAAATTAATTTTCTGCCACGAGGTAGTCCCCTTCCATAGAAAAGTGATAAGACACTTTCCAAGTTTATTATTATTATTCCCTTATTCATTTCAGCTGGTATTTAGATAGGAGGAGTAGGTTGATTTTGCCCAAATCACTATTTAACATTGAAATCTTATATAAAGATGTGCTACTTTTACAGTTCCATCTAAATAGAATGTTAAGAAAAAGTATATGCTGTCATTATGAACAGACATCAAGGACTCATTAAATGCCCATCCCCTATGCTAGATTCTGGAAATATAGAAGACAAAACACGGGTCCTCAAAGAACTTAACAGCTCATGCATCAGGGAAAGGATGAATGTGTAGGATAAACAATTGTTGTATACCGTCCAGTTGATTCCAACTCATAGCAACTTTATAAGACAGAGTAGAACTTTCCCAAAGGGTTTTCAAGCCTGTAATATTTATGGGGGCACATTGCCGGGTCTTGTCTCCTGTGGAGTGGCTGGTGGGTTCAAACTACTGACATTTCAGTTAACAGTGAAGTGTTTAACTATTGTGCCACCAGGCTTGTAGTTGGTTTGTCATACCGTGGTAGCTTACATGTTGCTCTGATACTGGAAGCTGTGCCACCAGTATTTCAAATACTAGTAGGATCACCCATGTTGGACAGGTTTCAGTAGAACTTCCAAACTAAAACAGACTAAAAAGAAAAGCCTGGAGATATACTTCCAAACATTAACCAGTGAAAACCTTATAGATCACAACTGAGTATTGTCTAACATAGTTGCTTTGGGCACTGAGGAAGGATCAATCACCAGAGGAGGACATCATGTTTGATTAAAAAGAGGGAGACCCTTGGTGAAATGTATTGGCACAATAGTTGAAAGGATGGACTCAAACATGCTTGCGATTGTGAGAATGATACAGGACCAGGCAATATTTTGTTCTGTTACACATGAGGTTGCCATGAATCATTGTTAACTCTGCAGCAGCTATCTATCAAATCAATCTATTTATCTATCTAATAAATATCTGATATGCATACCAAATGCTACAGAATTCAAGAGGAGCCTGGATCATATAAAGGAATTTTTGCTACAGGGGAGGTGGACAGAGCTGAGGCCCAAAAAGGAGGGAACCCTTAGCCAAAACAAGGCCATGAGCTGATTGTGGAACAGACCATCAACTGCACATATGCATGTTCAAATTGAAGCTGAAGACAATTAAAAGAAGTCTACGAGAGCCAAAATATGACCTTGATAATATCCCTCCTGAATTTAGAGACCATTTAAAGAATAGAGCTGATACATTGAACACTGATGACCGAAAACCAGAAGAATTGTGGGATGAATCAAGAACATCATCCATGAAGAAAGCAAAGGGTCATTAAAAAGACGAGAAAGGAAGAACAGACCAAAATGGATGTCAGAAGAGACTCTGAAACTTGCCCTTGAGCAAAGAGTAGCTAAAGCAAATGGAATAAATGACAAGATAAAAGAGCTGAAAAGTAGATTTCAAAGAGCAGCTTGAGAAGACAAAGCCAATTACTATAATGAAATATGCAAAGACCTGGAGTTAGAAAACCAAAAGGGAAGAACAGTTAATAATTGGTAAAACTGGATAATAAATACAATGTATAGTCATTAGTCATTAGACAGTTACTCATACTTTTCCAAATGATTGAAGATTTCTATAATCAAAAGCTTTGAAGATTAAGAAACTGGATTATATGAAGAAGAACATGGCATCAGGATTGGAGGAAGACTCATTAACAACCTGCAATACACAGATGACACAACTTTGCTTGCTGAAAGTGAGGATGACTTACTGATGAAGATTAAAGACTATAGTTTGCAGTATGGATTATACCTCTGTATAAAGAAAACAAAAATTCTCACAACTGGTCCAATAAACAGCTTCACAATAAATGAAGAAAAGATTGAAGTTGTCAAGGACTTCATATTACTTGGTTCTACAATCAACACCAGTGGAAGCAGCAGTCAGGACATCAGACAACATACTGCATTGGGCAAATCTGCAAAAGACCTCTTTCAAATGCTGAAGAGCAAAAATATCCCCTTGCAGACTACGGTGCACCTAACCCAAGCCATGGTATTTTCAGTCGCCTCTTATGCATGTGAGAGCTGGACAATGAATAAGGAAGACCAAAGCACAGTTGATGCTTTTGAGTTGTGGTGTTGGATAAGAATGCTACGATTACCATGGTCTGGTAAAAGGACAAAAAAAAATGTGTCCTAGAAGAAGTACAGCCGGAATGCTCCTTGGAAGCAAGAATGGCCAGACTTCATCTCATCTAATTTGGTCATGTGGTCAGAAGGAACCATTCCCTGGAGAAGGATATCACACTTGGTAAAGTGCAGGATAGGAGCTCTGGTAGCATAGTGCCTAAGGCATTTGACTGCTAACCAGAAGGCTGGCAGTTCAAACCCACCAGCCACTCCTCGGAAGAAAGGTTGGGTAATCCTACTTCTGTAGTGATACCGCCTCGGAAACCCAAGGAGGGGTCGCTGTGAGTCGGGGCCTACTCGACGGCACATAACAACAACAACAACAACAACAAAGTGGAGGGTCAGTGAAGAAGGGGAAGGCCCTCCATGAGATGGATTGACACAGTGACTGGAACAATGGGCTCAGGTATAGCAAGTATCATGAGTCTGGCACAGGAATGGGCAGTGTTTCATTCTGCTGTGCATGTTGTTGTTGTTGTTGTTAGGTGCCATCGAGTCATTTCTGACTCATAGTGACCTCATGCACAGCAGAACAAAATACTGCCCGATCCCGCACCAGCCCCACAATCCCTGCTATACTTGAGCCCATCATTGCAGCCACCATGTCAATCCATCTCGTTGAAGGCCTCCCCCTCATTCTTCGACCCTCCATCCTACCAAGCATGATATCCTTCTCCAAGGAATGGTCCCTTCTGACAACATGACCAAAATAGGTGAGATGAAGTCTGGCCATTCTCACTTCCAAGGAGCATTTCGGGTGCACTTCCTCCAGGACAGATCTGTTGGTTCTTTTAGCAGTCCATGGTACTTTCAGCATTCTTCGCCAGCACCACAACTCAAAAGCATCAACTCTTCTT
>NW_006921719.1:4628448-4630359 GCF_000298275.1 Orycteropus afer afer
ATTGGTCCAGTTGTGAGGATTTTTGTTTTCTTTATATTGAGATGTAATCCATACTGCAGACTATATTCTTCATCCTTCATCAGTAAGTGCCTCAAGTCATCCTCATTTTCAGCAAGCAAAGTTGTATTGTCTGCGTATCTCAGATTGTTAATGATTCTTCCTCCAATCCTGATTCCACGTTTTTCTTCATATAATCCAGCTGCTCGGATTATTTGCTCATAATATAGATTGAATAAGTATGGAGAAAGGATACAACCCTGATGCACTCCCTTCCTGATTTTAAACCAGGCAGTGTTCCCTTGTTCCGTTCGAATGACAGCCTCCTGGTCGTGGCACAGGTTCCTCATGAGTACAATCAAGTGCTCGGGAATTCCCATTCTTCTCAATGTGTGCATAGGGTTGCTGTTAGTCGGAGATGACTCAATGGCACCTAACAACAACAACAAGTAAAAGGAAAGAAGTAAACATTTAGCCTCACTTTTCTAATCAGAGTAATGAAATAGTTAATTAGGGAAAATCTGTCATGAGAGAAGTACTCCAGTTAGTAAATAAAGAAGGAATTATAGGATATAATTTTACTATTTTGTAACCCATGATGAATTAATGGATCTAGTAAAATGAGGTACTATTTAACATTATTAAAAATGTGATGACTAGACAATATGTGCTTCTTAATGGAAGTAAATAATACTACCTATGAAGTATTGTCAGTATATTGAAACTGAATCTGATCTAGCCTCTTGATCTAAATACCAGTTTACATCAAATACAAGAGACCAAGGAACACATTAAACATCATGGAGATGAACTCTTCAAAAATCAGGGCTGTGAGAAATCAGAACAATCTGGACACTTGACAAATACATTGGAAAGAAAAAAAGATAAAGCAGGAAACTTACAGTTTAAGACACCTACCCCAGGGCAATGCA
Source organism: Orycteropus afer afer (assembly GCF_000298275.1). Lineage (NCBI taxonomy): Eukaryota > Metazoa > Chordata > Mammalia > Tubulidentata > Orycteropodidae > Orycteropus > Orycteropus afer. The sequence continues at coordinate 4,629,378 of NW_006921719.1, forward strand.
CCTACCTACTACTCTAGGGAGATGCTCCCCTTAGATCAGTCAGCCATGAGACACCAGAGGGGCAACATTAACACAGAGGGAAAGCTGGACAGACAGGAGTGCATAGTTAAGAAGGGCACAGGGAGGGGGTAGTCACAGGGAGGGGAAGGGAGGAGAGGTTTTTATGGTTAGGGATGGTAATTAAGGCATGAAATTAAAAAAAAAAAAAAAGGATGAGGCACAATTACAATGTATGAGCTTTATTTGGCTCACAGTTTGAACAAACAGACCACAAGAAATTTATGAAACGAGGGAATTTGAATGCTGGTTAGATGTTGAGTGGTATTAGGGAATTGTCCATTTTTAAATGTGATAATGGTATTGTGGTTATTTTGTGTATGTGTGTGCGATTATATTTTAGGAGTGTATGTCGTTTAGAGATACACACTGAAATATTTACAGATGAAATTATATATGTGAAATTTGCTTCAGAATATTCCAGGTACAGGGGAAGTGGTGAGAATACAAACAAGACTGGCCATCAGTTGATAATTGGTAAAACTGGATAATAAATACAATGTATAGTCATTAGACTGTTATTCATACTTTTCCAAATGATTGAAGATTTCTATAATCAAAAGCTTTAAAGATTTAGCAAATGAATACAAAGGTAATAATATTAAAATCTAGCAATATTACATTAAATGAAAAATATTTTCCAAAACAAATAGGAACACTTTATAATATTAAGAGGGGCAATCCACCATGAAGATACAGCAGTCAAGAATTTTTGTTCTAAGTAAAATCTATAAGACAAAGCTGCAGGAAAAAAAATAAGAAGAAATTGGTAAAAACATAATAGCAGTAAACCAAACTACACTCACTGCCATCAGTTGGATCCGACTCATAGCGACCCTTCCTTGGGTTTCCAAGGTGGTATCACTATGGAAGTAGATTGCCCAACCTTCCTTCCAAGGAGTGGCTGGTGGGTTTGAACCACCAG
>NW_006921719.1:4630914-4632300 GCF_000298275.1 Orycteropus afer afer
GTGGGTTCAATTCCAGACCTGAAGGGCAGCTAGGGGCCATAGTCTCAGTGGTTACACCAGGCTCTATTGGACCAGCAAACCTGGTCCCCACCCCATTCTCTTTTCATAACATAATAAAACTAGAAATTAATAATAAAAATTAGATGTAAAAAACTCTTACACATTGCTATTGGGAATGTTAAATGGTACAACCATTTTGTAATACAGTTGGCAGTTTCTTAAAAAATAAAACTTATACCTTCAGTGTGATCTAGGCATTACCACCCCTGTTCCCCCACACACACATCCCACCCCCAAAAAAAGTTGTTGAGTCTATTCAAACTGATAGAGACCCTATTGGATATAGCAAAACTTCCTCATAGGGTTTCCAAGGCTGTAATCTTTACAGAAGCAGACTGACATATCTCTCTCCCAGAGTAGCAGGTGGGTTTGAACTACCAATCTTTTGGTTAGCCATGGAAAACAACAACCGCACCATTGAGGCCCCTATTAACCAAGCAAAAAAAAAAAAAGCGCATGTCCATATGAAGATTTAGCCGTAAACAATCTTAGTATTTTTATTTGCAATAGCCCAAAACAGGAAACTATCCAAATTTCCTTCAATAGCTGAATGGATAAACACATTGTGGTATATCCAAGTATTGAAATAACAATATTTCAGCAATGGAAAAATGAACTAAGGATATATAGAATAACATAGATAAATCTTAACGTAACTATGCTGAGTAAAATAAGCCAGAGTAAAAAGAGAACATACTATATGATTTCACTTATATAAAATTCTAGAAAATGCAAACAAATCTATAATAACAAAAAGTGGATCAGTGGTTGCTTGGACAGGGGAGTGAGGGGCATGAGAACATTTTTGGGGGTGATAGCTATGTTCATCATCTTGATTGTGGGATGCTTTCATGAGTACATAGATTTGTCAAAATGTATCACATTGTACACCTTTAATACATGCAGTTTATTGTATGTCAGTTATTCCTCAGTTTTTAAAAAATCCTAGGAGTTAACTTAATAAGAAATTTAAAAAAAAAAAAAAGCTCACTGCAGTCCAGAGCTCCTCAATAAAAAATATACAGTACCTAAATAAGGAAAGGGAGCTCTGATGGCATCATGTCTAAGGCATTTGACTGCTAACCAGAAGACTGGCGGTTCAAACTCACCAGCCTACTCCTTGGAAGGAAGATTGGGCAATCTACTTCCGTAGAGATTTGTTGTTGTTGTTAAGTGCCGTCGAGTCGTTTCCGACTCATAGCGACCCCATGCACAGCAGAACGAAACACCGCCGATTCCGTGCCAGCCCCACAATTCCCGCTATACTTGATCCCATCATCGCAGCCACCGTATCAATCCATCTCCTTGAAGGCCTCCCCCTCTTTC
>NW_006921719.1:4636074-4647386 GCF_000298275.1 Orycteropus afer afer
GCCTGCTACTCTGTGCTACGCCCGTGCTTACCTTGCTCCCAGAGACCCGGTCCCTCTCGGGAGGGTAACAAGGGAAAGTGTTCAGTGCAGTTCCGTAGAGATACCACCTTGGAAACCCAAGGAGGGGTCGCTTTGAGTCGGGACCAACTCGACGACAGTGAGTAAATGAGGAAAATCTTAAAACTCTTATCTTAAAATTTAAAATCTTATCAAAAAAATTAAGATAGCTATAAAGTCATGGAAAGGCAGACTTTACTCCTTGTTACCAAAATCCAAAACTCACTGCTGTCAATTCTGACTCATAGTGACTCTATAGGACAGAGTAGAACTACTCCATAGGGTTTCCAAGGCTGTAATCTTTATGGAAGAAGATTGCCACATCTTTCTCCCATTTAGTCTTTGATGTTGTTGTTGTTGTTATTTGCTGTCAAGTCGGACCTGAGTCATAGCGACCCCTCCTTCAGTTTCTGAGGCAGTATCACTACAGCAGTAGATTGCCCAACCTTCCTTCCACGGAGTGGCTGGTGGGTTTGAACCACCAGCCTTCTGGTTAGCAATCAAGTGCCTTGGACACTACGCTACCAGAGCTCCCTTAGTCTTTGATAAGAACATTAAATTTCATAAATTTGGTGCAATAAAAATACTAAGAGCTACTGATTTTCTTACCTATTTGAAGTTGAAAAAGGATTCCAAAATTATTCTTTAAAAAATGAAACACATGAAAATATCCAGGGTATCTATAAATAGAAGAGTAACACTGACACAGAAATAGACAGATTAATGGAAGACAATTAAGAGTACAGAAATAAACCCCAGAATAGACAGAAGTCTGGGTGGTATTTCTAATCAGTGCTATTCATAAGGTTTTCCCTGGCCAATTCTTTGAGAAGTGGACAGCCTCTTCCTTCTTCCTAGTCTGTCTCAGTCTATAAGCTGGGCTGTTACCTGTGCACCAGGTGCATCTCGCTGGGTTTTAAACACCAGAGGCTCAGCCTCAAAACTCAAGTCTACGTGTCACCACAGTAGGACACACTGACAGACAAGTTTGTCTTGCTGTTGGAGACCTCTAATCAGTGCAGAGAAGATGATTTAGTAAGTAAAATTGCATGACAACAATCTAAGTATTGAGGAGTAAAGGAGTTGTATTACACTGTCTTTATATCAGTAACAAACAAACAAAAGAAAATTCTAAAGAAATGTAAAAAAAAAAAAAAATACTGCTAAAAAATAAAACCATCAAAATACTAAAACAAAGCATGGGTAAATATGTTCAAAATTTTGGAATGGGAAAAGCCTTTAGTAAGCTTGAGCAAATTCTAAAATGCATAATGGGAAAGATTGATCAATTTAACTACAAGACATTTTTTAAACTTTTGCAATTAAAAAAAACAAGAAAACAATTAATGTAAACTGTAAAAAAAAAAAAAAAAAATTGCAATACATATGACCAAATACCTCTTTACATTTTTGTAAGATAAAAACAACTCAATAAAAATGGACAAAATAAATGAGCAGTTCAAAAAAAAGTTGTCAAACATGCAAAAATGTGCCATCTTTTTGTAACTAAAGCAAATGTAAAGTATAGTGTTGTTTTGATTATCTATTGCTATGTGGCCCAGTGGGTAAGGCTTTTGGCTGCTAACCAGAAGGTTGGCAGTTCAAACCCATGCACTGCTCCACAGGAGGAAGATGAGGCAATCTACTTCTGTAAAGAGATTTGGAAACCTTATTGGGGTCCCTATGAGTTGGAATTGACTCAGTGGTAGTGGATTTGGTTTTGGTTTTTGTTGCTCTGTGGCAAATCATACCAAAGCTTCATGACTTGAAACAACAATAAATATTTCTTATCTCTGACAATTTTTGTAGGTTGAGAATTTAGGAATGGCTTATCTGGGCAGATCTGGCTTGAGATCTTTCATGAGGTTGCAGTGAAGATGCTGACTGGAGCTACAGTCATCTGAAGACTTGACTAGAGCTAGAGCATCCATTTCTAATCATGTCGTTGTTGTTATTTGCCATCGAGTCGGCCCCAACTCATAGCGACCCCTCCTTGGGTTTCCGAGGCAGTTATCACTACAGAAGTAGGATTGCCCAACCTTCCTTCCGAGGAGTGGCTGGTGGGTATGACTGGCAAATTGATTCTGGCTGTTGGCATGAGGCTTCAGTTCTTCCCCAAGTGGGCTTTCCACAAGGCTGTTTGAGTGTCCTCACAACGTGGTAACTAACTTTCTCAGAGTATATAATCCAAGAGAGCAAGGCAGAAGCTACAATGGCCTAGCCTCAACAGTCACATATATCACTTCCACCACTCTCTATTGGTATACACAAGGCCAGTTTCAGAGGCATAAAACCTGTGCAATCATGCTGAGTCCTTGTGCTCAAAAGAACCCCGTGCTTGGCTAAATGCTCTGCTATTACCATCTTGACACTTAATAACTTTATGTTTGAACTTGTGTATTGTAAGTGAAATCCAGTGGGACAGTGGGGCATGCACATGAGCAGAGGAGATATATGCCATCCATATATGTGTCTGTGTGCTGCTGCTCCATTTGCTACAATGTTAGCAGCACCCTATGAACTCAGAATTCTGGTGGACCCAGTTTGCATGAGCGGTCAGTGAGACCCAAAGCAAGTACAAAGTAAGTGTGGTTTTAGAAGCCACTGGCTTCTGTAGAGTGCTGGTAGAATGTGCACATATCAACAAGTAAAATAGAAAGAGCTCAGTTCATTTTGTGCAGCATTTCCACTGTTCTGGTAAGAACAAAGTGCATATTCATGTACAGGGTAAAGAATACAAATTGTGAGTTAACTGCTCTTACATTTGAATTTAAAATTGGCATTGCATAATATAAAGGTCAATGGTAAAATTTGTGCTAAATTTTTTAAAATTTTTCTTTACTTAGATCAATGTCTGTCAAAATACCATAGGTAGATGGCTGCCTAAACAGGAATTTATTCTCTTACAGTTTAGGAGGCTAAAAAGTCCAAATTCAGAGTGCTAGTTCTAGGGGCCAGCTGAAGGCCCCTCAACCTTGAGCTTCAGCTCTGCCTCTTGATCCAGGCTCACTGGAGCTGAAGGTTTCTTCTGATTCACAAAGCTACTGGCTGCTGAGGCTAACAAACCAAAGATCGGCAGGTAAAATCAGCAGGCAACACAGCAGGCCACTGGCTCCAGTCTAGAAACTAGAGATGAAGACTTGGCCAAACATAGGATCCAAATGTGCCAAAAGCTAGAGACCTTTCCCAAAGCTTCTCCATTTACAATGGAAGCAGGCCACACCCCAATGGTAACTTCCCTTCAACTACTTAGCTGCTCACTGCAGATTCTACCATGGAGGTGATTACAATCCCATCATGGGAATAACTACATCCAGCTGCCAAGCCATTCAAAACCATGGCCCAAGCAAGTTGACACACAACCTTAACAACCACAACATTAAATGTTTTTTGTTGTTGTTAGGTGCAGTGAAGTTGGCTCCGACTCATAGCGACCCTTATGTACAACAGAACAAAACACTGCCCAGTCCTGTGTGAGCCTCACAATCCTTGCTATACCTGAGCCCATCATTGCAGCCACTGTGTCAGTCCATCTTGTTCAGGGTTTTCCCCTTTTTCATTGACCATCCACTTTACCGACCCTGATTTCCTTTTCCAGTGAATGGTCCCTTCTGACAACATGGCCAAAGTAGGTCAGATGAAGTCTGGCCATTCTCACGTCCAACGAACATTCCAGCTTCACTTCTTCCAGGAAAGGCTAGTTCAGTATTCTTCGCCAGTACCACATCTCAAAAGCCTCAACTCTTCTTCAGTCTTCTTTATTCATTGTCTAACTCTCACATGCATATGAGGCAATTGAAAATACCATGGCTTGGGTTCACGCACTTTAGTCATCAAAGAGACATCTTTTCTCGTCAGCACTTTACACAGGCCTTTTGCAGCAGATATGCCCAGTGCAATGTGTCGTCTGATGTCATGACTGCTACTTCCATTGGTGTTGATTGTGGAACCAAGTAATAGGAAATCCTTGACAATAATCTTTTCTCCATTTATCATGATGCCGCTTATCAGTCCAGTTGTGAGGATTTTCATTTTCTTTATGTTGAGATGTAAGCCATACTGCAGACTGTAGCTGTAAGTGCTTCAAGTCATCCTCACTTTCAGCAAGCAAAGTTGTGTTGTCTGCATATCACAGGTTATTAATGATTCTTCCTCCAATCTTGACGCCATACTCTTCTTCATATAATCCAGCTTCTCAGATTATTTGCTTTGCATACAGATTGAATAAGTATGGTGAAAAAATATAATCTGAATGTACTCCCTTCCTGATTTTAAACCATACAGTGTTCCCTTGTTCTGCTCAAACGACAGCCTCCTAGTCTATGTACAGGTTCCTGATAAGCACAATCAAGTGTTCTGGATTTCCCATTCTTTTCAGTGTTATCCATAATTTGATGATCCACACAACTGGATGCTTTTGAATAAACAATAAAACACAAGCATACATCTTTCTGGTATTCTTTTCTTTGAGGCAAGATCCATCTGATATCAGCAATGATATCCCTCATTCCACATCCTCTTCTGAATCCAGCTTGCATTTCTGGAAGTTCTCTGTCAATATACTGCTACAACCATTTTTCAATTATCTTCAGCAAGACTTTACTTGTGTGTGATATTAATGATATTGTTTGATAATTTCCACATTCTGTGGGATCATTTTTCTTCAGAATGGGTACAAATATGGATCAGTTCCAGTTAGTTGACCAGGTAGTTTTCTTCCAGATTTCTTGGCATAGATGAGTAAGTGCCTCCAGCACAGCATCTGTTTGTTGAAGTATTTCAATAGGTATTCCTTCAATTCCTGGAGCCTTGTTCTTTGCCAATTCCTTCAGTGCAGCTTCGACTTCTTTCTTCAATACCATTGGTTCTTGATCATATGCCACTTCCTAAAGTGGATGAACATTGACCAATTCTTTTTGGTACAGTGACTCTGTGTATTCTTTCCATCTTCTTTTGATGCTTCCTCCACCATTGTGGTGGTTATGTTTGTTTGTCAACTTGGCTGGGCCTGATTGAGTGGCTGGGCAGCTGGTGGCAGTTATTCCGCATGATGAGACTGGCAGTTAGCTCCATGGTAGGATCTACCACAATCAGCTGAGTAGATGCTTTGGGTATGTGGTCTGCTTCCCACATATAAGAAGCAGCTTTGGGAATAGTCTCTAGCTTGTGGCACGCTTGAACCCTGCATGTAGCCGTGTTGTTCAGCAGCCTGCCATGCTCTGCCGACCTGGGGACTTACGATGGACTTGAATTAATAGCTTGCCGTGTGCGTAGTGCCTAAGGCACTTGACTGCTAACCAGAAGGCTGGCGGTTCAAACCCACTAGCCACTCTTCAGAAGGAAGATGGGGCAATCTACTTCTGTAGTGATACTGCCTCAGAAACCCAAGGAGGGGTCGCTATGAGTCGGGGCCGACTCAACGGCACATAACAACAACAACAACGTGGTTTGGTAACATTGGGACTGTGCCTTTTTATTTGTAAACTTTGGGCTTGGCAGCCTCAGCAGCCAGCAGCTGTCTGAGTGAGGAAAAGCTTCTAGCTTCAGTGGCCCGGGAGCTGGAGGCAGAACTGAAGCCCAGGGCTGAGGGGCTTTCACCCAGTCCCTAGAGCTTGGCACTTTGAACTTGAAAAGCCTCCAAACTATGAGAGAATAAACTCCTTTTTGTTAAGTCCATCCCATTTGTGGTATGTTCCTTGTCAGAGTGGCACTAGGTAACCAGAACAATCATTCAGTATTTTGCCCATAGAATCTTTCAATATCTCAACTCAAAACCTGAATTTTTTCTTCAGTTCTTTCAGTTTGAGAAATGCCAAGCATGTTCTTCCCTTTTGGTTTTCTAACTCCAGGTCTTTGCACATTTCATCATAATAATTGACTTTGTCTTCTCAAGCTACTCTTTGAAATCTTCTGTTCAGCTCTTTTATCTTGTCATTTCTTCCATTTGATTTAGCTACTCTCCACTCAAGGACAAGTTTCAGAGTCTCTTCTGACATCCATTTTGGTCTTTTCTTCCTTTCCTGTCTTTTTAATGGCCTTTTGCTTTCTTCATGGATGAGGTTCTTGATGTCATCCCACAGTTCCTCTGGTTTTCAGTCACTGGTGTTCAATGAGTCAAATCTATTCCTTAGATGGTCTCTAAATTCAGGAGGGATGTAATCAAGGTCATATTTTGGCTCCCGTGGACTTGTTTTCTCTTCAGCTTCAACTTGAACTTGCATATGAGCAATTGATGGTCTGTTCTAGTCAGCTCCTGGCCTTGTTTTGCCTGAAGATATTAAGCTTCTCCATTGTCTCTTGCCACAGATATAGTCAATCTGATTCCTGTGTACTCCATCTGATGAAGTCCATGTGTATAGCTGCTGTTTCTGTTGTTGAAAAAGGTATTTGCAATAAATAAGTCATTGGTCTTGCAAAATTCTATCATGTGCTCTCTAGCATTATTTCTATCACCAAGGCCATATTTTCCAACTACCAGTGATTCTTCTTTGCTTCCAACTTTTGCATTCCAGTCACCAGTGATAATCAACACATCTTGATTGCATGTTCAGTCAATTTCAGTCTGTAGAAGTTGATAAAAATCTTCAATTTCTTCATCTTTGGCTTTGGTGGTTGGTGCATAAATTTGAATAATAGTAGTATTAACTGGTCTTCTTCTTAGGCATATGGATATTATCCTATCACTGACAGCATTGTACTTCAGGATAGATCTTGAAACATTCTTTGTGATGATGAATGCCACATCACTCCTCTTCAATTTGTCATTCCTGGCATAGTAGATCATATGATTGTATGATTCAAAATGGCCAAAACCAGTCCATTTCGTCTCACTGATGCCTATGATATCTATCTTTATGTGTTCCATTTCATTTTTGACAACTTCCAATTTTCCTAGATTCATACTTCGTACATTCCATGTTCTGATTATTAATGGATGTTTGCAGCTGTTTCTTCACATTTTGAGTGGTGCCACATCAGCAAATGGGGGTCCTGAAAGCTTTACTCCACCCCCATCATTAAGGTCAGTTCTACTCTGAGGAGGCAGCTCTTCCATTGTTGTATTTTGAGTGCCTTCCAACCTGAGGGGCTCATCTTCCAACACTATATTGGACAGTGTTTCAGAGCTATTTTTGAAGTCTTCCAGCAATGTATCAGACAGTTTTTCACTGCTATTCATAAGCTTTTTTCACTGTCCAATTCTTTGAGAAATGGATGGCCCCTTCCTTCTTCCAAGTCTGTCTTAGTCTGGAAGCTCTGCTGAAACCTGTCCATCACAGGTGACCTTGCTGATATTAAAATACCAGTGGCATAGCCTCCAGTTTCACAGCAACACACAAGCCAGCACAGTATGACAAACTGACAGACAAATGGTGGACAGTATTAAATAGCAAATTTAAAAAAACTCCATGACAACTTGAGAAAGAGAGAGCACAAAAGAAAGGGAAAAGCTTTATATTTTAGTATCTCTATCAGCACTTATTCCATCTTTTTGAACAAGGTCCCACATGTTTTCATTTTTCACTGGGCCCTGAAAATTATGTAGCAGACCCTGGTTACACAAGCTAGCTCTGATTCAATGTGAGAGGAGACAGGGTGTAGATAACAGAAAGCCGGATCATTGGAGGCTGGCTACCACAAACATCAGTAAGTTTATTTATCATCTTTAAAGTCAGAACATTTTTTAAGATGAATATTGATGATGTTGAAAATAGGTGTACTGTGGTTGGGAGGGTTCACTGGTAAAGTTTTGGAGGTCAATTTTGCAATCTTGATGAAATTCAAATGCACAGACCTGTAACCCAACAAATTCATTTATGGAACTTTTGTTCAAAAACACTCCCACAACTGTGCAAACATATATGTACAAGGATGCTCACTGCAGCAGTTATTGGTAGAGAAAAATTGGAAAAAACACTGTGAGTAGTAGTCAAAATCTGAAAACAGATATATCTTTACTGACCTGAAAAGATATTTGCAATAGAGTGCTAAATGGAACAGGTATGTTTAGAGCAGTATATTTAGTGGGATGTCATTCAATTGCTATGGAAAGGAGAAGTTAATAGTGGTTATCTCTGGAGAGTGAAATCAGGTATGAATTGGTGGGATGTGGGGGGAAGAATTTTAACTTGTATATTTCTGTGTATTATGAATGATGAATAGACACTACTTTAAAATTTCAGTTAAACTTTAAAACCTATTTTTATTCTATTCAATTTTATTAATCATCCCTTCCAAATGATTTTTTAAAAAAATGGAAAAAAAACTCCAATTTAATCCAAAAACTTCTAATGCAATCTAAAATAAATAAATAATGATCATTAGATCATTAATTCACATGTTCAAATTATGTTTAATTGTTGACCAGACAAGGCCAAAAATAGAGACTGTCTCCATGTCACCAGAGCCTCCCCCTAATTACCTGAAATCCATTAATCAATACTTTTTTAATAAGATTAAAACAAAAAACCAAAGCCATTGCCACTGAGTTAAATTCTCACTCATAGAGACCCTATAGAACAGAGTAGAACTATCACATCGGGTCTCCAAGGCTGTAAACCTTTATGAAAGTAGACTGCCTCATCTTTTTCCCATGGAGCTGCTGGTGGGTTCAAATCAGTGACCTTCAGGTTAGCAGCCAAGCACTTAACCAGGGCTCTTTACTCTTCAACTACATATACCTTATTGCTTTAACGTCAAAATCCATCAGGTACCTTTGTAAAAGTCTTTAATAAATCATTTTTCCTTTTCTAAGTAGTCACAAACTCTCTCCAGTTTGTTTTGTCCTCTCTAAAAACCAAAACCTTGCTTCTAACAGTCAGGAAAGGTCTGCCCAGTTCAGGTGACTAACAAGATGCAAATTAGCAGCCAGTGAACCACATCCAGTCTGTAGATGTTTTGTTTGTTCTACACAATGTTTTTCTCAAAATTTGAGTTAGCTGTCAATTTTAAAAAGAGCAAAATCTTAGAGTCTAAATGCCAAGCCTTTCAAAAAATTAGAAGCCACAAAAGCACTTGGACCTCATGCCAATATAGTAACAATCAGCTGGAACGGAGTGTAGCTGTCCATTTTATAAATGGCATAAGCTTCCCAGTTTTTGCCACAGTCTCTACCACTCCCTCTTACCTGACATCCACTTTCTTCAAACACTTATTTTCCTGCCTAGCCTTTAGGCATTTGAGTGTAACTAGTTTATTAAGAAATCCAACATATTTTATTTTTATTTAACCATTTATCCTAAACAAACTTTCATCCAGAGACTCTTCTAAGTGCTTTACAAATAGTAACTCATTCAATTCTCAGACCTCATGGAATGTTATTATCCCCATTTTACAAATGAGGAAACTGAAGGCCTGAGAAATTAAGTAACATGTCCAAAGTCACTCAGTTAATAAGTAGAGGTGTTAAAATTTTAAGGCAGGTAGTCTGGCTCCAAAATCTATGCTTTTAACCACTACAATTAAAAAAAAAAAAAAAAAAAAAAAAGGAGCTCTGGTGGCGTAGTGCCTAAGGCATTTGACTGCTAACCTGAAGGCAGGTGGTTCAAATCCACCAGCCACTCCACATAAGGAAGATTGGGCAATCTTCTTCCATAAAGATAATTCCTCAGAAACCCAAGAAGAGGAAGCTATGAGTCAAATTGACTACTATGAAGTAGTTCTGTTTTACTTAGATAGTTTTATTTCTTTTGTTGTATAGAAGCCTCTTTCCTACTGGGTAGAGGGATCTCTTAATAACCTATTAGATTAATTTTGTAAAATTTAGTCACCTTTTTTATTTCTAAAAATGCATCCGGAGTTCCGTTAAGATGGCGGACTAGGCAGAAAGAGTGCACAGACCCTCTTCAACAAAGAAAAGGGAAACCAAGTAACACAGACACAGAAGATAATCCAGGACCCCTGAGCCTTGAAGGGAAGGATATAGAAGTGGACTAAATCCCAACTAGAAGAAGAATTTGCATGAAAATACCAAAAAAGGAGACATATAGAGCTGTGGTCTGGCAGCGATCCTGACGGCAGAGACAGCTTGGAGAGTGCCGAGTGGTGGTAGGACCTAATAATTAACCTAAAAATTAGGCCTGCTAGACTGGGACTGCATGGAGGACTGCTCTGGTGGCTGGAGAAAGGCAGGCTGAGCGGTGGACTTTTGCCTGTCTGGAGAGTGCCGCCATTTTAAATGTTTACAATCAGCTTGACCATTTTGGATATTTAAAGAGACAGCACCCTCCCAGATTCCAGGGGCTTAAGAACACATTCTGCTTTCCAGCAACCCCAAGGACACTCCGGACCTGCATGACTGAAAAGGTGCGACATTCCTCATTACTCTTATACCCCAGACCCGCTTGGTGAATGGAGGTGCAGACATCCCCCACTCCTACCCACCTTCTGGGCCTGCAGGAAATACATCTCAGTCTGTGTGATCAGACAGAGCCTGGGTGCCCTGCCCTGTCTTCCACAAATTTTTTTTTTTCTCTTTTTTTTAATCTTATTATTTTTTTCTTTTTTGCTTTCTTTTTTCTGGTGTATAGTTTGCTTGTATTTGTCTGTTTTAAAGCTACTATTATTATTGATACTTTTGTCATTTTTACTATTATTCTTTAGTCTTCCCTTCCCAGGTCCTAGCTATCAGCTTTTTTTCTTTTCCCTATTCCTGGTTGAAAAAAAAAAATTTTAATGTAATTTTTTCCCCCTTTTTTCTCATGGTTAACCCCATTCCTTGTGTTTCTTTTTTTTTATTTTTTCCATTTTTTCTTCACTATTGTCCTTCTGTACCTTTTTTCTCTTAGTGCCCTATCCCCAGATATTGCAGGTTTTCTTGTTTTTTCTGCTTGTTCTCTTTTTTCTTCTTTTTGTTACTGTTCCTGTGTGATTACATGGTGTGTATTTTGTCCATGTGCTTTTACTTTTTTGGTCATTATTCAATTGTAATTTTTGTCTAACTGAGTGGGAGACAGCAACAGTCCCCATAAGACACAACTACACCCACACCTCCTGCAATTTCACTTACTGAGTGAGAGCCACTACCTCCTTCTCCACCAAAAGGCCAATGATAAAAAACCCTTGGCTGCTCTTCACAAACAGTTAACAGAGATCTAAATACAACAATGCCACGATGTCTCTGAGACAACAGACCATCACAGTCCACACAAAGTAGCAGGATAAAGTGGTAGAAACAAGGGAGCAGGATAGAGATCCAGAACACATTCATCCAATGATGAAGAAGCATCATTGGAACTCTCTGATAAGGAATTCAAAAG
>NW_006921719.1:4671020-4676499 GCF_000298275.1 Orycteropus afer afer
CCAGACCACAGCTCCGTATGTCTCCTTTTTTGGTATTTTTGTGCAAATTCTTCTGCTAGTTGGGGTTTAGTCCACTTCTATATCCTTCCCTTCAAGGCTCAGGGGTCCAGGATTTCTCCTGTATCTGTGTTAATTGGTTTCCCTTTTCTTTGTTGAAGAGGGTCCGTGCAGTCTTTCTGCCTAGTCTGCCATCTTGCCCACAATCCATGTCGTCTGATTTCTTGACTGCTGCATCCATGAGTGTTGACTGTAGATCCAAATAAAATGAAATCACTGACAACTTCAATCTTTTCTCCATTTATTGTAATGTTGCTTATTGCTCCAGGTGTGAGAATTTTTGTTTTCTTTATGTTGAAGTGCAATCCATACTGAATGCTATAGTCTTTGATCTTCATCAATAAGTGCTTCAAATCATCTTCACTTTCAGCTAGCAAAGTTCTGTCATCTGCATATTGCATTTTTTAAAAAAATGAGTCTTCTTCCAATCCTGATGACCCATTCTTCTTCATATAGTCTAGCTCTCAGATTATTTGCTCAGCATAGAGATTGAATAAATATAGTGAAATGATACAACCCTGACTCACACCTTTCCTGATTTTAAAGCATACAGTATCCCCTTGTTCTGTTTGAACAAATGTTTCTTGGTCTATGTACAGATTTCTCACGAGCACAATTAAGTGTTCTGGAATTCCCATTTTTCACATCCTCATCCATAATTTGTTATGATCCACACAGCTGAATGCCTTTGCATAGCCAATAAAACATGGGAAAATATATTTCTGATATTTCTGCTTTCAGCCAAGGTTCATCTGATATCAGTAATGATATCCCTCATTCCATGCTCCTTGTCAATATCTGCTGCAACTGTTTTTGAATTATCTTCAGCAAAATTTTACTTGCATGTGATATTAATGATATTGTTCTATTATTTCCACATTCTCACCCTTCTTTGGAATGGGCACAAATATGGATCTCTTCCAGTTGGTTGGCCAAATAGCTGTCTTCCAAATTTCTTTGCATAAACAAGTGAGTACCTCCAGCACATCGTCCATTTGTTGAAACATCTCAGTGATGATCCATCAATTCCTGGAGCTTATTTTTCACTAATTCCTTCAGTGCAGCTTATATTTCTTCCTTCAATACCATCAGTTCTTGATCATACACTGCCTCCTAAAATGGCTAAATGTTGAACAATACTTTTTGGTACAGTGACTGTGTATTCCTTCCATCTTTTTCTGATGCTTCCTGAATCACTCAATATTTTGCCCATAGAATCCTTCAATATTGCGATTCAAGGCTTGAATTTTTTTCTTCAGTTCTTTCAGCTTGAGAAATGGAGAGTGTGTTCTTCCCCTTTGATTTTCCAATTCCAGGTCTTTGCACATTTCATTATAATACTTTACTTTTGTCCTCTTGAGCTGCCCTTTAAAATCTACTCAGCTCTTTTATTTCATCATCTCTTCCATTCACTTTAGCTTCTCTCCATTCAAGAGCAAGTTTCAGAGTTCTTCTGGCATCTGTTTTGGTCTTTTCTTTCTTTCCTGTGTTTTTAAAAACCTCTTGCTTTCTTCATGTATGATGTTCTTGATTTTGTCCCACAGCTCAGTTGGTCTTTGGTCATTAGTGTTCAATACATCAGATCACTTCTTCAGATGGTCACCAGCCATTCCTCAGAAGGAAACTTGGGCAATCTACTTCCGTAGTGATACTGCCTCAGAAACCCAAGGAGGGGTCACTATGAGTCGGGTCTGACTCGACAGCACATAACAACAACAAACAACATAATCAAGGTTGTATTTTGGCTTTCATGGACTTGTTTTAATTTTCTTCAGCTTCAACTTGAATTTGCATATGGGCAATTGATGGTCTGTTCTAAGGTCAGCTCCTGGCTTTATTCTGATCAATGATATTGAGCTTCGCCATTGCCTCTTTCCACAGAGGTAGTCAATTTGATTCCTGTATATTCCATCTGGTGAGGGCCACATGAATAGTCCCTGCTTATGTTGTTGAAAATAGGTATTTGCAATGAATATAGTCATTGGTCTTGCAAAATTCTATTATGTGGTCTCTGATGTCATTTCTACAACCAAGGCCATATTTTCCAACTATCCTTGTTTCTTCTTTGTTTTCAACTTTCAAATTCCAATCACCAGTATACATCTTGATTGCTTGTTTGGTCCATTTCAGACTGCAGAAGTTGGTAAAAATCTTCAATTTCTTCATCTTTGGCTTTAGTGGTTGGTGCATAAATTTGAATAACAGTATCATTAACTGATCTTCCTTGTAGGCATATGCATATTATCCTATCGCTGACAGTATTGTATTTCAGAATGGATCTTGAAATATCCTTTGTGACACCATTTCTCTTCAATATGTCATTCATTCCTGGCATAGTAGACCATATAATTGTCTGATTCAAAATGGCCAGTACCAGTCCATTTCAGCTCACTACTGCCTAGGATATTGATCTTTATGTGTTCCATTTCATTTTTGACAACTTCCAATTTTCCTAGATTCATACTTTGTACATTCCGTGTTCCCATTATTAGTGGATGTTTGCAGCTGTTTCTTCTCATTTTGAGTCATGTCCCATCAGCAAAAGAAGGCCCAGAATGCTTTACTCCATCCATGTCACTAAGGTTGACTCTACTTTAAGGAAGCAGCTCTGCCCAGTCATATTTTTGTGCCTTACAATTGAGAGGCCCATCTTCTGGCACTTTATCAGGCAGTGTTTCAGGACCATTCATAAAGTTTTCCAGTAACATATCAGACAGCATTTCCCTGCTATTCATAAGGTTTTCAGTGGCCAATTTTTTCAGAAATGGATAGCCCATCCTTCTTCCAAGTCTGTCTTAGTCTGGAAACTCTGCTGAAACCTGTCCACCATGGGTGACCCTGCTGGTATTTGAAATACTGGTGACATAGCTTCCAGCATCACAGAAACACACAAGCCACCACAGTTTGACAAACTGACAGATGAGTGGTAGAGGCACAAACTTAGGGGCGCTAATACATGGCACACAAACTATCAAACATAATTTAAAAATACAAACACCAGAAGACAAAGTAGATGACTTGGACCTCCTAAAAACTGGACACTTGTGCCCATCAAAAGATTTCACCAAAAAAATAAAAAGAGAACCTGAAGACTGGGGGTGGGGTGGGGAGTTGGCAACAACATATCAGACAAGAGCTAATCTCTAAAATTTATGGAGAAGTCCAACACATCAACAACAAAAAGATAGATAATCCAATTTTAAAAATGGGCAGAGGGCATGAACACATTTTTTATCAGAGAACACATTCAATTAGCCAATAAACACATGAAGAAATGCTCACAATCATTAGACATTAAAAACCCCACTATTGTTGATTTCAAATCATTGCAACTCTTTAGGACAGAGTAGAACTGCCCCATAGGGTTTCCAAGGCTGTAAATCCTTACAGAAGCAGATTGCCTCATTTTTCTTCCATGGAGCATCTGGTAGGTTTGAACTGCTGACCATTTGGTTAGCAGCTGAATGCTTTAACCACTGTACCACCAAAGCTCCTCATTAGCCATTTAGAGAAATGCAAATCAAAATAACAATAAGATATCATATCACTCTAGCACTAATAGCAAAGTTTAAAAAAAATTGCTGGTGAGGGTGTGGAGAAAATGGAACCCTCTTATACCTCTGGTGAGACTGTAAAATGGTGCAGTTACTCAGAGAGAGAGCTCTTAGGTAGGAATGCATAGGAAAGGCCACAGGGAAAATGTAACTACTGAGAGGAAGTGGAAAGAGAGCTGTTACATTATGGGGATTGCAATTAATGTCATGAAACAAAATGTGTATGAACTGCTGTATGGAAAATGAATTTGCTCTGTAAACTTTCACCCAAATTGCAATTTATAAAAAAAAGGATTAAAAAGGAAGATTAGTTTTCTTTTCACATACACATAGACACACACACACAAAATGGTGCAACCACTGTGGAAAAGGTATGGCATTACCTTAAAAAGCTGCAAGTAGGAATATAATATGATCCAGAAATCCCACTACTACTTGTATGACCTAGAGAAATAAGAGCCATGACACAAACAGACATGTGCACGCCCATGTTCATCAAAGCACTGTTCAGAATAGCAAAAAGATGGAAACAATTTAAATGCCCATCAGCAGATGAATGGATAAACAAACTATGGTACTTACACACAATGGAATACTACACAGTGTTAAAGAACAATGATGAATCTGTGGAACATACAACACGTCTAAACATAGAGGATATTATGCTGAGTGAAATTAGTCGATCACAAAAAGACAAATATGTGAGACCACTATTGTAAAAAGTCAAGAAAAGTTTTCATACACAAAAAAAATATTCTTTGATGGTTACCAGGGGTGGGAGGGAAACGGAAAGCAAACAACTAATTAGAGCATAGACACATATTAACTTGGAAGATGAGAAAGGCAATATACGGTAAAGGGGTGATCAGCACAAAATGATCAAGGAAAGGAAGATTCTGGGAGAACATAAGAGTTAAAGGCAACAGAGGTAAATACTAATTCACATACAATCCTGTAATAACAATAATACCAATAATTCAATAATCTACAAGTGGGTACATACATAGACGTGAAAGCTGAACCGATGTGAGAAGGAGAATGGCACTATATGCATGAATATATATATAAGTTTGACAGTGGATATTTCTGCATACGTATTTATATATGCTGCAAATATATCCATGAAAGTAGTAGAGCATACAGGGGCAAAGTTATGAAAACTTCTTAGTCATAACCAAAAACTACTGGGCTTGAGTACTCAAGGCCATAGCCTTGGGGGACATCAAGGTCAATTGGCATATCATAATCCACAAAGACAATGTTCTGCATCCTACTTTGGTGAGAAGGGACTGGGGTCTTAAAAGCTTACAAGCAGCCACCTAAGGTGAAACTATTGTCTTCTCTCCATCTAGAGCAAAGAAGAGTGAAGAAAATCGAAGACACATGGAAACAATTAGTCCAAAGGACTGATGGACCACGCAAACCTGAGCCTTCACAGCCCTGAGACCAGAACAAATAGATGGTGCCTGGCTGCCACTACCAACTGCTCTGAAAGGGATCGCATTAGATGTCTTGGATAGAGTGGGAGAAAAATGTATAACTAAACTCAAAATCTTTTAAAAGACCAGACTTACTGATCAGATAGAGATTGGTGGAATCCCTGAGATTATGTCTCTTGGGCACCTACAGACCTGGAACTGAACTCACTCTTGTAGCTCAATTTTCAGTCAAACAACAGACAAATCTACAAGGTGAACAATAATAACTCTAGGAAGGTACACACTCCTTAGAACAGTCCACCATTTGAGATCAAAAGGTCAGCATTGGCCCAAGGACAAAGGAGGGTTTAGGAGAGGATTAGAAACAAGAAACACAGGGAGGAAGTGGGAGGAGTGATGTTACATTCATGGGACTGCAATCAATGACAT
>NW_006921719.1:4676630-4685248 GCF_000298275.1 Orycteropus afer afer
TGGATGGGGATAATTATACTTTTTTCTTCCCAATTTGGATACACTTTATCTTTTTTATATCTTTGTATACACTTTACATTTAAAAAAAAAAAAAAAACACTTTTTTATGGTGATTTGGATGAAAGTTTACAGAGGAAATCAGTTTTCCATTCAACAATTCACACACATAGGAGCTCTGGTGGCACAGTGCCTAAGGCACTTGACTGCTAACCAGAAGGTTGGTGGTTCAAACCTACCAGCCACTCCTCAGAAGGAAGATGGGGCAATCTACTTCTGTAGAAATACCACCTCGGAAACCCAAGGAGGGGTCGCTATGAGTCGGAGGTGACTCGACAGCATATAACAACAACAACATATATAGACTCCTCGGAAGGAAGATGGGACAATCTACTTCCATAGTGATACTGCCTCGGAAACCCAAGAAGGGGTCGCTATGAGTCGGGTCCGACTCAACGGCACATAACAACAACAACAACAAAGAACTCACAAGAAAGCTATGAGACCTGATAAATGAATTCAGCAAAGTTTCAGAGTATAAGGTCAACACACAAAAAAGTTAGGTTTGTACATTAGCAATGAGAAATCTGAAAAGGAAAATAAGTGCAATCCATTTACAAAAGCATCTAAAAGAGTAAAGTACCTAGGAATAAATTTAACCAAGGAGGTGAAAGACTTGTACACTGAAAACTATAAAACATTGCTGAAAGATGTGATACTGTTAAGATGTCAATGCTAACAAAAGCAATCTGTAAATTCAACACAATCCCTATCAAAATTCCAACAACTTTATTAGCAGAAGTGGAAAAGCTAATCATCAAATTTATGTGGAATTGTAAGGGGTCTGGAACAGCCATAGTTTTGAAAAAAAAAACTAAAATGGGACTCACTGATCTCCAAACATACTATAAAGTTACAATAATCAAAACAGTGTGATCAACATATAACCAATGGAATAGAATAGAAAGTTTAGAAATAAACCCATACATCTATGGCCAATCAATTTTTTACAAGGGTGCAAAGTCCATCCGATGAGGAAAGAAGTCTGTTCCATAAATAGTGCTGTGACAACTAGATCTTCAACAGAACACACTCATACTTTACACCATAGAAAATTAACTCAAAATGATCACAGATCTAAACGTAAAGATTAAAAACCATAAAACTCTTACAAGAAAAGATAAAAGTAATGCTTTGAGATCTAGTTTTTGACAATGAATGTTTAGATATGACATCAAAGGCATAAGCAACAAAAAGCAAAATAGATAAACTGGATTTCATCAAAATTAAAAATTTTTATACATCAAAGGACTTTATCAACAAAGTGAAAAGGTAACCAGGAAAATATTTGGAAACCATGTATCTGATAAGGGTTTAATATCCAAAATATGTAAATTTCTGCAACTCAACAACAAAAAGACAAACAATCCAATTGAAAAATGAGCAACTCAAACCAAACCATTGCCAATGAGTTGATTCCGACTCAAAGTGGGTAAATCTTTATGGAAGTAGATTGCTCCATTTTCCTTTCACTGAATGGCTGATGAGTTTGAACCACCAACCTTCTGGTTAGCAGTCAAATGCCTTAGGCACTACATCACCAGAGCAAAAGACTTGAATAGACATTTCACCAAACGAGGTACTAACGGCCAATAAGCACATGAAATGATGCCTAATGTCATTAATCTTTAAAACCAGAAAACCAAACTCACTGCCATAGAGTCTATTCAACTCATAGCGATCCCTCCTTGGGTTTCCAAGGCTGTATCTCTATGGAAGTAGATTGCTCAATCTTCCTTCTGAGGTGTGGCTAGTGGGTTTGAACAGCCAGACTTTTGGTTAGCAGTCAAATGCCTTAGGCACTGTGCCACCAGAGGGGAATACAAATCAAATCCACAATGAGATATCATTTCACATCCACTAGGTTGACTGTTGGGAGCTCTGGTAGCATAGTGCCTAAGGCACTTGACTGCTAACCGGAAGGCTGGCGGTTCAAACCCACGAGTAAGGCACTTGACTGCTAACCGGAAGGCTGGCGGTTCAAACCCACGAGCCACTCCTCAGAAGGAAGATGGGGCAATCTACTTCTGTAGTGATACTGCCTTGGAAACCCAAGGAGGGGTCGCTATGAGTCGGGTCTGACTCGACAGCACATAACAACAACAACAGGTTGACTGTTGGGAGCTCTGGCAGTGAGTTTGATTTTTTTGGAGGGTGACTGTTGTCAGAAAAATGAAAATCAACTATTGGTGAGGATCTGGAGAAATTGGAATCTCCATGCACCTCTGGGAATGTAAAATGTGTCATCACTGTGGAAAACAATTTGGTGCTTCCTTAAAAAAAATTAAGCACAGAATTACCACATGATTCAACGATACCACTCTTGGGTATCTATCTAAAAGAATTTAAAGCAGGTCTGATTGAGAACACAATAGAAGATCCTAGACAGAGTGGGAAGGGGAAAAAAGTGTAGAAAAAAATTCAAAATCATAAAAAAAGACCAGACTTACTGGTCTGATAGAAACAGAAGAACTCCCAATATTGTGGCCCTTAGATACCCTTCAAGCCTGGAAGTGAACCCACTCCTGGGGATCAACTTTCAGCCAAACAATAGACAGGCGTATAACGTGAACAGAAACACCTGTTGGGAACACACTGCTCAAAAAAATCAACCACATGAGACCAAAAGGGTAGCATTTGCCCAAAAACAAAGCTCAGAAGGCAGGAAGGTGAAGGAAAAAAGGAGGAATGGAAATGGAGAAGCAAGGGAGGAAGTGGGAAGAGTGCTGTTACATTGTGGGGATTCCAACCAATGTCATAAAACAAAAGGTGTATAAATTGTTGAATGGAAAACCAATTTGCTCAGTAAACTTTCACACAAACTACAATAAACATTTTTTAAAAAGGGGGAAAAAAGAGAATTTAAAGCAGGGACTCAAACAAATAGTTGTACACACCAATGTTCATTGCAGCACTTTTCACAACAGCCACAAGGTGAAAACAACCCAAATTCCCATCAACAGAGGAATGGATAAACAAAATGTGGTATACATACATAAAGAAAAATGAAGTTCTGATAATGCTACAACATGGATGAACCTCGAAAACAGTATGGTGAGTGAAATCAGTCAGTCACAAAAATACAAATGTTGTATGATCCCACTTACGTGAAATATTTAAGATATAGGCAAATGGTTACCAGGGATGAGTGGGGGGAAATGGGAGTATTGCTTAAGGGATAGTGAATTCTGTTTTGGGTGATGAAAACATTTGGAAACCAATAGTGGAGATGGTGGCTCACTATGGTGAATGTAATTAATGTTACTGAATTTTACATGTAAAAATGGTTGAAATGGCCAATATTTGGTTATACATATTTGACCACACTACAATTTTAGCATAGTGCCTAAGGCACTTGACTGCTAACCAGAAGGCTGGCGGTTCAAACCCACCAGCCACTCCTCGAAAGGAAGATGGAACAATCTACTTCCGTAATGATACTGCCTCAGAAACCCAAGGAGGGGTCGCTATAAGTGGGGTCCAACCTGACGGCACATAACAACAAAAACAATTTTTTTAAAAAAGTAAATCATGGTGTTTTTGGAAAATAAAAATAATTTTTAATCTGTGCTATCCACAATTAAAACTCTTGCTTACTTAAATATTGTTAGTGAAAGTTCACTTAAAAAAATGTTACTTTTAAAAAGATTGAATTAATATTTGTAATGAAGTAAGTGACTCCATTTTGTAACTCTATTTTTGTAATGTCCAGCTATGGTTGGCAATATCTTGCTAAAACTCCATTTTATGTGGCTGAAGTAAACATCTCATCCTGCCCCCACTCCTGGTGAGTTAGGGAGTGACCCTTTTGTCTTTTTCTTCTCCTCCCTCCTAGACACATACAGCAGCTAAATCACCCCTCAATAAACCCCTGTGCTGGAATATGTACTTCGGGGTGATTATCAGAACTAACTCCCCTCACCCCTCAATGAATGCCTGTGCCAAAGCACGCACTCTAAGACTTTGAAACTGAAGCTTCTGTATTATCGCTTGCTTGCCTGCTATATAAAGCCTGCCTAAAATCAGACTTGTTTCTGCAGCATAGGAGCTTCAGCTTAGGAGCACTTCAGCTCCCTGCAGTCGGCTAGCCTCAATAAAACCCTTTTATCCAAAAGTGGACATTATAGTGGCTATTATTTTAACTGAACCCATAACAGTAACTTTAGAGAAAACTGTTTTCCTAAGTCAAAAGAAACTACATGATATAGGCAACAAAGGGTGATTGATATCTCAGTAAAATGTAAGGATTCCAGATCATGGGAGCAAAAACATTTCCATAACTCTGAAGTAAAAGATTCACCTACAAATAATCCTGAAACAAATTTCTATGAAGACAAGTCTCTTTTCAAAGTAAATAAGGATGTGATCTTTTTAAAAGAGAGATAGGAACCTATTAAGCAAGATACTACTATTTTGGTTTTCTACAGAATATCCCAACATTAAAAAATATTGAAGAAAAAGGACTTAAGAAATACTGTATGGATCTATGTGTCCATTTAGGAGGCAGTAAAAATTGATATAAATATCCACAATATATATTAAAAAATTGAAATATTTTTGTAAAATATTCCTTAATAATAATCATTTATATATGCAACCCCATCATAATGTTATACATGTATGTAAAATTCTCATTTGTTTTCGAATCTACATATTGCTTTGAAAATATTGGCAATTACAGTTGTCACTGCCCAGCAGCGCAAAGTTTCTCCAAATTGAAATATTTTAAAACTATCCAAGACCTACAGTGATATATTACAGACATCATAAAGCATAATTTGAAATTTTGTAAATAAAATACATGTTGCATAAATTTTTATTTTATTGAAATGAAGGCAAGAAAAGAAATGTAGGATATAAAATAATTGATTTACCAGGTATGTCTTCATTATTACCCACCCAGCCACTACCAGACCATTAACAGAACACCTTGACATGCACAAAATAATTAAATACATCATCTTTAATTTTTTTCCATTTTTAAATAATATAAAAACCATAGATGTTTACGTATTTTTCAGTGTTATCCTTTTGAAGATATGTTTGTCAAGACAAATGGCTAAAACATCTTATGTAGTATTATGTTAATTTGATTTGTAACCATTCAATATTTTCATATGTTATATAGCGTCACTTTACACTCTTGACCTGAGTATTGCAAATGTAAGGGAAGGTCTGTTTATAATTATCTTGAAGAGCAATTTTGTGAGAAACATCTATTTGGGAAAAGTTGATGTGTAGACATTAGAAGTCCTAAGTACTATTTCTGAATCCCTTTCCATTTGTTTCACTATGACTTACTGCCCACATCTTATAGTTATTTCAGATTTTTTTCTTTCTATAAAAACCAGTATCTTTCACAGTAATTCGTTTACAAATGGATTTGTTGATTTTTCTCTCATATCTTCTGTTATTAGCTTAAAATTCTCTTGGTCTAACAGAAAAACTCTGGGCAAACCGTCTTTTTATTTTGGTGCTCTGCATCGTCAGCCAGGATCCCATGGTTGTGGCATATTTAAACCCCAGATGGCTAATGTTGCATTTGCCACCATTTAGATTTTGGTACTATTGCCGACATTGCTGATTACAGCATCATTTCCACTGTTCCTAGAGCAGCATCAGAATTCTCTTATACAGTGTTCCTGGCAGCCATTACTAGTAGTTTGGAACTGGTACACTTGATGAAACCCATTTGCTATCCCTGGCCTAAAAGTCAGGGTTTGTGATGGGTGCAGAGCACATAGAAATGAATGAAAGCATCTTTTCCCTTGAGAAGTTCACAATCTAGTGGTAAAAAG
This sequence comes from Orycteropus afer afer, assembly GCF_000298275.1. NCBI lineage: Eukaryota > Metazoa > Chordata > Mammalia > Tubulidentata > Orycteropodidae > Orycteropus > Orycteropus afer. The sequence goes on from NW_006921719.1 coordinate 4,682,486, forward strand.
CCCTTAATGGCCTGCATGAGCTTTTGTATACCTTCTGAAGAATTCTCTCTTTCCTGAAGTTGGCTTTGAAAGTCAGAAATCCCTTTTCATCCTTCATGATTTGCTCACATGTATTTAATTAAACGCACTCTAAATGGAGTTGGGGAGCTCTGGTGGCGTAATGCCTAAGCCATTTGACTGCTAACCAGAAGGGTGGCAGTTCAAACTCACCAGCCACTCCTCAGAAGGAAGATCGGGCAATCTACTTCTGAGTGATACCACCTCAGAAACCCCAGGAAGGGTCGCTGTGAGTCAAAATCGGCTCAACGGCAGTGAGTTTAGTTTTTAGTTTAGAAGTGGAGTTGATTTCAGAAGTTTTAATCCATGGTCCAGAAATCAAACATATTCATTTAAATTTATTTTCTTTTATTAATACACTTTTTAATTGAAGTATAATAATTATACAAAGTATTAAAAAAGCATACAGCTTGATAAATTATCATAAAGTGAATACACTTATGTGAACTCCCCAGATCAAAAATAGAACATTGCCAGCATCCAAAAGTCACTTTGTGCCCCTTCATAATTATTATCCTCATCTTCATTCTTGAAGGTAACCACTAAATCTCAGAGAAAATTTGAATTCTTTGTAAATGTAGTTATATAGTATTTATTGTGTGTGTGTGTGTTTATCTGGCTTCTTTTGCTCAACATTATGTTTCTAAGATTAGTCTATGTTGTTGCATGTATCAGCAGTTAGTTTGTTTTCATTGCCATTGTATGAATTCATTCATTGTATGAATATTACACAATTCATTTATCCATTCTAGTGCTGATGGACATCTGGATTATTTCCAGATTTTTGTATTGTGAATAACATTGTTAACAACATTCCTGTACATGATTTTGGTGCACATATGTTCACATGTATATACATAAGGAGTGAATGACTTTATCTTCAACTTTAGTAGGTAATGACAAATTGTTTTCTAAATTGCTTGTACCACTTTACACTTCCATTAGCAGCATTTAAGAGTTTTAGTTGCTCCACATCTTTGTCAACATTTGGTATTGTTACTTCTTTTAATTTTAGCCATTCTATTGGGGTATGTGGGAGCTCTGGTGGCGTAGTGCCTAAGGCATTTGACTGCTAATCAGAAGGCTGGCAGTTCAAACCCAACAGCCAGTCCTTGGGAGGAAGATTGGGAAATCTACTTCTGTACAGATACTGTCTCAGAAACTCAAGGAGGGGTCACTATGAATTGCAATCGACTCGATGGCAGTTTGGTTTATTGGGAATGTAGTGGTACTTCATTGTGGCTTTAAGGTAGTAAGTATTTAAATGAAAAGTAGTGACTTTAATAACTGTTATTAAAAGCAAGGGAGGGTTAGGTTCTCAGGGGTAAAAATAAAACATTAAAGTAGGGGATAATATCAAAAGTTTGTAATAAGGAAATTAAAATAGAAAAGCAAAATTATAAATAAGCAAATTGCAAAAATATTAATTGGTTGCATGGTGTAAATACTTGGTAATTGTTAAAATGTAAAAGACACTAAATAAAGGGTTGAAATGAAGGATAATATTGTAAAAATAAAGGATAATATTAATAGTAAATGCAATAAGCCAGTAAAGGTAAAAATGACTATAAGTACAAAGCATATAATAAATATATTAATGGTGATTTATACTAATCCTAATTGATCAAACATGGTGATTTAAAAAGCAAAAAGAATCATTAGTAATTCTAGTTATAGGAATAAAGTTGTTAAAAGGAGGTAAACAAAAAAGAATTCATCTTGAAATTCCCACATAGCAGAAATGACAATAAAGAACACTGGTGATAGTTAAAGTTATGTGTCAACTTGGCTGGGCCTGGTTTTGAGTGGCTGGGCAGCTGGATGTAGTTATTACCCATGATGAGACTGGTAATCAACTCCATCGTGGAATTTACTTTTAGCAGCTCAGTAGCTATCTTAGAGATGTGGTCTGCTTCCAGTATATAAGAAAATGATTTGAGAAAGGTCTTGAACTTTTTGACATGCTTGGACCCTGCATGTAGCCGAATCTTCATTCAGCAGACTGCCATGTTGCTTGCTGATCTTGCGACTATATCTGGACTTGAACTAGTGCATGCCATGTTGTTTCATAACCTTGGGACTGTGCCATTTTACTTGTAGACCTTGGGTTTGTCAGCGTCGGCAATCAGCAGATTCCTGAGTTAAGAGAAGCCTCTAGCTACAGTGAGCCAGAAGCAAGAGGCAGAGCTGAAGCCCAAGGTTGAGGACCATTCACCTGAAATCTTGAGTTCAGACTTCTTAGCTTCCTAAACTGTAAGAGAATAAATCTCTGTTGACTAAACCCATCCACTTGTGATATTTTCCATTAGAGTAGCACTAGATAACCAAAATGCTTGTAACAAATATGATAACAAAAAAATATAGTTCAAAAAGGTCAGTGATTTCCATAAGGAAATACAAGACTGGCCTGGAAATTTTGGGAATGTAAGCAGTTTGCTCAGATGTCAGCTTCTTTTTACCCTTGGGTTCACCTGTTTTCTTTTATGGCTCCTTGTCCTTTGTCAGTGTGGTGCTTGAATTTCAGTTTCAGGCCTTTGGTGGGCTGGCAAGCCTAAATAAGTTTGTTCTTTTTTAATTGATACAAATGAATCCAGGGTTTAATGCCTTTAAGTTTGTTGTTGTTGTTGTTGTTATGTGCCATCGAGTCGGCCCCAACTTATAGCGACCCCTCCTTGGGTTTCCGAGGCAGTATCACTACGGAAGTAG
>NW_006921719.1:4685348-4688545 GCF_000298275.1 Orycteropus afer afer
CTTCCTTCCGAGGAGTGGCTGGTGGGTTTGAACCGCCAGCCATCTGGTTAGCAGGCAAGTGTCTTAGCCACTATGCTACCAGAGCTCCCCCTTTAAGTTTAGCTGCATAAATATTAGTAAGGAGTACTAAATAAGACTCTTTCCATTTGGACTCTATAAAAAATCTTTTTGTAAATGTCATTTCCAATATAGACAGTCTCCAGGCTCAATGTTAGGAGAATTATGTGGGAGTGGGTCTAGGTTATTAAACCCTTTTTTTTACCTCTGAAAAATATTCTTGTAAAATGGAATTAATATATTAATTAATTATATATAATAATATTATATAATTATTAATATATGGCAGATATAGCATTTTTTAATAAGAGAAATAACAAGAAGGGTTTTTAAATAAAGTAAACATCATTAAGGAAAGAACAGGATTGTTAAGGTTTAACATGAGTTTCAATAATGGCATAGTTGTCTCTTTGTATAATAGTAAGGATGTCAAAGACTATAGTGGTTAAGGTTGTGTGTCAGCTTGGCTTGGCCATGGTTTTGATTGCTCAGCAGATGGATATAGTTATTCCCCATGATGAGACTGGAATCAATTCCATAGTGGCATCTGCTATGAGCAGTTAATTAGTTGCCTTCGGGGCGTGGCCTGTTTCCAGTATATAAGGAGAAGCTTTGAGAAAGGTCCCTAGCTTTCTGGCACCTGTGGATTCTGCATTTACCTGAGTCTTCATCTCAGTGGCCTGCCATGTTGCTTGCAGATCTTGGAATTGTGCCATTTTACCTGCCGACCTTGGGTTCATCACCCTCAGTAGTCAGCAGCTGCCTGAGTTAGAGATGCCTCTAGCTGCAGTGGGCCTGGAATAAGAGGCAGAGCTGAAGCCCAAGGTCAAGGAGCCTTCACCCAGCCCCCAGAGCTGGCACTCTGAATTTTAACTTCAAGCCCCCTAAGTTGTAAGAGAATAAATTCCTGTTTGTTAAGCCATCCACTTGTGATATGTCTGTTATAGCAGCATTAGAGAATCAAGACAAGGGCTATTTTATTTTAAAGATAAATCCATATATATATATAGGAGCTCTGGTAGTGTAGTGTCTAAGGCATTTGACTTCTAACCAGAAGGCTGGCCGTTCAAACCCACCAGCCACTCCTCGGAAGGAAGGTTGAACAATCTACTTCTGTAGTGATACCACCTCAGAATCAGAAACCCAAGGAGGGGTCGCTAGCAGTGAGTTTGGTATTGGTATATATATAAATATATATATATTTCCCCCCATCTATCATTTTAGTATTTATTCCTTGGAGTCCATGTGTGGAATCATTGAAGCTATTCTGAATACAGTTGGCCTAAATTTTTACATATACCATAATATCTTTTAATCTGTAGAATACCCTGCAGTCAACATAATGTTATTATTAAAATGAAGGAATTATGTATTTAAAAAAAGGAAAGAAGAAAGACTTCTTATATTTAGAAAATAAAACACTGAATATTAACAATATTTTCATACAAACTTTATAGTAATCTTTTTGTTCAGTCTTAGGTAGTTTATTTTAGTTCCATGTAACTTTGGATCAGCAGCAGTTTGAAAACTTTATTAGTTTTTCATGAAAGTTATAGAAATTTTGGTTTAGTCCAATAGTATCCACATTTGAATGTTAATAGTTCTCATTAGTCTGATATAGCCCATTTTTGTTGAAATATTTTAGTCAAGTGTTTTCAGTGAATGGTAAAGCAGGATTTTTCTGTAGACAACTAACTTAAAGATGACCAGTTAACTTATAACAACAATTTTTAAAAGTGAAAGTCTTGATTAGAAACTTAAAATAATATAAAACTAAATAAAGTCAATAAAAACTTTAGATAAAAGTATTTTTAAACATAATGATTAACATTATTTTTAAAGATAATAACTGTAAAACAACAAATGCAATGCACTGCTGTCAAGTCGGATCTGACTCATGGTGACCCCTCCTTGGGTTTCTGAGGTGGTATCATTACGAAAGTAGATTGCCCAACCTTCCTTCTGAGGAGTGGCTGGTGGGATTGAACCACCAGCCTTCTGGTTAGCAGTCAAATGCCTTCGGCACTACGCCACCAGAGTTACTAAAATAGTCCATATACACTAAGAATAGAGTAGAATTATTAAGTTTCTAAATATTTGAGTAACAATAAAGACTCTGTGGGTAAAAATGGGAGCTCTACTTCCATAGAGATACCTCCTCAGAAACCCAAGGAGGGATTGCTATGAGTTAAAATCAACTGGACTGCAATGAGTTTGGATTTTTTAGGGGGGAGGGGTAAACAATATGTATTCTTCAGTTGAAATTATTGATTTGATGACACTAGATTTAAAAGAAACAGAGTGGCGACCTTGCTGGCTCACTGAGAGAAAAAGCTAAATCCCCTTTGGTAGGCGGCTTGCTGGCAGAGTGGTGTGCACCTAGGTGTACCTATCAGTAGAGCTAAAAGAACTTTGTAACACACTTGCTTGACCAGGGAAGAGAGCATACAGAGAGGCCAAGGGCCAGGGAGGCGTGCCTGAGGGGATAGCAGAGGAGGAGACTCCTGATCAAGCATTGTATCCTGAGCACAGTCCTGAACCTGAATTGTAGCCTGTTACTTCCCTAATAAACCTCATAATTATGAGTATTGTCCTTAGTTCTATGTGGCCATCGCAACAAATTATCGAACCCAGTACAGAAGTAGTGACTGCCTTGGGAGAGGCGGCTTGTGTTAGAGTCAGTAAAAAGGTTGGAGGATGGCGGTGTCTGGCCTCATAGGAATAAGTCTTGAGCTGTTGATGGTAATTCTGTCTTCCTCTCTGGAAGTTAGAGGAGGTCAGAAGATACCCCTCCATGCCCTTTTTGCAATTACTGACATATGAATTAAACCTAAAGAAAATTTAGCACTTTTCTTGCCTTGGCAACATGGCCTATGTAACTGGTAAAATAACAAATAAACACTTTTGTATTCTATTTTTTACAAAACAAAATAATTCTTTTGCAGCTTTTCATGAAGTTTTAAAGTTGTCAGAAGTTTATTAGAAGTCAGTGAGAAATAATATTTGAATTATTTAACTAAAAATTTTAAAGATAGAAAAATCTTGGAGGCGGGGCAAGATGGCGGACTAGGCAGAAGGATTGCACAGACCCTCTTCAACAAAGAAAAGGGAAACCAATTAACACAGACACAGAAGATAAT
>NW_006921719.1:4693175-4694497 GCF_000298275.1 Orycteropus afer afer
GGGAGGGGAGCTGCTGCATTGTAAATTTTGGTCAATGTCATGAGACAAAGTATATGTGAACTGCTGTATGAAAAGTGAATTTACTCCGTAAATCTTCACCCAAATCCTAATATAAAAAAAAAAAAATTTAAAGATAAACTTAAGCATTTTCTAAAGCCATGTGGCTTGGTTTCTTAGTCAAAGACATAAAAGTTAGCATAAACTTAAAGATACAAAGCTTTTGCCTCTTAGGCAGTTTATATTTTTTAAAAGTAATTTTTAAATAATAGGTGAAAACAATAAACAGTAAACTAAGGAAACAAGACTATTAAAATTGAGTAAACTGTGTTAAGCTGCTTTTTTTCCCTAACATTCTATACCCTTTAAAATTTAGCAATCTATTTTTTGAATGTTTGCTTTTAAAAACAGACTGCACAAAGAATAAAATTAACTTATTAACCTAACATTTAAAGAGAATTTGGTCATTTTAACAGTAAGACACTTAATTCTTTATTTTGACATTTAAAGGTCTTAATAATTTCCAAAATTAACTTAACAAACTTCAACCACGCAGATAAAAACTTCAACTATATCAAATGAATTCATTAATAACCTTTTAAACATCTTATCTTTATTACATATTTTCTACAATATGACCTTTGAAGTTACAAAAGAAAAAGACCATTCATTACCAAACTAAAAAATACATATCTATCTTTTTTTGTGACACAAAAGTAAGTCTATAAATTTTAATTACAATGAATATTTATAACTCAACTTTAAGACAGTAGGTTACCTAAAATTCTTAAAAATTGATTTAAGTTTAAATATTATAACACTTGATTACTACTGAAATAAAGTTTAAATAGTTTGACTTTGTTATTCAAGCCTTTATTATTTATATATTTTGGTAAGCAGTTTAGTCTTCTTTCTTCTGATCAATAAAAATTACTTTTTTTCTTTCAATAAAACACATTTCACATAGTCTTCTTAAGTTACTTAGAAAGATTTTGTTTATGTTTGTTGAGATAAACTTAACCTTGTTGTTGTTGTTAGGTGCCGTCGAGTCGTCTCCAACTCATAGTGACCCTATGCACAGCAGAATGAAACACCGCCTGGTTCTGAGCCAGCTCCACGATTCTTGCTATATTTCAGTCCATTGCCACTGCCACCATGTCAACCCATCTTGTTGAGGGCCTTCCCCTCCTTCATCGACCCTCCACCTTACCAAGCATGACATCCTTCTTCAGGGAATGGTCCCTTCTGACAACATGACCAAAGTAGGTGAGATGAAGTCTGGCCATTCTCACCTCCAAGGCTGCACTTCTTCCAGGACAGACCTG
>NW_006921719.1:4696527-4704372 GCF_000298275.1 Orycteropus afer afer
CACCAAGGCCAAATTTTCTAACAACTGGTGATTCTTCTTTGTTTCCAACTTTTGCATTCCAATCACCAATGATAAGCAACCCATCTTGATTGCATGTTCAGTCAATTTCAGATTGCAGAAGTTGATAAAAATCTTCAATTTCCTCATCTTTGGCTTTGGTGGTTGGTGCATAAATTTGAATAGTAGTAGTATTAATGGGTCTTCCTTGTAGACATATGGGTATTATCTTATCACTGACAGCATTGTACTTCAGGAGAGATCTTGAAACATCCTCTTCAATTTGTCATTCCTGGCATAGTAGATCCTATGGTTGTCTGACTCAAAATGGCCAAAATCAGTCCATTTCAGCTCACTAATGCTTAGGATATCAATCTTTATGCATTCCATTTCATTTTTGACAACTTCCAATTTTCCTAGATTCATACATCGTACATTGCATGCTCTGATTATTAATGGATGTTTGCAGCTGTTTCTCCTCAATTTGAGTCATGCCACATCAGCACATGGAGGACCTGAGGACTTTATCCATTTCATTAAGGTTGGTTCTACTCTGATGAAGCAGCTCTTTCCCAGTCCTATATTGAGTGCCTTCTGATCCAAGGGGCTAGTCTTCCTGCACTGTGTTGGACAATGTTTCCAAGCTATTCATAAAGTTGCCCAGTAATGTATCAGTGTTTCTCTGCTATTCATAAGGTTTTCCCTGGCCAATTTTGGAGAAGCGGATGGCCTCCTCCTTCTTCCTAATCTGTCTTAGTCTGTAAGCTGCATTGAAACCTGTGCACCATGTGCAACTCTGCTGGTGTCTGAAACACCAGTGGCACAGCCTCAAGCCTCACAGCAATGTACAAGCCTCACAGCAATGTACAAGCCTCACAGGATGACAGACTGACAGACAAATTTGTCTCCCTTAGGTGTCAGATGGATCTTGGCTCGAGGCAAAGAATACGAGAAAGATGTTTACTTGTATTTTATTGACTATGGAAAGGCATTTGATTGTGTGGATCATAACAAATTATGGATAACATTGAGAATGGAATTCCTGAACACTTGATTGTACTCATGAGGAACCTGTACATTGACCAGGAAGCTGTTGTTCGAATGGAACAGGGTTGTATCCTTTCCCCCTTATTCAATCTATATGCTAAGTAAATAATCCAAGAAGCTGGACTATATGAAGAAAAACGTGGTATCAGGATTGGAGGAAGAATCATTAACAACCTGAGATACGCTGATGATACAACTTTGCTTGCCGAAAGTGAGGATGACTCGAAGTACTTACTGATGAAGATTGAAGAATACAGTCTGCAGTATGGATTACATCTCAATATAAAGAAAACAAAAATCCTCACAACTGGACCAATAAGCAGCATCACAATAAATGGAGAAAAGATTGAGGTTATCAAAGACTTCACATTGCTTGGTTCTACAATTGATGCCAATGGAAGTAGCAGTCAGGACATTAGACGATGTGTACCACTGGGCAGGTCAGCTGTGAAGGAACTCTTTCAAGTGCTGAGGAGCAAGGATGTCTCCTTGAGGGCTAAGGTGCACCTGACACAGCCATGATATTTCCAGTCGCCTCGTATGCATGTGAGAGCTGGACAATGAATAAGGAAGACCAAAGAAGTGTTGATGCTTTTGAGTTGTGGTGTTGGAGAAGAATGCTGAAAGTACCATGGACTGCTAAAAGAACTAAAAGGTCTGTCCTGGAGGAAGTGCAGCCAAAATGCTCCTTGGAAGCGAGAATGGCTAGACTTCGTCCACCTAGTTTGGTTATTTTGTCAGAAGGGACCATTCCCTGGAGAAGGATGTCATGCTTGGTAAGGTGGAGGATCGACGAAAGAGGGAAGGCCTTCAATGATATGGATTGACACAGAGGCTGCGACAATGGGCTCAAGTATAGCAAGGATCATGGAGCTGGCATGGAATCAGATGGTGTTTCATTCTGCTGTGCATGGGGTCACTATGAGTCGGAAATGAATCAACGGCACCTAACAACAACAATTAGGTATTGGAAACCTCTGCCTCCTCCCCTTACCTAATTCCTACCTGGAATCTGCCACTCTGTGGTCCCTGGCTGCTCCCTCCCTTTCCTGGCTCTAGGGAGCTTGGGGCCTGCCTTGCCTCCTGCCCCTTTTTACCTGGATATCCTGCTGCTCCTGAGGTCCTTGAGGCCACTCTTACTCCCTCCCTTTCCTGGCTCTAGAGGGGCTTGGTGCCTAGCCTTGCCTCTCTCCCCTTTTTACCTGGATATCCTGCGACTCCTGATGTCCCTAAGGCCACTCCTGCTCCCTCCCTTTCCGGAATGTTAGGATTACTTAATTTATATAATTATATAAGTATTTATTCCTATACTAATCAGAGTAAGTTCTTTGAAAAAATATTATAATTTCATTTAATAATACCATACAGAGGTAATAAATAATTATAGGTATAACCCTGTTTTTGTGTATTCTATAAGATTCTTTTGAAGAAGCAATTTAAAATAATTTGTCCCTTTTCAAGGCCTTGTTATGTCAATCGAAATAAGTAATCTATTTTTTTTTCAGTGTAGCTTTTAAATAGACTGATTTATATAATATTTTCTCAATATAGCTGCTGACAGTATAGCTCACAAGGAGCAGTCCTTTTTTATTTTAAAAGACTGTCTCAGGAAAGAAAAAGCAGCAAATGTCAGTTATTGAAAAAATATAGACATATATACATAATATAATACAAACATAAAATGAAACAGAAAAATACATAAATTCACTTGTTTTATATAATACCACATAAAACAAGCAACTTAATCTTTTAAATGTGTAATTGTTTATTGAAAAATTAGGTCTTAGATAAAATTAATTTGCCAGATTCTTAAATGGATTTTATTCAGACCCTTTGACTAAAACTGAGTATTAAACAAAAAAAAAAAATTCTTAAAGAAACCAATGCAAATAGGAAATTTTTATTTTACTTTTAAAGTGATCACTGAAATCCTAAATTACTTTTAAACAGGAACTTCAAGCCAGCATCCTGATACGAGGAAATCTAGACTTACTTACCAAGGATGTTGAGCTCTTAGGTTGAATCTTTTGGTTTTATTATTTATTTTAAATTTAACTTGATTCATTCTGACAGCTAGAGACAAAGTCTCTTATTTTAAACCTATGAGTTTCTTCAGTTGAAAGTTATTTTGAAATAGCTGCTTATTTCTTAAAAATTGTCTTTAGTCAGGTCATGTTATTGACCTAAGAAGGATTATAATACTTGCTTATAATTTGCATAGAAGTCCCCAAATGGATCCTCTCCAGATTTTGGATTTGTTGTTACCTATTTCCCTGTTGGGAGCTCTGGTAGCATAGTGCCTAAGGCACTTGACTCCTAACCAGAAGGCTGGCAGTTCAAACCCACCAGCCACTCCTCAGAAGGAAGGTTGGGCAATCGACTTCCATAGTGATACTGCCTCGGCATCCCAAAGAGGGGTCACTATGAGTCGGGTCCAACTCGATGGCACATAACAACAACAACAACAACATTTCCGTTAGACCAAACGTGATCACAAACCAGATTGGAGCACTACTACTGGTTATTGTCTCAGGACCAAAATCCAAGAGGATTTGAGATTATGCGGTCTACAAAATCTCGAGTTTTAAATTCAAGCCTGCAAGTGGAAAATTTCAACCTGAACTTGTGATTGGAAAAACTTATGGACAGTTTCCTCTAATGGTGTCCTAATTGACAGAGATCAAAGCTCAAAAATAGCCAAACAGAATGCTGTGCTCAGTTTTCTCAGAGTCACAGCAATCCCTATGGGAGGGACATGGTGAGGTTTGGAAGACATTTTTTTTTTTTTTTTATTCCCAAACGTTTTACAGCTTATGGTGAGCCTAAGTTCTTTGAAAGCAGAATTCTCTTCTGTGTCTAACCCAAGACCCAAGAAGTAGAATTACCTTTGATAGAAACCAAGTCAAGGAGAAAAGGGAAAACAAATTTAAGCTGAATGAAAATGAAATTAAGTTAACAATAATGAAAATAAGCCAGTAATAAAACCCAGTTAAACCTCAAACACAATAAGGTGGAGTTTCAAAGATCTGAGAGGTACTCATTCAGGCAGCTCCCAAAGGTCTGTGGAAAAGGAAGAGTCCAAATGACTCAGCTGGATCCAAAGAATGATTTCTCTGGATTCCAGAAGTTGCTAGAAGGAGCTGACCTTTACATCCCATTTTTGACACCAAAATTGTTGTAGTAAAAAAACTCTTCAAGTCTATTTAAAGTAAAAACAAAAAAAAAAAAGTTTTATTAATGGCAGAAAGGTGTTTTGAAAAAATGGGGAACAAAAAGGCAAGCAACCTCAGTAATATGTCCCAAAATACTTGGTATTACAAATGTTAATAAAGTTAAAAACCACAAATGGGTGCATTTGGGGAATTATCTGATTGGATAACATTTACAAAGTTGTAGGTGGCAGGATCTTGGTTGACTACCTTTTGCATGAGTTACCCTCCTTTTCAAAAAGGGGTTCAGGTGACAAGATATGGCTGATTACAAATTTCTTAAACAAGTTTAAAATTGTGAATATTTTCTAAGTAGAAGGCATATATAAAAGGTAAAAAAGACATTTTAATTAGGGAGTTCAAAAAATATATAGTTTAACCCTAAAATCACAAGTTTAACACTATGTTTAAACACCTATTCACACTAAATTACCTCTAACATCAGCCATTTCTAATCACAAAATTGAATTGAAATAAACAAACCAAAACAACATTTCCTGTTACAAACTGCTTATATCTTAAGACAAGCTTTTATGAGAGAAAAAAAAAAAAAAAGACACTGTTTAACAAGATGGAATCACTTATGTCAAGAGAAAAATCCAAATAGAACTTTAGTCAGTAGTCTTCAGTTTCATCAAGGTCTTAGTTTTAAAATACTCTTCCTCAACTGAAAAAACCACCAAGTCTGTTTAAAGGAAAAACAAAGAGTTTATTACAGCAAAAGAGCATTCTGCAAAATGGGGTAACAGAGTCAGGAAGCCCTTGACAAAATGCTTTACAGAAATATAGAAGTTGATGTACAGTGGAGTATTTTTAATGGTCAGTATTTACAAAGTTGTAGGACCTGGGTCTCTGCAGCGGTTGGCTTCCTTTGTCAAAATGGCTCTAAGTAACAGGATTTTGGCTGACCACTAAAATCGAATGTCTGCTGGTATCTAGACATCTGCAGCAGTGTAAACTGAGTTACTTTGGCATTATAATGGTGAGTTCTGTGGAAATAACAAAGCAAAGAGTGTGAGGAATAGGATGGTTATAAGTAAAAATGCTAAGTATTCTAATGCTTAAGGAGAGAAAAAGTGTTTTTGTATAGAAAATTTATAACTTTGTCTTTATTTAACATCAGCTTCTTCTAATCATAAATTGGGTTAGTTAGAACAAAGTTTTGGAAAATGTGGTGGTTATGTTTGTGTACCAACTTGGCTGGGCCTGGTTGAGTGGCTGGGCAGCTGGTGGTAGTTGTTCCCCATGAGGAGACTGGCAATCAACTCCATGGTGGGATCTACCACTATCAGCTGAGTAGCTGCTTTGGGTATGTGGTCTGCTTCCCATATATATGAAGTAGTTTGGCAATGGTCTCTAGCATATGGCACGCTTGGACCCTACATGTAACCATGTTGTTGTTCAGCAGCCTGCCATGCTCTGCTGACCTTGGGTCTTACAATGAACTTGAATTAATGGCCTGCCATGTGGTTTGGTAACATTGGGACTGTGCCTTTTTATTTCTCAACCTTGGGCTTCTTAGCCTCAGCAGCCAGCAGCTGTCTGAGTGAAGAAACACCTCTAGCTTCAGTGGGCCGGGGGCAGAAGGCAGACCACGGTTGAGGGGGCTTTCACCCAGCCCCTAGAGCCTGGCACTTGGAATTCAGACTTCTAGCCTCCTGAACTGTAAGAGAATAAACTCCTGTTTCTTAAGGCCATCCCATTTGTGGTATATTCTTGTCAGAGCGGCATTAGGTAACCAGAACAGAAAATAACAAGAAAATTGAGAGGGTTGTTTTCTTAGAATTGGCTCAGCTACTAAAGTCACATGCTTAACACAATGTTTAACACATATACAAGTTGAATAATCTTCTCTTAACATCAGCTATTTCTAACCACAAGCTTATCTATAAGTAGAGTAAGGTGGGCAAAACCACATCTTTCTGTAAATAATGTTTATGTCTAGTTAAAGGTATAGTGGAAAATTTTCACAAAAGTAACAGTCTACACTGTATAACAGAGAAGTACAAAATGGAGTCACTTAGGACCAGGAAGGATTTGGCCTAGACCTTAACCAGAAGTTTCAGTTTTATCAAGAACCTTAATTTTGGAATACTTTTTCTCAGATTTTCAAACTTTTCCTCTATGGTTAATGGTTTTTATGGGGGTGGGGTAAGACAGTGACTTATTTCAGAAAGTTTTGTCTTCTCCAAGGTCATAAATTTATTCTTCTACTTTTCACATTTAAAAGCATAATCTATGGAACAATTGAGACCAAAGGACTCCCTGAGACTTTTGCTCTGAGATACTCTTTAAACTCAAACTATCCCAAGACCACCTATTAGCGAAATAACAGGCTATTGTTTGAACAAAACAAGGAGACACTAAATGGCTTAAAGTCAGGAAGGGTGTGTGTCATGATTGTATCCTTTTACCATACATATTCAATTTGCATGTTGAGCAAATAACCGGAGAAACTGGACTATACAAAGAATGAAGCATCAAGATTAGAGGAAGACTCATTAACAACCTGTGATATGCAGTTGACCCAACCTTCTTGCCAAAAGTGAATAAGACTTGCAGCACTTACTGATGAAGATCAAAGACTATAGTCTTCAATATAGATTACACCTCAGCATAAAAAAAATTCTCACAACTGGACCAATAAGCACCATCACGATAAATGGAGAAAAAGTTGTCAGGAACTTAATTTTACTTGGATCCGCAGTCAACACCCATGGAAGCAGCAGTCAAGAAATCAAATGTTGTATCACACTGGGGAAATCTGCATCAAATGGCCTCTTTAGAGTGTTAAGAAGCAAAGATGTCATTTTGAATACTAAGGTGCGCCTAACCCAAGCCATGGTTTTTTCAATTGCTTCATATACATGTGAAAGCTAGACAATGAATAAGACTGAAGAAGTGTTGATGCCTTTGAATTATGGTATTGATGAAGAATACTGAAAATACCATGGACTGCCAGAGGAATTAACAAATCTGTCCTGGAGGAAGTGCAGCTGGAATGTTCCTTGGAAGCGAGAGTGGTCAGAGTTCATCTCACCTACTTTGGTCATATTGTCAGAAGGGACCATTCCCTGAAGAAGGTCATCATGCTTGATAAAGTAGAGGGTCAGCAAAAAAAGGGGAAGACCCTCAATGTGATGGACTGACACTGTGGCTGCAACAATGGGCTCAAATATAGCAAAGATTGTGAGGATGGAGCAGGACCAAGCAGTTGTATGCGTTAGTGTACCATGTTAGGCGCAAATATGACTTTATAATTGTCCTTATTTAGAGATTATATATGGTTAAGAAGATGTGTATAACTGCCAAGTTGACAAAGGGTGGACTATAATAGTTGGAGTTGTGTGTCAACGTGGCTGGATCACAATTCTGTGTGGTTTAAGCAGTTGTGATGTGAGTTATTCCCATGATGGGATTGGATGTATATGTTTTGAGCAGCAATCCATTGAAACAGAGTTTCCCTAGGGATGTGGCCTGCTTCCAATATATTTATGGACTTCCTGAGAAAACGAGACACTCTTCTGTGGATTGGGATTCTGCTGTATTGCCTACAACTGTCCGTGAGCCAACAATCCACCATTCAGCCTGG
>NW_006921719.1:4704562-4709598 GCF_000298275.1 Orycteropus afer afer
ATATATAAACTTTACTGGTTTTGCTTCTCTAGAGAACCCAGCCTAACACAATACTATTCAAATATTAGTGTATATGCTGCTTAAGAGAGCATTGGAGAGCATTGGATCAACAGCATTTATTCCTTCATAATGTATTTATTGTTTTCCAGTTAAAAGAAAATGTTATTAAAAATATACACAGCAAAGCATACACAAATTCAACAGTTTCTACATGTACAATTTAGTGACATTTATTACATTTTTTGAGTTGTGCACCATTCTCACCCTCCTTTTCTGAATTGTTCCTCCCTCATTAACATAAACTCACTGCCCACTAAGGTTCCTATCTAATCTTTTGAATTGCTGTTGTCAATTTGATCTCATATAGATAGTTCTTAAAAGAGCATAATGCTCAAGGCAGACTTTTTTTTTTTTTTAACTAGTTAAGCCAAACTATTGTTCAATTTTAAGAAAATTTCAGGCAGTACTTTTGGTTTAAGGTTTAAAGATTATCTCAGGGCAATAGTTTCAGGGATTCATCCACCCTCCATGGCTTCAGTAGGTCTAGAGTTCATGAGAATTTGAAATTCTGTTCTGTAATGTCCCCTGTTTGATCAGAATTCTTCTGTGCAATCTTTGAATTGCTCAAAGTGTTCAGTAATGGTAGATGGGCACAATCCACTTTTAAGACTCCAGACACTACACAATGAACTGAGTGGTAGAATAAAAGAACCAAACACGTGATTAGTCCAGTTAACTGGGTTTTTCCAGAAACCATGATCTTAAACCTCCAAAGTTTAAGGAGCCAAATCCCATAAAGTATTTGGTTTTATATAAGCAGCTTTGGCAGCTGCTGGTTTTTTGTTTTGTTTTTTTTTGTTTGTTTTTGGTCTTTGCTGTAAATATATCTATCATACAACTTTTGCCAATTCAACTTTTTATAGTGGATAATTTATTGACAGAAATTACAATAACTGACTGTGCAACCATACTCTTACACACTGCTATTTTTCTATCACCATTGACCCCTTTTTCTTTCTCTCTCCACCCCTGGTAACCACTAATAAACTTTGGTCTCTATATATTTGCCTTTCTCTTGTCTTTTTGGGGAAGTGAAGTCATACAATATTTGTCCTTTGTGACTGACTTATTTTGCTCAGCATGATGTCTTTAAGCTCCATCCATACTGTAGCACGTATCAAGACTTCATTTTTCCTACTAGCTGAGTAGTATTCCATTGCATATATGGACTGCCTTTTGTTTATCTGTTCATCTGTTGGTTGACATTTAAGTTGTTTCCACCTTTTGGCTATAGTACATAGTACTGTAATAAACATTGGTATACAAGTCTCTGTTTGAGTCTCTGCTTTCAAGTCTTTGGATATATACCTAGGGGTGGAATTGCTGGGTCATGTTGTTATTGTTGTTAGGTGCCGGTGAGTCATCTCCAACTCACAGAGACACCATGCACAGCAAAACAAAACATCACGCGACCCTGCACCAATCACCATGATCCTTGCTATACTTGAGCCCATCACCGCTGCCACCGTGTCAATCCATCTCATTGAGGTCCTTCCCCTCTTTTGTCGACCCTCTACCTTAACAAGCATGACATCCTTCTCCAGGGAATGGTCCCTTCTGACAACGTGACCAAAATAGGTGAGACAAAGTCTGGCCATTCTTGCCTCCAAGAAGTATTCCGGCTGCACTTCCTCCAGGACAGACTTTTTAGTTCTTTTAGCAGTCCATGGTACTTTCCTCATTCTTCGCCAACACCGCAGCTCAAAAGTATCAATTCTTCGGTCTTCCTTATTTACTGTCCAGCTCTCACATGCATATGAGGTGATTAAAAATATCATGGCTTGTGTCAGGTGTACCCTAGTCCTCAAGGAGACATCTTTGCTCTTCAGCACTTGAAAAAGGTCCTTTGCAGTTGATTTGCCAAGTGCCTAGTGCCTAAGGCAGTTGACTCCTAACCAGAAGGCTGACGGTTCATACCTGCCAGCCACTCCTCGGAAGGAAAGTTGGGCAACCTACTTCTGTAGTGATACCACCTCGGAAACCCAAGTAGGGGTCACTATGAGTCAGGTCCGACTTGACAGCACATAATAACAACATATGTTGTTTGACGTTGTGACTGCTGCTTCCATTCACATCGACTATAGAACCAAGCAATGTGAAGTCTTTGACAATTTCAATCTTCTATCCATTTATCATGATGCTGCTTATAGTTCCAGGTGTGAGGATTTTTGTTTTCTTTATATTGAGATGTAATCACATTGCAGATTGTATTCTTCAGTCTTCATCAGTAAGTACTTCAAGGCATCCTCAATTTCAGCAAGCGAAGTTGTGTCGTCAGAGTATTGCAGATTGTTAATGAGTCTTCCGCCAATTCTGATGCCACATTCTTCTTCATATTAGTCCAGCTAGCCAACATACAGATTGAAAAGGTACAACCCTGATGCACTCCCTTCTTGATTTTAAACCATGTAGTGTTCCCTTTTTCTGCTTGAACGACAGCTTCCTGATCTATGTACAGGTTCCTCATGAGTACAATGAAGTTTTCTGGAACTCCCTTATAATCTCTAAATAAGGACAATTATAAAGTCATATTTGCACCTAACATGGTACACTAACATGTGTACAATCGATATGTATTAACCTTGTTTACATTTCACAGTTCAAAACAGAAGGAAAACAAACTATTTGATGCACATATACAATGAAGTCATATAATAATCACAGTCCTCATTTCTGCAACTAGTCACGTGGTCATAGCTGATATACAGAACTACCTTCTTCCACCACCCATTCCGTATTTCCCTTGCCCTCAGCAAGCACCTGAGCTGGTCGTGGTTCTTTGCCTGGTGGGGTGAAAACCTTCATTCCTGAAGGGTCTGGGCCATTAGTAGTCATATCAGAAGTGGGTTGCTGTAATTTTCCATTGACTTTAATCACAGGGCATGGTAGTACTAAGAGACATCCTAAAGAATCTCCTGTATTCCAGACATATTCTTCTTTACCTCCATTATGTAATGTCAATCCAATTTTCCCTTGGTAATCAGGATCTATCACGTCAGATAGTACAGTAACACCCTGCTTTGTCTGTCGATCCAGAAGCATGAGGAAGCCAAAATGGCCAGGTGGTATTCTTAACTTCCAGTTCAGTGCAAACAGTATTGTTTCCCTAGATGGGAGTGTTCCTCCTTTTGGGACTAAGATCTCCAGACATGCAGAGCATAGGGAAGCAGGGACAGAAAGCAAAAATTTTTGGAGTGGGTCACTAGGGGTAATAGTGAGTGGTACCACTACTGTTTCTACCACTTGGTTCCTGGACCTGTGAATCCTGCCTAATGGAGAAACAGCACCATATACTGGAGCTGGTTTAGAGCAAATACAGCCTCCTGGAGAACATTGCCCCCAACCTTCAAGGTATTGCCACCTAGCTGGCACTGTAATTGTGTTTTAGGAGGCCATTCTCTCTTCTTTTTTTTCCCCCGAAGTATCCTCCACGGAAAGTTCTTTTTTTTTTCCATGTAAATTATTTTATTATTTTATTTTTTATTGTGATTTGGGTGAAAATTTACAGAGCAAATTCACTTTCCATACAGCAGTTCACATACGCTTTGTTTCATGACATTGACTACAATTTTCCACAATGCAACAGCTCTCCTCCCACTTCCTCCCGACAATAACCTCTTCCCTGTGTCCATCCCTCCATGCACTCCTGCCCCTTGAGCTGTCTCCCTGTGCATAAACAGCCCTTCTTTCTCCAATGATTGTTCTCTCCAAGAAATGTATCTATCTCAAGTAAATGTTCAACTCATATGCCTGTCTTTTGTTTGTCCCTTGTCAGCTCTTCTATACACCGGGGAATTCAGATCATACAAATACACTTATAGGACCATTGTCTGACAACCCTATATACGGTCTTGGGTACACTCCCCACTTCATAGACATACCTAATAGTTCAGCCTGTCCCCCCATCTATCCACCCGTATACCCATGTTTGCCATCACTGACAACGCAATACTGTATGTCCCAAAGGGTTCATCTTTGTTGTCTGTACCTCCCACGTACTTCTCTATGTCTTCTTCTTCTTCAATATCACCATGTTGATCACTCACATTTGGTACACTGCCCTTTTCTTCACCCAAATCAATACTTATCTCTACCTATCTAACAGTATTCCCTCCCCGCCCCTCCCACCCCTGGTAACCAACAAAGAAAATTTCCTTCCATAGATAGACCTTTCCTTGACTTTTACAATAACGGACAAATACAATATTTGTCCTTCTGTGATTGACTTATTTCACTTAGCCTAATGTCCTCTAAGTTCATCCATGTTATGCGGGGTTTTGCAGATTCTACATTATTCTTCAGCGCTGCATAGTATTCCATTGGGTGTATGTACCATAGTTTGGTTATCCATTCCTCAGTTGATGGACACCTAGGTTGTTTCCATCTTTTGGCTATTGTAAATAGTGCTGCAATAAACATGGCACATATGTTTGTTCTTCTTATGGCTCTCACTTCTTCAGGATATATACCTAGTAATGGAATGGCTGAGTCAAATGATATTTCTAATTCCAACTTTTTAAGGAATCACCATAGTGCTTTCCACAGTGGTTGTACCATTTTACAGTCCCACCAGCAGTGTATGAGAGTCCCAATCTCTTCACAACCTCGCCAGCATTTGTTATGTTCTGTCTTGTCGAACTTTGCTACTAGTGCTGGGGCGAGATGGTATCTCATTGTTGTTTTGATTTGCATCTCTCTAATGGCTAATGATTGTGAGCATTTCCTCATATGTTTGTTGGCTGCCTGAATATCCTCCTTGGTGAAGTGTCTATTTATGTCTTCTGCCTATTTTTAATTGGATTATTTGTCTTTTTGTTATTGAGGTGTTGGAGTTTTCTATAAATTCTAGAGATAAATAAGTGCCTTGTAGATATATCATTACCAAATATTTTTTCCCAATCTGTAGGTTCTCTTTTGACTCTTTTGGAGAAGTCTTTGGAAGCACATAAAAATTTAATTTTTAGAAGGCCCCATTC
>NW_006921719.1:4714118-4744062 GCF_000298275.1 Orycteropus afer afer
TTAATCTTCTGGATTTCTATCTGTAGATTTAGAATCATTTCTAATTTTTCATTTATTTTGTCATTTTGTTCTTGTATTTTCTTCCAAAATTCCTCTAGGGTTTTTGTCTGTATTTTCCTTGCTCTGTCTCTCAATCCTTTGAAGATTCCTAAATATAATTCTTTTTAATTCCTTATCAGAGAGTTCCAATGGTGCTTCTTCCTCAGGGATGTGTTCTGGTTCTGTATCCTGCTCCCTTGTTTCTAACACTTTGTGTTGCTTTTTTGTGTGGCCTGTGATGGTCTGTTGTCTCTGAGACATCATAGTGTTACTGTATTTAGATTTCTTTTAACTGTTTGTGAAGAGCAGCTCAGGGTGAGTCAGGCTTTTCTTGGTAGTTGTTTATTGTTGGCCCATTGGTGGAGAAGGAAGTGGTGGCTCTCACTCAGTAAGTGAAGCTGCAGGAGGTGTGGGTGTAGTCATGTCATATGGCGACTGTTGCTATCTTCCACTCAGTTACACAAAAATAACAATTAAATAACCATCAGAAAAGTAAAAGCAAATGGACAAAAAACACACTGTGTAATCACACAGGAACAGTAACCAAAAAAAGAAAAAAGGGAAAAAGAAGGGGGAAAAAAAACCAACAATATCTAGGAAGAGGGCAGTAAGAGATAAAAGGTAGATAAGGATAATAATGAAGAAAAAAATGGGAAAAACGCCAAAAGAAAAACAAGGAATGGGGTTAACAGGTTAACCATGAGAAAGAAAAAAAAATTGCATCCAGGAACAGGAAAAAGAAAAAAAGCTGAAAACTAGAATCTGGGAGGGGAAGAATAAAGAATAATAGTAAAAAGGACAAAAGTAATAATAATAGCAGTAGTTTTAAAACAGACAAAAACAAACAAACTAAAAAACAGAAAAAAGAAAAAAATCAGGGCAGGGAAGGGCATGGCACCCAGACTCTGTCTAAGCACACAGACTGGGATGGAATTCCTGTCAGCCCAGAAAGTGGGTGGGAGTGAGGGATAGCCATACCTCCATTCACCAAGAAGGTGATGGGTATAAGAGTAACAAGGGAAATGTCACACCTTTCCAGTTGTCCATGTCCAGAATGTCCTTGGGGTTCCCAGCAAGTGGAGGCTGTTCTTTTGTCCCTGGAATTTGGGAGAACGCTGTCACTTTAAATATCCAAAATGGTCAAGCTGCTTGTAAACATTCAAAATGGCTGTACCCTCTGGACAAACAAAAGTCCACAGCTCAGCCCGCCTTCCTGTTCACTGCTTCCCCTTTTATTCCCCAGCTACCAGAGCAGTCTTCCGTGCAGTCCCTGGCTAGCAGGGCTGATTTTTAGGTTAATTCTTAGGTCCTACCACCACTCAGCAATATCCAAGCTGTCCATGCCATCAGGATCACTGCCAGACCGCAGCTCTGTATGTCTCCTTTTTTGGTGTTTTCATGCAAATTCTTCTGCTAGTTGGAGTTTAGTCTACTTCTATATCCTTCCCTATAAGGCTCAGGGGTCCAGGATTATCTTCTGTATCTGTGTTAATTGGTTCCCCTTTTCTTTATTGAAAAGGGTCTGTGTAGTATTTCTGCCTATTCCGCCATCTTACCGTAACTTACGAGGCCATTCTACCATTCTATCAAGCCACCCACTTCAGGATGATGGGGAACATGGTAAGACCAGTGAATTCCATGAGCATAGGCGCATTGCTGTGCTTCATTTGGTGTAAAGTGAGTCCCTTGATCCAAAGCAATGCTGTCTGGGGTACCACGATGGTGGATAAGGCATTCTATAAGTGCATGGACAGTAGTTTTGGCAGAAGCGTTATGTCCAGGGAAGGCAACTCCATATCCAGAATAATTATCTATTCCAGTAAGAACAAAACACTGTCCTTTCCATGGTGGAAGTGGTCCAATGTAATCAACTTGCCTTCAGGTTCCTGGCTGATCACCCTGAGGAATGGTTCCATATCGTGGACTCAGTGATGGTCTCTGCTGCTGACAGACTGGGCACTCGGTAGTGGTGTTAGCCAAATCAGCCTTGGTAAGTGGAAATCTGTGTTGCTGAGCCCATGCACAACCTCCATCCCTGCCACCATGGCCACTTTGTTCATGAGTCCACTGAGCAATAAAAGTAGTAGCTGGGGACAAAGGACGACTGGTTTCTACTGAACATGTCATCCTATCCACTTGATTGTTGTGGTAGTTCAGTTTGTGTGTCAATTTGGCTGGGCCTGGTTGAGTGCTGGGCAGCTGAATGTGGAATTCCCCATGATGAGACTGGTAATCAACTCCATGGTGGAATCTACTGTGAGCAGCTGAGTAGCTGCCTTAGGGAATGTGGTCTCCTTCCTGTACATAAGCAGAAGCCTTGGGGAATGGTCTCCAGCTTATGGCACGCTTGGACCCTGCATATGGCTGTGTCGTTGTTCAGCAGCCTGCCATGCTCTACTGACCTTGGAACTTACAATGGACTTAAATTAATGGCCTGCCATGTGGTTTGGTAACATTGGGAGTGTGCCTTTCTACTTGTCAACCTTGGGTTGTCAGCCTCAGCAGCCAGTAGCTTAGTGAAGAAATGCCTCTAACTCCAGTGGGCCAGGAGCAGGAAGCAGAGCTGCAACCCAAGGTTGAGGGGCTTTCACCCAGCCCCTAGATCCTGGCATTTTGAACTTGGACTTAAAGACTCCAAACTGTAATAGAATAAACTGTTTGTTAAGGCCATCCTGTTTGTGGTATATTTCTGTCAGAGTGGCACTAGGTAACCAGAACAATTGTTACAGTCCTTCTCTGCAAAGGTCACCTTTTGGTGGACATTCACATGACAGAAATATCTTTACTCTTTTAGCCCATTCAGAGAGCTCTATCCACATACCTCTTCCCCATACATCCTTGTCAGCAATTTTCCAATCATGCTCCTTCCAAGTCCCAGACCATCCAGCCAAGCCATTAGCCACAGCCCAAGAATCCATATACAATCATACATCTGGCCACTTCCATGCAAAGTGAATAACCAGATGCACGGCTTGAAGTTCTGCCCATTGGGAGGCTTTCCCTTCATTACTGTCCTTCAGGGAAGTCCCAAAAAGAGGCTGTAGTGCCACTGCTGTCCACTTTTGTGTGGTGCGTGCATATCACACAGAACCATCTGTAAATCAGGCACGAGTTTTCTCTTCCTCAGTCAACTGATCATAAGGAACTCTCCATGAGGCCATACGTGCATACTGGGAGAGGGAAGGTCATGTGACTGGAGTGAAGACCATAGGCATTTGGGCCATTTCCTCACGCAACTTACTTGTGCCGTCAGGTCCAGCTCGAGCCCAGTCTCTGATATACCATTTCCATTTAATGATGGAGTGCTGCTGTGCATGTGCTGCAACTTTATGACTCTGTGGATCAGACAACAGCCAGTTCATGATGGGCAGCTCAGGCCTCATGGTGACTTGGTGGCCCATGGTTAGGCGTTCAGTCTCTACCAAAGCCCAGTAACAAGCCAAAAGCTGTTTCTCCAAAGGAGAGTAGTTATCCGCAGAGGATGGCAGGGCTTTGCTCCAAAGTCCCAAGGGTCTGCATTGCGATTCACCAATAGGGACCTGCTAAAGACTCCAAATAGCATTTCTATCTACTACAGACACTTCAAGCACCATTGGATCAGCTGGATCATATGGCCCAAGTGGCAAAGCAGCCTGCACAGCAGCCTGAACCTGTTACAGAGCCTTCTATTGTTCTGGGCCCCACTCAAAACTAGCAGCTTTCCAAGTCACTTGATAAATAGGCCAAAGCAACATACTCAAATGAGGGATATGTTGCCTCCAAAATCCATAGAAGGCCACCAGACGTTGTGCCTCCTTTTTAGTTTTGAGGAAAGCCAGATACAATAACTTATCCTTCACTTTAGTAGGAATATCTCAACGTGCCCCACACCACTGGACTCAAGTCGGGGAACTGATTGAGAGGCCATGACTCTGTATTCTGACAATTCAATCTAGATTGCTGTTCATGTGACCTAGGATTCTTCTGTCTATACAGATCAAGTAAATATTTAGTAGGTTTGCCATGTATTTCACTCCTAGGGACAGCATGCCTAAGCAGCCAATGCCATAATTCCACATAAGTCAGAGTATTATGATTACTGTTCCAACTCTGTCGTCCATAATGGTAACCACGCCCACCTTGTCTTTGTTGATTAACTGCTGCCACTTGGCCCCTACTACCATGAGGTCCAATCAGCCCCATTGTAGTTAAGTGTCTTTGTTCAATTAGGGCAGTTCCCACTGTTGAATCCGGCTCACATAAAACAGTAATCACAGCAGTATTCAAGGATGCTGGGACTCCTTTCACAAATTTGTTCCTCACCATACTGGTGAAAGACGTGTCCTCTGGGCTCTCCATTTCTGGCTCTAGGAGTTTAATCTCATAAATCCATTCTAACATGCCAATTTCTCTAAGCCTCTGGATACCTTCTTCTACATTATACCAAGGTAGGTCTAGTACTTCAGCTTGACTTAGGTAGGCCACTGCATAATCCATGCCATCAAATGGAGATAGAGAGAGAATGGTTTTATAGTAATCCCTTCAGATGGGAGGGATTCAACAGAATTTACAGGGTCCATATCCTCATCTTCCTGACTGTCTGCCCATATGTCCCCATTCCATGTTTCAGGATCCCATTTCTTCCCAATCAATGCCCTCACTTTAACTTCTGATACCATTCTGCATTGGCAATTTAATTGGCATTGTAATTCAGCCACCCTTACAATAAGACTCTGGGTTTGGTTTTTGGCAATATCAGCTCTGTTACTAGAAGAAATGAGGCTTTCTTTCAGAGCACAACTGGAAACATTGAGGTCTTTTACATGGCACTTGAACTGTGACTCAGCAGCCCTGAACTCATCTCGCTCTTTACTACTTTGTCTAATGTAAGTAGGACCAACCAACCAGCTTCTTTATACTCCTCATGCTGACAAAATTGCAGAAAAGTATCAAATATGTGATCACCCAGAGCCTCACTTCTCAAAACTACTTCATCTATTGGTGGTACTATTTTGCATACTAATGTTGCCACCTCACACCATGGATTAGCAGGGACTTCTTTACTAATGGAGGCAGAGTCACCAGTACCTTTAGGATTAAACAAACTTGAGAGCCAAAACAAAATTGGTGAGGATCAGTTTAGGAAGCCCCTTCTTATGATTTTGTCTCTCTAGAACCACTCTCAGTAGCAAATGTGTTAGGCTGGGTTCTCTAGAGAAGCAAAACCAGTAAAGCTTATATATACATATGGAGAAAGAGAAATTTATCTTAGGAAAATGGCTCACGCACTTATAGAAGCTGGCAAGTCCAAAGATCTTGGATCAAATGTCAAGCTGGAGGCTTTTTCCAACTCATGCAGCTGCAGGGGTCAAGGAGCTCAAGTTGGCAGGCAGTCTACCAGCTGTTGACTCCAACGAATGACGAATCCAAGATCTCCAGGCTGAGTGGTGGATTGTTCGCTCACAGACATTTGTAGGCAGCACAACAGGATCCTGATCCACAGAAGAGTGTCTCTTTTCCCAGGATGTCCATAAATATATTGGAAGCAGACCACACCCCTAGGGAAACTCCCTTTCAACAGATTGGCTACTCAAAACATATACATTTGATACTATCATGGGAATAACCCACATTACAACTGCTTAAACCACACAGACTTGTGGTCCAGCCAAGTTGACACACAACTCCAACTATCACAAGTTGATAATAATCATTTCACCTCCTTTGGTCCTATTGTCAGAAGGGACCATTCTCTGGAGAAGGAAAAAAAGTCGAGGGTCAGCGAAAAAGGGGAAGACCCTCACCAAGATGGATTGGCACAGTGTGTGCAACAATGGGCTCAAGCACAGCAAGGATTTTGAGGATGGCACACGACCGGGCACTGTTTCCTTCTGTTATATACAGTCATGATGAGTCAGAACCAACTTGATGGCACTTAACAACAACAACATTATCAGAGATAGTAGACAAGTTTGCAAACTCTTCAAGCCTTTATCTTCTACATTTTAAACCCTCTTCTCCCAACTATACAGTGACTCATTAAAATTCTTCAGTTTGTTCCTCAGCCTGGGGCTGGACAGTGAAGGAGTAGGAAATGTCAGTGGAAATAGCCTTGGGCTCTGAGCCCCAGGTAGCAGAATTCCCAGGGTCTGGCACAATTGCTCCTTCTTTCCTCAAGAAAGAACCAGCTGGCTCAAGCAGTATCTTCAGAAACCATGAACATGCTTTTGGGGTCATTATTGGGATGGTTTCTGCTTCTCTCCTGGGTGGACTGAGCATAGCTGCTGCTACTATGCATTCCTAGTCTGGCAATTCTGGCTGACCTCCGACATTTGTCACATACTCTCTCTCATCATTGCCCATATTGATTGATCTTATGGTACCTCTGCCAACCTAGACCTGCCTCAATTTTGTTAACAACACTCAAACTGAGGTAGGAGTTCTCTCTCTTCCCACAAGTACTGTATTACACTTCTTTCATTTGACTCCCCAAATTGTATCGTATCTTATAACTCCTCTTTCAAGGAATGTAGAATCAGTTCCCCTGGGACAGTGCCAAACAATATATTTGAAAGACATCTCTAGTGGCAAAAGTAGTAGAAATGGGCTCTAATGCAAGGTCCAGAGAGCTCCCTTTTGACATACTGAATATATCTGTTGTTATGTGCTGTCTAGTGGATTCCAACACATAGTAACCTATGTGACAGTGTATAACTTTCCCATAGGATTTCCCAGGCTGTAATCTGTATTTCTATGTATCTATTTATTTATATGTGTGTGTGTGTGTATGTGTGTATATGTATGTATGTGTGTATATGTATTATACACACATGTATGCATGTATGCATACATGTGTGTATGCATGCATGTATATACATATACACACATGTATGTATGCACATCAATATCACACACATACAAGGAGCCCTGGTAGCACAATGGTTAAGCACTCAGCTGCTAAGTGAAAGGTTGACAGTTCAAACCCACTCAGTGACTCCACAAGAAAGAGACCTGGCAATCGACTCCCACAAAGACTGCAGCCTGAGAAACCCTATAAGGCAGTTCTGTTGTGTCACATAGGATCACTCAAAAAAAAACCTCACTGCTGTCAGGTCAGATCCGACTCATAGTGACCCCTTCTTGGGTTTCTGAGGCAGTATCACTATGGAAGTAGATTGTCCAACTTTCCTTCCGAGGAGTGGCTGGTGGGTTTGAACCACCAGCCTTCTGGTTAGCAGTCAGATGCCTTAGGCACTACACCACCAGAGCTCCCAGGGATCACTATGAGTGAAAAATTTACTCTATGGCACACAATAACACACACATATATACATAAAACAAATATATATAATTAAAGCCAAGGTTTCCTCTTTTTCCACAGTTCTTTCCACCATATCATGTTACCAACAAAAACAACAATAAAGATAATAATATCAACCAGCATTCAATGAGTTCTTATTATGTACCAGGCTCTGTTCTAGATGATTAATATGTATCACCTCATATAAAATTATTAAATTTGGGGGAAAGAGGAGTAGATTTTAGGAAATTAAAGCATCATGGAATGGGTGAATTTTGGAAGCAAGATTTGAAGGAGATATTGGACAGAATTTTATTAGGAAGCTGAGTCAAGATATGAAAGAGGAAGGTGAAAACAAGACTAGATCAACAAAATGTGTGGATGTTTGTGAGTAAGAAAAGTAGTAGTGAAAAACAGATCAAGTGGCCAAGGGCCAGGAGAAGTAGCTCACAAGGATTTGAGGATGCAGAAATCAAAAGTGACCAAAGGAAGTTGCTATTACCACCATTTGTAAATTGATTTATTTCCAAGTTTCAGAAGTAAAATTAATGTGATCTATTTTGACATAGCAAATAGACACGTTCTTAGCGCAAGACTGACTGAAATAAAATACATTAGACTCTGTGAATGGTCCTAGTGATATCTCTAAAGGGTTACTTATTATCTGTTAAATACTTGAATAGGGCATTGTTCTAGAATAGCCGCAGCAACAATCCTCTGTGTAAAGCAGAAGAACCAGTCTGAAAGTTTTGTCTATAGAGAAAGTAGCAAGACAATGCTTCACCTCAGGTAGCAATGTGTTGATGAGGTGATCTGCATCCATCCCAGCTGGGTAGGCAGATGGGCTCTTAGCCAAGTACATTAGAAGATCTCTGATGATTAGCCAGAGGGAACTCATAAGACGATCCATGTGGGTGTGTTATTAAGTCTGACTTGGTTAGGGCATGGAAGGCCAGCACATGACCTATGCTCAGCAGCCAGTCCAGGCTCATTTGAAAATCTGAGTCCAAAGCCTTCACTGGAAGAAATCTCCAGGTTCTCAAAATTACTAAACTCCACCAATTATCTTTGAACTTTTTAGTTTTCTCATTACAAACTCAAATTTCTCCTGTCTTTAAAAAACAGCCAAACAACAGAACAACTCTCCCTTTGTGCTTTCTTGCTACTCCAGTGTTGGGAGTGAGTTGTCTACACTTCCTACCCCCACATTTTCACCCCCCATTCACATCTCAAGTCACTGCTCTGTAGTTTCTTCCCACCATCATTTCACGGAAACAGTTCCTAACAAGGTCACCAATGATTTTTTCAATTGCCAGATTCAATGGACCCATGCAGTTCCTTATCTTACTTGACTTCCCTATGGCATTTAATTATCTGGATATTTCCTTCCTTCTTGAAATTTTTTAACTCTTAGGCTACTATGGCACTACAGTCCTCTTTTCCTGACTAATCTGTAAAACCTGATGTTACTTTTAGCTCCATCAGTTCCTTCATAGGCTACTTCTTCTCATTCGAGATAATCTCCTTGGCATCCTCCCTCATGGCTGCAACCACCACTTGTATTACATATTGATGTAGCCCTCATTGCTACCCTTTGCCTGGACAACTTTCTCTATTTAGCTGCCCACTAAACATTTCTGTCTAGATACCCCATGGAAATTTCAACATATCCCAAAACACTCATGATCTCATCCTAAAACATGCCGATTCTTCATATATTTCCTCACCAATATGTTGTTTAAGTCAGAAATCAGGGAACTCTTTTTTTTTTTTTTTTCAGGGAATTCTTTTTGACATCTCCCTCTTCCTGCCCAATGAGTTGCCAAGCTTTGTCTCAGCCCTTCTCTGTCTTCTCTGTCCAGGTGAGAACCTCCCAACAGAGCTCCCCACCTCCAGCCCCTCACCTTCAAATCCATCTCCATACTGGCCACCAGAGTGGTCTGTCTAAACCCAAACTATGACCATGTCCTTCTCCTACATAAAGTTCTCCCCCTGTGTAAAGTCTTCCCAGGCTCCCAGCTGCCAACCTTTTACATCCTATTTTTCTCCTCTCCCCTATTTTCCACTTTGTGGCCAAAGGAAGCCAGAGCTTATGAGGCAAGCAGCCAACAGCTAGGGCTTTGGCAACCATTCACAGAGATTTGGGTTTGATATAAGAGAACACATAGGAAGCATTTGCAGGTTCATGAGTATAGTGTGATGTGATGACAGCTGCAAACAGCAGGTTCTAGAAGTGGGAGACACATTAGCTGGTTGTTACAACTAAGGCAAAAAAAAGGCCTAAACTAGTCTTCCAGAGTAAGAGAAAAGGGAAAGGTGAATCTATAGGACAAGTGAGGAAAGATAAGTGTCTAGAAAAGGGAAAGTCACCAGATGTAAGTAGTAAGGAAATATCAAAGGACTATGAACAAACTAAATGATCCACACGAAGTCTAAAGGCTTTAAATCCTTCTTACTGGAAGTCCAGCACCAAAGAACAAAAGTAGGGGTTAACTTGGAGAGGGATCTCTGTAGGAGATCCTGAATAGAGTGAGAGAACAATGTGGAATACAACTCAAGATCATTTAAAAAAAAAAATAAAAAAAAGGACCAGGTTTGCTGGTCTGATAGAGCCTGATGAAACCACTGAGACTATGGGTCCTAGATGCCCTTTAGGTATGGAATTGAACCCACCTCTGTGGCTTCCAGACAAACAAAAGACAGACATATGAGCAGAACATTTTTATTATTGGTAGATACACTCCTTGGAGAGATCAATCATGGGCGAATAGAAGGGCTGTGTATACACAAGGAGACAGCTCATGGGGCAGGAATCCACAGGAGGAAAGAGGACACAGAGAAGAGGTAACTGTGGGGAGGAAGTGGGAGGGGAGCTTTTGCATTGTGGGAAATTGTGGTCAATTGTGGTCATGAGACAAAGTGTATGTGAGCTGTTGTATGGAAAGTCAATTTGTTCTGTAAACTTTCACCCAAATCACAATAAAAATAATTAAAAAAAAGAAATTGAAATAATAATAAAAGTAGGGGTTATAAAAACAAACACATACAATTCTACAGGGCAAG
The DNA here is from genome assembly GCF_000298275.1 of Orycteropus afer afer. Lineage (NCBI taxonomy): Eukaryota > Metazoa > Chordata > Mammalia > Tubulidentata > Orycteropodidae > Orycteropus > Orycteropus afer. Next base: position 4,724,500 of record NW_006921719.1, read on the forward strand.
GGAGGGAGAAGGATGCTGGGAGAAACTGTAGCTTCTATAAGACAGAGGTCAGGAAAGCCTAAAGAGGAGACAGACACAATTCAAGAACTGTGGGCCTCTCCTATTCAAAGTCTTTGCGACAAGGTGAAAGATGCTCTGGTTGCACAGTGGTTAAGACATTCTGCTGCTTATCAAAGGGTAGCTGATTCAAACTCATCAGCTGCTCCACAAAGATGAGACAGTCTGCCTCCATATAAATTTACAGCCTTATTAACTCTTATAGGGCAGTCCTACTCTGTCCTATATAGGGTCTTTATGAGTCCGAATCAACTCCATGGCATTGGGATTGGTTTTGGGACAAGGTGAAGCCACAGAAGGTGAGCTACACTCAGGAGCTGCACCAAATGACCTCTAAAAGGTAGGCTTTAAGATGATGAAAGTGGAAGCATTCATTCCTTGGACAGATTAAAAAAGAGATCAGTTGAATTATTATAGTTGCTCCTCATAGAGGGTATTATGAAGATTGTCACTTCCAAAAATGTTTTTGAAAGCGGCCAGCTAAAGAGTAAAATAGTGGTAAATGCACACGTTGTTCTTGACCTAATGAACTGTATATATAAATCAACAGAAATGGATGCCAACTCCAAAAGTGCTATCCAAAATGTTGCCAGGATTGGAAACAAGCCACCTACCAGAGTAATTCTTTTTTTTTCTAATAAAAACTGCAGGCCCAGGAGACCTGCACCTAAAGAAGCATAACAGCTTATAAAGAAGCATAACAGCTTATGAAGTTTGGTGTCAGGGAGATCCATGTTCGAACCCAACTGTGCCAACCCCGAAAACCGCCTACGACTCAGTTAAACAGCTTACCCTGTGTGGGTCACACTGCATTGCCCAAGACAGGCCTAGGGTGAACCCAAAAAGGTCGCTGACTCCAAAACACTCTTATTTTCAGCAGCCAGATGGCCAGGGCAGCAGATCCCCCTCGGACAGCCGTTCCCCAGGCCTGGAGCGCCTTTGTCCCCTACACCCCGACAGCACTCGCAGAACCGGCCGGCGAGGTGGCTGGGCAGGGAAAAGGGGCGAGTCGGCAGAAAGTGGGAGAGGGATCAGGGGGCGCAGATGGGGGCGCCCCTGAAGTGGTGGGGACAGGCAGCTCGGGGACCCGCTGGGTGTTGATTGGCTGCGTTGCGGCAGGCAGCTCCCGGCCGAGAACAAAAGAGAGCGGCCGGCGGGCGTCCTCTGGAGTAGGCGCTCCCGCCCGCCCGGCGCGGGCTTCGCTGCTGGGGGAGGACGCACCCACAGCCCGCCCGCCCGCCGAGCAGCCGGGCTGGCGCGCTCGGTTTCTCCACGAAAGCCAGCAGTGTACCTAGGAATTAACCGGCCGGCGCGGGAGGGGAGGGGAGCGGGAAGCGAAGCGGGGGGGATGCTGAGCGCGCGAGAGAACAATAATAAGATCGTGTTTGCGGTCGCTGCCCGAAGAGGAATTCGGAGGAAGCGCGAGGCCCGGCGCTCGCGCCGCTCCTGGAGCCGAAGAAGGCCCGTGGCGGCAGCATGAAGCAGGCGACGCGGCGCCTGTAAGCAGCGCGCGGCGGCGGCGGCAGCGGGAACCTCTGCGCGGCCGGACGCTGACGAGCGCCGAACGGCCGGGGGCTCCCCTCCCCCACTGTCGGGCGGTGATTTGCCGGGCCTGCTGTGCCCCCCGCCCACCCTTCGCCTCAGCTGCCGCCTCGCCGCTTCCCATCGTCGGAGCGGCCGCTCGCCAGCCCGCCCGTGAAGCTCGAGGCCCGTGGGGAGCGCGGCGCAGGCCGTCGGCCCGCGGAGGGTCGGCCTCCCGGCATCTTCGGCGGCGACCAAGGACGACCAGGAAGGGGAGCGGCCGGGATGGCGCGTCCGCGGCCCCGCGAGTACAAGGCGGGCGACCTGGTCTTCGCCAAGATGAAAGGCTACCCGCACTGGCCGGCCCGGGTGAGTACGGCGGCCGCGCGCGGGCCCGCCCGCCCACCATTTTCCCGTTCATGATGGCGCGCCCGCCCCTTTTCACCATCGCCTCAGCCCCGGAACCCGCTGCTCCTGGCTGGCCACTGCGAGGGCTGAGGGCGCGGGCCGCCGCTGCGCAGAGAAGACGAGGCCGGGGCTGGAGACGAAGGTTCCCGGCCGCGCCCGTACCCACGAGTGCGGCCATCCTTCCGCCCACCTTCGAAGGCGGGTCCGGCCCCCGCAGGCCCGACATTCCCTTCTTTCTGGGAAGCCAGTGGTGACGGGGGAACCGGCGCCACTGGGAAGCGGGCCTAGGGTGGGTAGGCATCGGGATTAGGTAGGGTCATTGGTAGATACCCCGGGTCCTGGGTGAACGTCGGGGCAGGTAGGTGAGCGCAGTGCTTTTGGCTGTCCACGAACTGGCTCCTAACGGTGGCAGTAAATTCTGGAATGGGGTAATGGTCATTCCGAGGCCAGCAGTAGCCTCTTCGCAGTCATTCATCCATCTATTGGTGCATCTTTCGCCATCCAGACTTGTTGAGTTTTCCGTGAGAACGATTCTGGGTGCGTCTCGTGCCCTATCATTGTCATGGGGTACGTACCTCCCTAGTACCAGTTGTTGTTTTAAACAGACACCAAATTGTCAGAAGCTTGCAGTTTGGCATTGACTCTTGGGTCCAGCAAGCACCTCATGCCTTTTCACCTCCATATTTGTTTTAAGTCGGATCCCGAACCTTAACCTTGGCCTTCCACCACAGTCCACAGTAGCTCTGCCTCTATCAAGGTTGTCGCTTTACTCTTTCTCTAGAAAGCATTTGCATGTAGTACATAGCATTAAAATGTTTATTGTCTTTGAGTGAGGAAGGATATAACACGTTGTGTGACCATTGTGTTTAAAAACAAATCCTTTTTATTTTAAAATTTTGTAATAGCAATTGATTACTTGAAATAAATACAGTGAAAAGGAGGATTAGAGCATTTTAGAGACTAATGCTGTTCTTGAGGGACAGAAATAGGCATGGAAAAAAAATAGCATAGAATGTGGCTCTAAAATGTTGTATTATAGTCAAATGAAGATAACCAGATCCTCCACCCCAACACACACACCCCCCTCAAAACACACATTCACAAAAGGAAGTGACATCATGGGCAGACAGACTGAAATTTAGTGAAGTTGAAGTAATGGATGGACATGATCACTGTGCTTTATATTTCTTTTGGAAGAAATAATTGTAGAGTGGAAAGAGCACTTGGCTAGGAGTTGGGGGATCTAGTGTCTCCTTCAGGCTCTGTTACAGGCTGGCTAATCATTTCAGCTGGCTGAATATCTATTTCTGCAACTATAAAATGATCATCTCTAGAATTATTCCAACATTTAACAACCTCAAATTTCAATTTGAAAAAATACTCATTCTGATTGTATTAAGCTGTGAAAATAACTTTTTTCAATGTGTGAACTGTAGGTTGTCTTTAAATGAGGCAGTTTTCATGGTTGAGTAACTGGTTATTTTTCATACTATAATACTATTCTGCTTAAAGGGACAGATTTGTAACTTTAGGAATCCTTTAGGAAATCTCTATATATTTTTAAAGTAAGAAATACTGCTTTATTGTATCTTTCCATCTATATATATATATTATATACACATACCAATTTGTGTATTCAAAAGTGAATCAGTTGGTCGTTTCCTCATAGTATAATGACTTTATTTAATCTCACCTTTGAAAAATGCCCTCTGAAAGGCAAAAAGAAAATAGACTTAAAAGTTCATTAACATATTGCTCATACAGGTTGGCCACCTGTAGTAAGAAAAGTGCTGCTTCTAGAAGTGGTCCTGGTTACATAGTGTCATGGCACAGCTCAGTCAATTGGCATATCATAGTTCACAAAAATCATATGATCTGCATCCTAACAAAGTGAGTAGCATCTGGGATCTTAAAAGCTTGCAATACAGGTTTTTACTCACCAGGAGCAAAACAGTAAGAAGTTAATCGAAAGTTCAGAGAAGAAACAAGTCTATATGAGCCCTAACCTCATCTACCCTGAGACCAGTAGAGCTAGATGGTGTTTAGCTACCATCACTGACCGTTCTAAGTGGGGTCACAATAAGTGGTCCTGGGTAGAATGGGAGAAAAGTGTGGAGCAGACCTCAAGTTCTTAATTTAAAAAAGAAAAAGCCAGATAATTTAGAACAGTAGAAAACAGGAGGCTCCTTGAGACTATTGCCCTGAGACACTTTAAACCTAGAATCGAGCTGTCTCTTAAGATCACCTTCTAGTAAAATAGCACAGTGGCACACAAAATAAAGGTATTAACCCATAAGATTGGTGCTCTACTTAAAAAAAATCAGTATGAGACCAAAAGATCAACAATTATCAAATGCAAAGATGAAAAGATAAGGGGGCAGGGAAACTAGAGTCTTGGATATGGAACAAACAGAACACAGTTAAGGAGAATGTTGATAGGTTGTGATGAAAGTAACAAATGTCACTGAACAATTTGTGTGGAAATTGTAAAATGGGAACCAAATTTGCTTTGTAAACTTCTACCAAAAACTCAATAAAATATTATTTAAAAAAAAAAAAAAACCTAAATCAACTAGAGAACAGAATTCAAGCCCTCCGAAAAAAAAAGAAAGAAAAAGAAATGGTCCTAGTTGTTAATCTAGTTATAGTTGAAATTCTAGTTTCAGTTCTTTAGGCAAATTGGAAAATGAAATGAAACAAAATCTGGAAATTCTATGTCTATTCACACTTAGGGAGCTCTGGTAGCATAGTGGCTAAGACACTTGCCTGCTAACCAGACGGCTGGCGGTTCAAACCCACCAGCCACTCCTCGGAAGGAAGGTTGGGCAATCCTACATTCTGTAGTGATACTGCCACGGAAACCCAAAGAGGGGTTGCTATGAGTCAGGGCTGACTCGACGGTACATAACAACAACAACAATAATTCACACTTAGCATAAACTCAGCAGGGTGATTATTTTATAGTGAGTGGCATTTTGCAATTTGTATGGAAAGTATAAAGGCTAGAAAGTGAAGAAGATACTTGAATGGCTACTCTTTTTTAGTTACTGTGCTGTGTGCTTCATGCATTTTCTTACTTTATTTTCATCCCAACTCTGTGAGGCATTATCCCCATTTTACACCCAACTATAGCTTTGTAAATGATGATGTTATAAAATATCAATTGGAAAAAAAATCCTATTTATTCAAATTTCAAATACTGTTACTTGGTATAAAAGGCAGTCATATGGATTAGATTCTACATGCCCCCAAGGAATCAAATTTAGGAGGAGAAAAACAGGAAAGAGATTTAATTCATGATACAGGAGGAGCTTTCTAACAGAGCTGGTCCATCCTAGAAAGAAGTGAGTTCTTTGTTCTAGGGTCCTGGCCTAAGCTGCCACTTGTGAGGATTGTGGGCCAAGAGAATTTATACGTCTAGAACATTTGAACAAGTTAACTCAACTCCTGACTCTACTTTACACTGTATGATTTGGGGCATATTCTGTAATACTATGTTTTAGTTTACTCGTTGGTAAAATAGGGATAATTCTCACCACACAGATAAATTGTATGTAAAAGCACCAAGTAGTGATGCTTAACTGTTTCTTTTTTTTTTTTTTTCTCTTTCAATTTCTAACTTCCCTCTATTGTTATATTATTTTTAATTATTAATATTTCTATGTCAATTTTCAGCTCTTAAGGAGATATGTTATTTCCCCTAGATTTTTTCCGGAAAAATTTCAAACATAGAAAAGTTAAAAAGAACTGTACTATGAGCCTCCATGTATCTACCATCTAGATTGTACAGTTAACACTTTACTTGCTGTATCATATATCTGTTCATATATCCATTCCTCTGTCCATTCAGTAGTCCATTTTATTTTAATGTATTTCAAAGTAAGTTTCAGACATCAGTATCACTTTAAAACATTTAAGCATGAATACCATTAAATAGAGGTTAATATATTTTATAGATCCTTTTTTCTTCTGAAGTGAAATTTACATAGAATGAAATACATTTATCTTACTTACCTTAAATGTAGCATTCAGTGAGTTTGATAAATGTGTACACTAGTATTATCCAAACCCCTACCAATACCTGGGAAATTTCCCTAATACGTCATCTCAGTTGATTCTTGTCCCTCCTCTTCCCTCCTACTGTTTAGATGTGTTGTTTTAACATTAAATAGCAGCTGACTATTTCTAATGGAGTACATTTTATTATGTATGGTTTTTAAATTTAGACTTTCTTATGTGCCTAAGAATTTACTAGCTTAATAACAAGAAATACTTCTAAAATAAGTCTCTGAAGCGTTTAATTGTATACCATTAGTAAAAAATATTTGAGCATGAATCTCTAATATGTATAAATTTATTTTAAAATTATATGTACATGTACTTTATACTACTATTCTAAACATAAATAAACAGAAACTAGGAGAGATGAAAAATGATATGAATAATTTTTAAAAAAATTTATTGTCAGTATATCATTGATAGTAATAAATTAAATCCATATTTAAAATAGTGTTGATTTCTGAAATGTTTTTACTTCTTATGATCTGATTAGATAGTCACAATTTTTATCTTCTAAAGAGAGTTTTAAGGAGCTCTGGTTGCATAGTACCCAAGGCATTTGACTGCTAACCATAAATAAGGTTGGTGGTTCAAACCCACTCCATGTAAGGAAGACCGGCAATGTGAAGATTTTCCGCCTCGGAAGCCCAATGGGGGTTGCTATGAGTTGGAATTGACTCAATGGCAGTGAGTGTTTTGGGTTTGGAAAGAGATTTTCTAGAATAGAATTGTCAGCTTGGCCAGTTCCTTGTTGTTTACTTATGCTTTACTTATGTTCACATTATTACTATTATTTTTGTAAGGTTCTTTTTAGCTACTTGTTTATTTGGTGAGCTTTGGTAGCGTAGTGTCTAAGGCACTTGACTGATAACCAGAAGGCTGGTGGTGCAAATCTACCAGCCACTCCTCGGAAGGAAAGTTGGGCAATCTACTTCCGTAGTGATGTTGTTGTTGTTATTTGCCCTCAAGTCGGACTCAACTCATAGTGACCCCTCCTTGGGTTTCTGAGGCAGTATCACTACAGAAGTAGATTGCCCAACCTTCGTTCTGAGTAGTGGCTGGTGGGTTTGAACTGCCAGCTTTCTGGTTAGCAGTCTAGTGCCTTAGGCACTGCCTCGGAAACCCAAAGAGGGGTCACTGAGTTGGGTCTGACTCGATGGCACATAACAACAACAACATATCCCGTTAGAACTAGATAATATAATCGGATTTTCTCACCTCGGTGCATGCAAGTAGCAGTAAATCACAGGATACCCAAAAGTAGTAAATGTGACCACTAACATAAATCTGAGTAAGGCATTAGTGTCGATCCATATATTAGATACTAGTAAATTTTACTTTTTAGCTAAAAGAATAGGAAACTAAAATAGAAACTCTATTTTCTTTCCATGCCACCCAAAATCATCTTGTAGCCCCTGTGATGTGATTTACTCCTGCTCTAGAAGAGGAAAACAAAACAAATACCAAGCCCCAAAACTCTTATTTCTCTTCAACTAAATAGCTTTCTGAAAGTACAGAATTTTATGAGAACTCAAAAACATTGCTAGTATGAGCGTAAATTGATAAAATCACTTTAGAAAACTGACTGGATCTAATAAAGCTAACCATATGCTTAATTTGTGACCCAGCTGTCAGTTCTAGGCAAATACCCAAGAAAAATGAGTGCTTGTGTCACCAAAAGACTTGTATGGGAATCCTCATACATAGCAACTTTATTCATAATAACATAAGATTCAAAACAACTTAAATGTCCATCAAGAGAAAAATGGATAAACAAATTTATAGTATAGCCATGCAGTGGAGTACTACTCAGCAATAAAAAGGAACAGACTGCCTGTGCCTGCAAAAATATGAATGAGTCCCAGAAATACAAGTCTAATAAGCAAAACAGCCAGATGAGAGTATATTATGTATGATTCCATTTCTCTGGAATACAAAAATAACCAAAACTGAGCAATGGTGAGAGAAGTCAGAATGTGATTACTTTTGTGGTGGGCTGAGAGGAGGTAAGGGGAGTATTGACTTGAGGTGGCACTGGAAATGTTCTGTGTCTTGATCAGGATGGTGATTACATGGGTGTGTATATAAGTAAAAATTTATCAAGCTTCACATTTAAGATTTGTGTACTTTACATAATTATATTTCAGTCTAAAAACACTTTATATGAGGTGGAGAGAGAGAAGAATCCAATATTCCAACTGTCATAATGGATTGAATTTCACCATTCGTAGCTTTCAGTGAATTTTTTTTTTCCCCATTAAGTCCTAACTTCAACTAGGTTGCCTATTATGTTTCCCTCTTGACTGGTTCAGAAACTATTTCCTACTTTAGTTTCTCTTTAGGCTTTTTAGTTTCGGTTTCTGATTCTGTCTTGTTGGTTTACCTGCATCAGTCTTTCTGTTCCTTTCAAACTAAAGCGAGTGTTTGATCTGGCTCCCAGTCTTTCATTTAGCAAAATTTAAGAATGAAGCATTTGGCCTTACCATTACATGATAGCTTGAAGAGTTTATTTAATTTTTATTGAGTACCTACTATGTGTAAGGTGTTGTGTCAGGTTGTTTTTTTTTTTTTTTTTCCTCTCCTTCATTTTTCTACCAATAGATTGAATTTGCAGCAATTTTAAAGCATGGTTATAATTAAAATGTTCCCATACTTTTTTATTAATATAAATATTGGTTGAGAATCCTCAGTTTCTGATCTAGAGCACTTTTAGTTTTATCTGCTTTTATAAGCTACTGATAATGGGGCTTATTTCTGGAGACCAAGCTACCAGTTTTCAGAGAATCACTTCTTTTTATTTTAACATAAAATAAGATGTTTGTAAGTTTCAGAACTTTGACCTGAGTCCAAAGAAGTCTATCATTGAGTCCTCAGGTAATATGGCAGAGGGTCACGCAGCCTTTTCCCCATGGACCATATTTACTTTGCCAAGGAACTGGCAGATTATCTCATTTTCATGCCTTTATACCTGAGAACAAATAGGCAATTAAACTCTCAGTACCAACATGTATTTTCCATTGCTGCTTCTATTTCAAACAGATAAATCCATATACTTGGTACATCCCCTTCAGGATGCCCTAACGACTATTGTTTCCCCATGATTTGGAAAATTTTATTAATTCTCAGAAGTCATGTTTTTCCTATGTGAGATTGTTTTTGTTTTAGAAAAAGTCTAATATTAGTGTTAGGAAAGTATTACAGGCTAGTACACATGTTGTTGTTGTTGTTGTTTTGCCGTCGAGTCGGTCCCGACTCATAGGGACCCCTCCTTGGGTTTCCAAGGCAGTATCACTACGGAAGTAGGATTGCCCAACCTTCCTTCCGAGGAGTGGCTGGTGGGTTTGAACCGCCAGCCTTCTGGTTAGCAGTCAAGTGCCTTAGGCATTATGCTACCAGAGCTCCACACATAGTAAAACATAATAAGGAAAAAACTAAATACTACTTTGCCAAGTGTCTTCAGATGCTAGATCAGAATCTAGTCTACTTGGTACAGTTATTTAATATCTGGCAAAAAGTTTCCTAATCACTTCTACCAGTGTTATTGAAAGCATAGTCAGTTGGCTGTTACCTGCCAGTGAAGAGGTATGTACAGAAATGAAGAGTTTAGGAACATTCTTTTAACAGTTTGATAGAATGACTATGCTTAGGATCTGATTTAAAAAATTAAGGCTTGTATTTTTTTAATGCCTTTTAATTTTATATTTCTATTAATTCCTTTTTATTGTATTTTGCAAAAATGTCAACAACAAAAAGATTTCAAAAAAAGAGGGGTCTTCCACCACAGATAGTATACAAGTGCTGAATTAGAGGAGGTCAGTAGTGGACCTAAAACAGTTTGCACATACTGCTGTAAATTATTTAAAAGAGGGACTGGATTGATCTTCATGTTATAAATATTGATTTCACCTGTTTAAAAAATGTTTATTATTTAAGCAATAACATTAGTTGTAGAAAAACTAGAATCGCTATAAGGAAGATAGGGCAGTCTACTTCCACAGTGATACTGCCTTGGAAACCCAGTGGTCGCTATAAGTCAGATCCAACTCACTGGTAGTGATTTTGGTTTTTGGTTTATACCTGGTTATTAGCATTGTGAATATGTACCTATATATGTAGGTTTTCTTTTCTTTTTGTAATATATACAATTTTACGACCTTTTTTCTTATTTAAATACTAGATCTTGAATGATTTTCAATGCCAGTGAATATATTTCTTTAATATTCTTTGTAATAATTACCTGATGATTTATTCTATGGCTTATTACCATTTATAATTACTTCCTATTATTGGGCATTTGTTTCCGGTTTTTGCATTATAAAACAATGTTGTGATAAACATTTTTTTAGCTAAATAGTTAATTACTTCTTTAGGACAGATTTTTGGAAATTATATTTCTGAGTCAAGGGGTATGTGCACATTTTAGAGCTTTGGCTTTATATTTGCCAAATTGCCCTCCAGAAAGGTTTTGGCTATCACATTCACTAGTAGAATAAGAGAATGTCTGTTTTCTCAAACATTCGTCAGAAGTAGATGATTTGAGTTATAATTTTTTTTGACAATTTAATAAACATAAATATTTAACTGTCTTTGATTGCAAGTTAGATTGAATCTATATCAACCTATTAAAAAAAAAAAAAAAAAACAACCAAACTCATTGCTGTCGAGTCGGATCTGACTCATAGCAACCCCTCCTTGGGTTTCCAAGTTGGTATCACCATGGAAGTAGATTGCCCACTGTTCCTTCTGAGAAATGGCTATAGATAATATAATATATATGCATTTTGTTGTTGTTAGTTGTCTTTAAGTCAATTTCAGTTCATATTTGCATATCTGTATGTTCTGGTTACCTAGTGCTGCTCTGACAAGAATATACCACAAATGAGATGGCCTTAACAAACAGGAGTTTATTCTTTTACAGTTCGGGAGGCTAGAAGTCCAAGTTAAAAGTGTCAGGCTCTAGGGGCTGGGTGAAAGCCCCTCAACCTTGGGGTCCAGCTCTGCCTCCTGTTACTGGCCCACTGGAGCTAGAGGCGTTTCTCCACTCAGACAGCTGCTGGCTGCTGAAGCTGACAAACCCAAGGTTGACAAGTAAAAAGGCACAGTCCCAGTGTTACCAAACCACACAGCAGGCCATTAATTTAAGTCTATTGTTAAAGTCCCAAGGTAGGCAGAGCATGGCAGGCTGCTCAACAACAACACGGCTACATGCAGGGTCCAAGTGTGCCATAAGCTAGAGACTGTCTTCAAGGTTTCTCCTTATATACAGGAAGCAGACCACATCCCAAAGGCAGCTACTCAGCTGCTTGTGGTATATCCCACCATGGAGTTGATTATCAATCTCATCAGGGGGAATAACTACCACCAGCTGCCCAGCCACTCAACCAGGCCCAGCCAAGTTGACGTACAAATTTAACTACCACACTATATATATTGCAAATACATGTATGATATTTCTGTTCTTTTATGAATTGCCCAGTCATGTCTTTAACCCATGAGGGGTGTTTTTTTTTTTCCCCCCTTATAATTTTTCATTATGTATTAATGATAATGACATTTAATCATTTGTTACCAGTGCTTTCCTAGTTTGCTGTTTGTTTTGTTGTTGTTGCCTGGGGCTCAGACAGGGGTGGGATGCAGAATGGGAGTCATTGTTAATAGGTATTGAGTTTCCTTTTGAGGCGAGGAAAATCTTCTAAAATTAATTATTTGGGACAATATTGTGAATATACTAAAACTTCTGAATTGCATTCTTTAAAGGATGAATTTTATGGTATGTGACTATATCTCACTTAAAAATAGAAGTGTACAAAAATGGTCCTGACCTCATGGAGCTTACCAACCTTCTTTTCTTTTTCTAAAGATTTTATTTTGATTTGGGTAAAAATTTATAGAGCAAATTGGTTTCCCATTCAACAGTGTATGTGCATTTTGTTTCATGATATTAGTTGCAGTACCCTCAATGTATTAGCATTCTGTCCATATCCTCCCTGGGTTCCCTGCTTCCATTCACCCATCTTTCCTGTCCCTTCCTGCCTAATGAACTTTGTTTTTGGCAAATGCCCTTTTGGTCTTGTATGATTGATTGTTCTGAGAAGCATGTTCCTCACTGGTGTTACTGTTCACTTGTAGGCTGTCTATCGTTTGGCTGAAAGGTAATCTCTGGAAATAGGTTCAGTTCCAGGTTTGAAGGGTGTCAAAGGGTCATAGTGTTGGTAGTTCCACAATGCTCTATCAGACCAGTAAGAATTTTTTTTTAAATGATTTTGAATTTTTTTGTACATTTTTCTTTTACTCTGTCTAGGACCTTCTATTGTGATCCTGATCTGAGCTTTCAATCCTGCTAGCCAGGCATTTAATTCTTCTGGTTTTAGGCTAGTGGAGGCTGTGGTTCATGTGGTCCTTCGGACTTACTGTTTCCTTGTGTCTTTGATTTTCTTTGCTCTGGACAAGATGATACCAGTAGTTGTAGCTTATGCTATTTTCTTTTAAGTTTTAACGTTGGCACATCTATCAGTCGTTTCCCTTATAATCTTTCTAAAGAGGGCATGTTTAGAAAGTTTTTCACTGTAACAAGGTTATATAAATACCTGTGTTTTTCTTTTAATCTTTTATGGTTTCATTTTATATATTAAAACTACTAATCTGAGTGGAATTTATTTTGTTGTAAGCTAGGAAACACTGTGAAATAATTCATCCTATCAATTATCATCGTTAAAAATTGCTGTAATTTTTTTGGACTTGTGCTTTGTGTCAGGCATTCTGAACACTATGTCATTTGATCTTCATAACACTACTGTGTGACGTAGATAGCCCCATAGAGAACCAAAACTTAGCTCCCAGAAATTCACCCAGAGTCACACAGTTAATAAGTATCTTATTCTTGTTGTTGTTGTTATGTGCCACTGAGTCAAACCCAACTCATAGTGACCCCTCCTTGGGTTTCTGAGGCAGTACACATTGCCCAACCTTCCTTGGGAGGAGTGGCTGGTGGGTTGAACATCTTATTCTTAGGCTATTAAAAATGTCACAAGAACATGAGAAGTACGATAACAGATTAGGTAAAAGGACTGAAGCATTTGGCACTCTGTAAGAAGCCATGTATATGTGGTACTCACAGCTGTGAACCTGGCGGTCTTAGAAAATATTATAATAAGTTATATTACCTTTCTCTAGTCCTTGAGAGCCTGTTAACATAAGTAAGTATAAAATAAATAAGGTATTAGTTATGCATGTAGAGAAATCAGAACCATTAAAATCAATTCTGAATGGACACATGTTGTGAACTTAGGTGTTCCAAAACCTCTATGTGTGACAGAATATGTATATATCAGGTAAGGTAGCTATGGCAGTTATTGGTTCAGTTAAACTAGGAACCAGTTGCCATGTGTTGATTCTAACTCACCATAAAAACTGCCACTAACTTAAGTAGATTTTTATCAGTTTACCTGATTCCCAGTCCCATAACAGCGTTTCCTTTTGTTATTTAACTGCCATTCATATATGTAATCTCCTTTCAACTTGTTAAATAGAAGTAATAAATGAATTTTTCTATTATATCTTCTCACAGCCTGGATAAGAATTTGCTACAGGTATGTAAGTAACCATCTGTATAGTCACAGGGAGCATTGGTAGTTCAGTGGTAGATTTTGTCTTCCATGCAGGGAACTGTGTTCAGTTCCTAACCACCCATCTGTGTGTTGCTCTGATGCTGAATAGGTTTCATTGGAGTTTCTAGACTAAGATGGTTGCTCTGGTGGTATAGCGCCTAAGGCATTTGACTGCTAACCAGAAGGCTGGCTGTTAAAAACCCATCAGCCACTCCTCGGAAGGAAGATTGATTGGGCAGTCTACTTACGGAGTGATGCTGCCTCGGAAAGCCAAGGAAGGGTCGTTGAGTTGGATCCGACTGGACTGCAGTGAGTTTGGTTTTTGGTTTTAGACCAGTGTGATGGATGGCAGCTAACGTGGTCATACAGAGCTACATAGAGGTAAGAAGAATGAAGTAATCTAATGACTGGTGAATTCACATCTTCAGAATGACAGCCCCTTGTATTTCCAAAGAAGCTCTGTGATACAGCTAGACTGGGAGTTAAAAGACAAGCACCTCATTCCACCACTTTCTAGCTTTGTTAGGGTTGAACGTGTTTTTATTACAGCCTTTTTGTAAAATCCAAACCAAAAAAACAAACTCCCTGCCATCAAGTTGATTCTGACTCATAGTGACCCCCTTTGGGTTTCCGAGGTGGTAAATCTTTATGGAGGAGCTCTGGTAGCATAGTGGCTAAAGCACTTGACTGCTAACCAGAAGGCTGGCGGTTCAAACCCACCAGCCACTCCTCGGAAGGAAGGTTGGGCAATCCTACTTCCGTAGTGATACTGCCTCGGAAACCCAAGGAGGGGTCGCTATGAGTCGGGGACGACTCGACGGCACACAACAACAACAACAACAACAAATCTTTATGGAAGTAAATTGCCCACTCTTCTGTCCTTGGAGTGGCTGGTGGGTTTGAACTGCCAACTTTGTAGTTAGCAGTCAAATGCCTTAGGCACTATGTCACCAGAGCTTCTTTGTAAAATAGGAACAGTGATATTCTTTCTCTTCCTTTTTCCTAGGATCAAATGTTAAAGTGTATATGAAAGAACTGTTTGCTGATTGTGTTTTTGGGTGCCATCTAGTCAGTTGTGACACATAGTGACCTCATGTAACAGAGTAGAACTGCCCCGTAGGGTTTTCTTGGCTACAATCTTTATGAAAGCAGATTGTCAGGTCTCTCTTCTGCAGAGCTGCTGGGGTAGGTTTGAAATGCCAGCCTTTAGGTTACAGCTGAGTGCTTAACCTTAGTGCCACCAGGACTCTTTTTTTTGCTAATTAAGTACGAAATAATTACCTCCCCAGAACACTAAATTCCTTATTATACACTGCAAGGAACCTAGTAAAGTCTTAGTAAATATTTCTGTCTTTCAGCAGTTTCCTTGCGGCCCAGTAATAGTGCATTGCTTTTATGAGTTGGGAACTTGCCCTTGTTGCCTCTCCTTCATATTACTGACTGAGTGTGATGGGCTATTTCTAGAGACCCCACATAACTTGAGGATTTGGAGGCAAGCCAACTGGACTACCTTGGCATACATACCAAAACCCAAACTAAACACACTGCCATTGAGTCAATTCCAACTCGTAGTGACCCTGTAGGACTGAATAGAATTGCCCCATAGGGTTTCTGAGCCTTTAAATCTTTACGGAAACAAGCTACCTCATCTTTCTCCCATGGAGTGGCTGGTGGATTATAACTGCCGACCTATTGGTTAGCAGCCAAAGGCTTTGACCACCTCCACCAGAGCTTCTAGGCATATATAAAGGGTATGTAAATAAACTACTTTTCCTACTTGGATCATTGGAGCTCAAGTTCCTAGTGGATTCTCTGAGTATGTTTATAGAGTTTCTAAGGCTACCCAGAAGTGGAAGTATATCCAGTTTTCAAAGTATAGGACTATCAGTGGTAATAGTAAGGTTGCCTCCGTGGAGGCAAAGTCTCGATGCCATAGTAATAACTTCTCAATTTCGATTGTAAAATATGTTTAAGGTGAGAATTCTTGTGAGTGGATGTGTTCAGTTAGGATCATTAAGCAAAAAAACCGAAACTGACTGCCATTGAGTTGGTTCTGATTCATAGCTACCCCCATTGGTTTCCCAAGGCAGTAAATCTCTACAGAAGTAGATTGTCCCCTAGTCCATCCATGGAGCAGCTGGTGGGTTTGAACTGCCAGCCTTCTGGTTAGCAAACACTTTAGATGCTATATACCACCAGAGCTCCTTAGTTAAGTTCGTTAGTGGTTAGCAAATAGGAAAATGAGTTTCACAGTGTTAGATAGGTAGAAATGGATTAAAATAAACTCCTAATTTCAAGGACATGCTTATTCAAAGGGATCAGTATTACAGATCTTAAGTTCATTTTTTTTTTAAAGTTAGCATATGCAAAATGGATTCAAAATTAATTTCCTGTAGATCTCTGGCTTTCAAAAGAGATTTTTTTTTTTTTTTTAAGGAATTAGAATTATTCTTATCTCTGTCACTGGACTACTACTTAAAGATTAAGTAGATAATTTTGAGAAAGTATTTAGACCTTAAGAATAAGTCATTGATTGTGATGTAGTATAGTCTAATGGCTTTCAAACTTTTTTGACTGTAACTCACAGTAAGAAATAAGTAACAGTTTTCCATCCCAGTATACACACACACACACACATCAGAAAAAAAAAATTTTACCACATTGTACCTACTATATGAGTACTTATTATACGCAATATATTCTAGTATCTTTATTTTGTTAAAAAGAAAGCAAAAGAAAAATCAGGCTGCAACTCAAGACAATTTTATTACCTATTGCTCAAAAAGTACTAGTCTGGTCTGTTAAACCAAAGGGAATTGTATCTATGTGAGTTACATGTGTATATATGGAGTATTAGTTGTATTTTTGAGATAATGACTTATTAACAATTCTGGGCTTTTTATTCTGCTTGTGGCTATAAGCTTATATGAAAATAACAAGAACATAAGAAATGAAAGTGATACTAGATTTAATTATCTAGGCCAGTATTTCCTTTAATCTCAAAAGACTAAGTATACAGCTCAAACCTGTCTGCCTTCATTTTCCTTTTAATCTTTGGACTGCAAATGTATCTACAGCTTTCTTGAAGCTCATTATTTTTTCATCTCTTTGCATTCTTAAGGGTAATAATAAGCCCCACACATTTACTAACCACTCCATTATATATACTGTTTGTACATAATGTTCCCTGGCTTGTAGTATTGAGTCTGTGGAGGTTTTTTGGGGATGGAGGGGTCATAGGACTAGGTTGTGGAGGTATCAGACGTCTATGACTGAGGACAAGAGGCTTTTGTTAAGTTCTGAAGATTTATAGGTAGGACAGGTTTTTGGTTCCCCCTGAGATGAATGTAAAGTCATTATGGTTAACATATTTCTAATGGTTCTGTATTTCCTTTTTCATCACTCTGTCCAATCAAAAAGAGATTTCCTTGCTATTAATAATAGAACCTAATGTTGAAGAGAAGATATTCTTCAGTTTCTGAAATGGATACATTTCAGAAAAAGGTTTTATAAATCACCTCTGGCTGTTTGACTGACTTATATAAACAGAGTATATTCCTATTAGAAAATAACTCCACTTTCCTAAATGAAAGTATCTTGAACAAAAATGTAAGATAAGGTTAATTTTTGTATTATGCTAAGTATTCAAGAGCTCTGTTTGTTCTCTAGATTAGCCTTTTGTTGTCATTAACTGCTGTTGTTTCCTGGCTCTATCTTATACTATGCAGAGTGGCAGGGGGAAGGACAAAAGCCTTTGATAGAGTAGTGAAATAGGATAGTCTCCATTGTCCATTTTTAATAAGCTGTTTGTCTGGGGCAAAAGTTTATTTAACTACAAGGAATCAGGTAATCTAGAATAAATGTGTCCCTTGTTTTTATATTGTAAAAGCAAATTACAGAAGTAGAATAGTCAACAGGAGCCAGCATTTGGAGAGGTTTGTGAAGTGTAATGGAGTTGAAGGTGATTAAAAATTTCTTCTTTGCTCCACTAAAATTGCTTCTCATTCAATATCATTATAAACTCTTAAGTAAGTCCTTGAACATTCCATCTTCTCTTGATATACCAGCATTCTCCTACTTTCATTTCCTTTATCCAAATTAGACTCCATATGATCACTTGAATGGCTCTTTCCACAATCTACTTTCACTTTGTTGCATTTACCCTTCAAATTCTTACTTGGTCGTTCTCATAATCTACTTTCTCTGCTCTAGCCAATCATCCACTGAGACCAGCTGGACATATCACATAGACATGCAGACTGGGACTGTCCAAGATTAATTTAATCTAGGCTCTCAGTTCTGCTCATCAGTTCTTAATGGATACTTTTACAACTGCCTTCCAACGTCATTTCCTTTTTCTTGATTATTTTACCTTTTTATTTCACAGAGAAAATAGAGGCCAACAGGTTTGAACTACATCTTCCTACTCTTTGTTTACAAATAAAAATCATCACTTTTGTGCTTTCTCTCTCCCCTCTGTCTATAGAGGAACACATTTGTGTCCTTCTTCTGGGAAGAGGTAAGCTGGGAAGAGTCAGATCTTTATGGGCACATAAATCCCTCCCCCTGTGCACCTCATATTTATGCACTCCTTTTTGTCCTGCATTTCCTCAGTTTGAATGTTGGTCCTCTGGTGTCCCATGGTCTGTTGCTCTAAGGGATGTATTATCATAGAGTATGTGGGTGCGTAATCCTGGGTTGAGTGGTCTTCATGTACATCTTGTTAACTGTTGGGCTGAAAGCCTGCCCTCGTGGGGGGGGGGTGAGTTTTATTCCAGGCACAGAATGTATTCCAGGGTCATAGTATTGGGAGTCTCACCAGATTTCATCTGACCAGTAATTCTGGTGATTACAGGATTCAATATTTTTTGAGTGCTTGCTGTGTTCCAGTCACTCTGATAGGTGCTAAAGAGAAAGAAGTGACCTAAATAAAGTCCTTTCTCATAGAATTTAAGTAATCCCTCTCATAAGTCTTCTACTTCAGCCTGGAAATAATAATAATCTATCATTTTGCAGGCTTTGCTCTATCTCTCTACTTTCCTTGATAGCCATACTTCTTAAAGAACTAGTCTAATTATCTCTTTTTTAGCCCTCCACTTAAACTGCTCCCCTAGAGATCATGACCTGCCAATCCAAAGAATACATTTCCATCCTTACTTTGCCTCTGTAGAATTTAAATACTGCCTTTTAAAAATTCTCTTCCTTGGCTCCCCTCATGTTTCTTTCTTTGGTTCTTCCACTTCTCTAATTGTGTAGGTTCTACTTTAGCTTCAGAAACCATTCTTCAGAGTGGTATCTCTCAAACCTCTATTCAGGCCCTGCTTGTTACTATGAGCTCAAATCTATATATCCATATTATTTACTAGACATCTCCATCTAGCTGTCCCTCAGGTACTACAAATTCATCTTCAAAATGACTCTAGCTGCCCCTTCCCATCCAAATATTTCTGTCTTAGTGAAAGATTACTATCCATCAAGTGACTCCAAAAAGTAAAGACCTAGAATCATCCTAGATGTTCCCTTTTCTTCACTTCCTACGTCTTACTGATCACCTAATGATGCTATAACGAGCTGTGCAAATGGAGGCCTTGTGATCATTCTGATGGATAAAAGTGGTATGAGATTTTATTCATCATGCAGCCTGAGGCAATGTAGGGATGCTAGACTCCAAAGAATATGAGGCTTATTCATGTTGTAAATGGGATATAGATTCAGTAAAGCAACATGACATTAAATTAATAGCATTAATTTAAATTTTATTGGTATCCTAATTTTATCTATATTTAATATATAAAGGTGGTTTTATAGCTGTATGGTTGTAACAGTACTGTAACATAAGGACTTTATACCTACTTTTATGTGTGTACATATTTCAGAACATGTTGTTATGTTGTTAAGTGCCCTCGAGTCG
>NW_006921719.1:4744657-4746151 GCF_000298275.1 Orycteropus afer afer
TCATTGGTCCAGTTGTGAGGATTTTTGTTTTCTTTATGTTGAGATGTAATCCATACTACAGACTGTATTCTTCAACCTTCATCAGTAGGTGCCTTAAGTCCTCCTCACTTTCAGCAAGCAATTTCAGAACATAATGATTAATTTTATGACAGTTGTGGGTCTGCAAGATATTTTCCCTTTAAAAAATGAAGGGAAAAGTCGTTAAAATTTAGGAGACCTCAGCAAACTAGAGTTGAAACCTTGACAGTGAGGGATCTAGAAACCAAAACATACAAGGATATATTCAGAGATTGGCGGTCTGGTGATGTAGTGGATAAAGCATTTGGCTGCCAACCTGAAGGTTAGTGGTTCAAACCACCAGCTGCTCCATGGAAGGAAGATGGACAGTCTACTTCTATAAAGATTTACAACTTCAGAAACTCAGTGGGGGTCGCTGTGAGTTGGAATTGACTCAATGACAGTAAGTTGTTTCTTTTTTTAAAATGTTTAATCAGGAAAAGAAAAGATTTTAAGGACCATGATAGCAATCTTCATATATTTGAAGGACTTTCATTTCTACTCTGTTACATGAGGTCACTATGAGTTGGAATCAACTCAGCAGCACCCAGCAACATGTGAAAGAAGAAATAGTATAGGATAGCAAAAAGAGCTTTGGAGCCTAGGAAGTTTCACTACTTACTAGTTACACAGCCTTGGGTAACTTTACCTTATCTCCCTTAGCCTCCATTTACTCTTCTCTGAAATGGAGAAAATAGTACCTACCCCATAAGATTGTTGAGAGAACTTTGTTAAACCAAAAAGAGATTACTTAGTTAAAAGTGCTGTTATGTGTTGAATTCCTGGCCCTTGTACTTGTGGCTGTGATCCAATTCAGAAGGAAGGTTTTTTTTTTTTTTGTTATTTTTATGAAGTCATACTTGTATAGGGTGGATCCTAAACCTAACCAGAAGATACAAAGACACACATAGGGGAAGATGGAGGCCATGGATTGCCAGTGGACACTAGAAGAAACTAAAAGACTCACAGAAGGAATCCACAGGCCAAGATTTTGTTTTGGACTCACAGCCTCCAAAACTATGAGAAAATAAATTTCCATTCTTCAAAGCCACCCACTTCTGGTATTTGCTAGTGCTACTAGCAAACCAAGACAAGTGCCTACCTAATGCATGATGTTGTTGTTGTTGTTGTTATGGGCCGTCGAGTCGGCCCCGACTCATAGTGACCCCTCCTTGGGTTTCCAAGGCGGTATCATTACAGAAGTAGGATTGCCCAACCTTCCTTCTGAGGAGTGGCTGATGGGTTTGATCCGCCAGCCTTCTGGTTAGCAGTCAAGTACTTTAGGCAAAGCTAAATAATTATTACCTCCTTTCATTCTTTGATAGTTTTTAAAAGGGTAGAAGAAGCTCTGGTAGCATAGTGCCTAAGGCACTTGACTGCTAACCAGAAGGCTGGCAGTTCAAACCCACCAGCCACTCCTCAGAAGGAAGGTTGGGC
>NW_006921719.1:4748371-4765945 GCF_000298275.1 Orycteropus afer afer
GGGATTGGGCAGTGTTTCGTTCTGCTGTGCATGGGGTCGCTATGAGTCGGAAACGACTCGACGGCACTTAACAACAACAACAATGGGTAGCACAAATGGTTAAGCACTCGCCTACTAACCGAGGGTTCACAGTTTGAACCCATCTAGAGGGACCTCAAAAGACAGGAGTGATGATCTGTTTCTGAAAATTCAGCCTTGAAAACCTTATGGAACAGTACTACTTTGCACATATAGGGTCACCATGAGTCAGAATTGACTTCATAGCTGCTAACAACAGCAATCGTAAGGAAGGGAGTCCTTAGGTGGTACAAAGAGTTAACCTGCTCGCTTGCTACTAACTGAAAAATTAAAGGTTTGAGTTCACCCAAAAGCACCTCAGAAAGTTCTGGCAATATACTTCTGAGAAATCAGGCATAGAAATCCCTATGGTACATGGTTCTTTTCTGACCTACGTAGGGTTACCATTAGTCAACTTGAGGGCAACTGGTTATCTTAAGGAATGGCAATTAAGAAAAAGTTCTGTATTAATTGAGAGCTGGAGTGTCATCACTTCATAGTAACCCTGTGCTATAGGTATTATTGGAGCCCTGGTTGCACAGTGGTTAAGCACTCAGCTACCAACTGAAAGGTCAGTGGTTTGACCTCTCCAGCTGCTTAATGGTAGAAAGATGTGACAGTCTGCTTCTGTGAAGATTTACAGCCTTGGAAACCCTATAGGGCAGTTCTAATCCATTCTATAGGATCATTAGAAATGGGAAACAACTCAGTGACGATGGGTTTTATAGGTATTATTACCACTTTTTTACAGATGAAAATCTGAAATTTAGAGAGATTTTAAGTATCTTCTCCAAGATTGCCTAGTTATAGTTAGTGATAAACCTGGAATTTGGGTCTAGAGCCTATACTTCAAGCCATTATATAGTACATTGCGTATTTTGTTCATGTAATGCAAGTTTATTTGTTCATTCAGTGACTGTTTATTGAATGCCTTTTACTTTCCAGACAATATTCTCAAGGCAAGGTTTATAGTACAGAACACAACCCAGACCCTACTTTCAAGTGATGATAAATGCCAAGGAGAAAAATAGTTCAGGGGCATAGAGAGTGCTAGCGGGGATAGGGAGTATGGAGAGGATATTACTGTCTATTATATAATTACTTCAGGGAAAATCTCTCTAAAAGGGTGGCATTTGAGCAGAGACCTGAAGAAAGTAAATGAGGGAGCTGTGTGGATATCATGAGAGGAATATTACAGGCAGAAGGTTAATTAGCAAGTTCCTCCTAATTAATCTTTTTATTAACAGTAATTTTTCTTAACCATTTTCAGTCAGTTTTTCAGATTGACTTTAGAAGCACCTTGAGTTTTAAAAGAAATCTCAATGGAATTTTAGTTTGAAGGGAATTTATTGCACTGCCATCAAGTCAATTCTGACTCATCATGACTCCCTTTGAGTTTCCGAGGCTGTAAATCTATATGGATGTAGATAACCCCATCTTCCTTCCATAGTGTAGCTTGGTGTGTTTGAACCACTGACCTTCTGGTTAGCAGCCAAATGCCTTATCCACTGTGCCACCAGAGCTCCTTAATAATAGAAAAGAAGTATTGCCTTTTCCGATATTGAAGCTTTCCAGCTAAAATCAGAATGCTTGTCTGTGTCTTTCTCTTTCTCATTCAGTGTAATTTTGTAGTTTTCTTAAAGGATCCACACATTTTTTGGTAATTACTGGGTTGCTATTTATTTTTGTTGATGTTTTTATGAAGTGAATCTTTGTTGCTTAGGATAAAAACCTAAAAACCTTGAAGTCATCCTTGACTTCCCATTTTTTATTCTTTATTCTGTTAATACAATGTATTGCATGGATAGATTTTAGTGAAGGGAAGAGCAGTTTTCAAAAACAAAGATATTCATATATTAAACCAACTTTCCATTCCTAGGATAAATTGTCTTGGTCATGGTATATAATTTTTTATATATGTTTGCTAGTATTTTGTTGAGGATTTTTGCATCTGTATTCATAAGGGATATTAGTCTATTGTTCTCTTTTCTTGCTATGTCTTCCTCTGATGTTGGTATCAGGTAATACTGCCCACATAGAATGAGTTAGCAACTGTTTCCTTCTGTTTTTTATAAGTATTTGTGAAGGATTTGTGTTAATTTTTCAAATGTTTGTAGAATTCACCAGTTAAGTCATCTGGTCCTGGCTTTTTCTTTGTGGAAAGTTTTGTGATTACTAATCCAATCTCTTGTTATATTTCTAATTCAGATTTTCTATTTCTTCTTGAATCAGTTTTGGTAGTTTGTGCCTTTCTAGGAGTTTGTTCATATCATCTAGGTTATCTTAATTTGTTGGCATAGAATTGCTCATAATACTTTCTTATAATCCTTTTTACTTTATAAAAAAGTAAAAAATAATGTTTTCCTCTTTTATTTATGATTTTATAATTTGAATCACCTTTTTTTTTGTGGTCCATCTAGCCAAAGGTTGTCAATTTTCAATTTTTTATTTTTATTTTTTGCAGTGTTCCCTCCCCTCCCTTCCCATCCCTGGCAACCAACAAAGAAAGTTTCCCTCCATGTATAAACCTTTCCTTGATCTTCTACAACAACGAACTATACTATATTTGTCCTTCTGTGATTGACTTATTTCACTCAGCATAATGTCCTCCAAGTTCATCCATATTATACGGTGTTTTGTAGACTCTACATTATTCTTTAGTGCTGCATAGCATTCTAGTGTGTGTATGTACCATAGTTTTGTCATCCACTCTTCCGCTGATGGGCATGTAAGTTGTTTCCATCTTTTTGCTATTGTAAATAGTGCTGTGATGGACATGAGCGTGCATGTATCTGTTCCTATCCTGGCTGTCACCTCTCTAGAATATGTGCCTAATATGGGATTGCTGGGTCAAATGGTATCTCCGATTCCAATTTTCTAAGGAATCGCCATATTCCTTTCCACAGTGGTTGTGTCACTTTACAGTCACACAAGCAGTGTATGAGAGTCCCAATATCTCCACATCCCCACCAGCATTTGTTATTTTCTGTCTCATTGAACCTTGCCATCAGTGCTGGAGTGAGACAGTATATCTCATTGTTGTTTTGATTTACATCTCTCTGATGGCCAATGATTGTGAGCATCTTTTCATGTAATAGCTGACCACCAGAATCTCCTCTTTGGTGAAGTGTCTAGTCATGTCTTCTGCCCATTTTTTAATTGGATTGTTAATTCCTTTGGTGTCGAGGCGTTGGAGTTTTCCATCAATCTCAGAGATAAGTCCCTTGCCAGATATTTAATTATCAGCAAATATGAATTTGTTGCTGTCATTTTTGTCATGTGCTTTTTCATTGTGTCAATTTCTTTGTTCCATATAATTTTCTATGCTGAGCTCGTTTTGTTTCTGAATCATGTTATCACTTTCTTAATTGCTATTGTTTTAGTATTTGCTGAATATTTATGCTGGTCCTCTTTTTTATTTTGATGTGAAGGTTTATCATTTTTCTTTGAAGTTACCCTGTGACTTATAGTTTTCTTCCCAAGTGTAGAACAGTCTGTTCTATCTTGTAGTTGCCTTGACTTCCCTACTATCTAGAAGTTCTGTAACGACACAGATTTTTTTCCCACTTTTTGGTTTGTAGTTGTCCTCATTTGTCGGCTGGTGTCTCTGGTTTTCCCTGTTTACAATCTTGTAGGCTTATTTACTTCAGATACTTCATAGCTGGGTTGGTTTCTGGGTTATATCATCATGTGTGTTAATGGTCAGTTGTTGTTGGTTGGTGTTGCTTCTCTGTGTAAAGGGCTCCCTTTAACATCTCTTGTAAGGTTGGTCTGGTTTTAACAAATTCCCTTAATTTCTGCTTATCTGGAAATGTCCTAATTTCACCATCATATTTGAGGGACAATTTTGCTGTGTACGTAATTCTTGGTTGGAAATTTTTCTCTTTCAGTGTTTCATATATACCATCCCACTGTCTTCTGGCCTGCATGGTTTCTGTCGAGAAATCTGAGCTTAGTCTTACTGGTTGCCCCTTGTAGGTAACTTTTTGTTTTTCCCGTGCTGCTCTCATGATTCTTTCTTTGTGTTTGGTTTTGGTGAGTGTAATGATGATGTGTCTTGATTTTCTTTTGGGGTCCAGCCGTTTGGGTTTCGTTGGACATCCTGAATGGATATATTCTCATCTTTCATCATATTAGGGAAGTTCTCGAACTCCAACAAATCTTAGACAATTTTCTCAGTGGTTTTATTTTTCTCTTCCTGTTCTGGAATTCCAATGACATGTAGATTACTTCTTTTGATGGTATCCCACATGAACCTTAGGCTTTCTTCATTTTGTTTTGATCTTTTTCTGATTGATCCCTTTCCAAAGAAGTATTCAGGTATTTGTCTTTAATCTCGTTAATTCTGTCTTCTTCCATTGCATCAATTCTTCTCCTTTGCCCTTCCAATGTGTTACCTATTTCTGACAATTTAGTATTAATCTTCTGGATTTCTATCCATAGATTTAGAATCATTTCTAATTTTTCATTTAGTTTGTCATTTTGTTTTTGTATTTTCTTCCAAAATTCTTCTAGGGTTTTGTCTGTGTTTTCCTTGGTCTGTCTCTCAGTCCTTTGAAGATATCTAAATGTAATTCTTTTGAATTCCTAATCAGGGAGTTCCAATGCTACGTCTTCCTCAGGGATGTGTTTTGGGTCTGTATCCTGGTCCCTTGTTTCTCTTGCTTTATCTTGCTTCTTTGTGTGGACTGTGATGCTCTGTTGTCTCCGTGGCGTTGTGATGTTTTTGTATTTATATTTGATCAGTGATTATATGTTGGGGTGACTTGCCCACAATTTTCGTTTTCTTTGTATGTTATATATACAGGCAGGGTACTATGCTGTGCTCCTCTGTGCACTAGTTGACAGCACTTACACACTCACCAGCTGTCTCCTTTCCTGCTGTCAGCCTCTCGTATGTCTTTGCCGACCCTGGCAAACAAAGCCTGTTCTTAGGTCCCTGGAATCCGATTGAGAGTTCTATCACTTTAAAATCCAAAATGGTTGCCACTTGTAAACATTCAAAATGGCTGCGCCCTTGGTTACTTTAAATATCCAAAATGGCTGCCACGTGTAGACAATCAATATGGCTGTGCCCTCCGGGCAGCAAAAAGTCCACAGCTCAGGTTGTCTTCCAAATTGCTGTTTCCCTTCCTAGTCATAGGCCACCAGAGCAGTTGTCCCTGTAGCCCTAGGTGACTGGGACTAATCTGTAGGTCAATTCTCACTTAGAAATATTGACCACTTGGAAATATTCAGACTGTTGGTCTCGTTAGGGTAGCTGACAGTCCGCAGCTCCGACCGTCTCTGTACTCACTGTTTTCATTCAGGTTTTTCCACTAGTTAGTGCCTAATCCACTTCTATATTGTTGTTGTTGTTGTTATGTGCCGTCGAGTCGGCCCCGACTCATAGCGACCCCTCCTTGGGTTTCCGAGGCAGTATCACTACGGAAGTAGGATTGCCCAACCTTAGTTCCTTTCAAATCTCAGGGTTCCAGAATTATCTTCTGTATCTGTGTCAGTTGGTTTTTCTTTTCTTTGTTAAAGAGGGTCTGTGTCGCTTGTCTGCCAATTCCTCCATCTTACCCCAAGTCCCAAAGGTTGTCAATTTCGCTGATCTTTTCAGAGAACCAACTTTTGGCTTCATTGATTTTTCTCTGTTGTTTTTTATTCTCTGTTTCATTTATTTCCACTCAGATTTTCATTATTTATTTCCATCTCATTGTTTTGGGTTACTTGCTGTTATTTTTCTAGTTTCTTAAGGTGGAAAGTTTGATTATTGATATGTGGCCTTTCTTTTTAAATAAATGTATAATTTATGACTATAAATTTCCTTCTAAGCCCTGCTTTCCTGGTATCCCTTAAGTTTGGGTACCTTGTGTTTTTGCTTTCATTAATTTCAAAGTATTTTCTAATTTTCTTTTCTCTGACATAGCATATTTAGGAATAGGCTATTTAATTTTCACATATTTGTGAATTTTCCAAATTTTTTTTTTCTGTGGTTAATTTCTAATTTAATTCCATTGTGGTCAGAGAACATACTTTGTATTATGTCAGTCTTTTTAAATTTATTGAAATGTATTTTACAGTGTAGCGTATATCCTATCCTGGAGAATGTTCTGCATATACTTGAGAAGAATGTATATTCTGCTGTTGTTGAGCGAGGAGTTCTATAGATGTCTTTTAGTTCTAGTTGGTTTATAGTTTTGTGCAAGGTTTCTGTTTTCTTGTTGATCTGTCTTTTAGTTCTATCCATTATTGAAAATGGAATATTGAAGTCTCCTACAGTGAATTGTCTATTTCTGTCTTTACTTCTGTCAGTTAATAGATATTTTAAAATCTGTATTCCTTAGAGATTTGTCTATAAGGTTTTTGTTTTTATTATTTGTGTTTTTGTTTTGTCCTACTATTTTGTTGGGGCTTTGCTAACTTGGTAAAATATGTAATGAGCTTTCATATTTTTAATATGTTCTGAACAATTTTTGGGGATCTCTGGTGGCATAGTGCCCCAGGCATTTGACTGCTAACAAGAAGGCTGGCGGTTCAAACCCACCAGTCACTCTTCGGAAGGAAGATTTGGCAGTCTGCTTCCATAGAGATACCACCTTGGCAATGAGTCAAATCGATTAGATGGCAATGAGTTTGGGGTTTGTTTTGGAAAACAGTTTATGTAGTAAAGTAGTAATCAGTGACCTGAAAGTTTAAGAACTCACCTTAAAACCACATCAGGCCTGGAAACTTTTTGTAGTTGGTTGGATACCTTTTAAATTAATTTCATGGCTGTTGGTTTATTCACATATTTCACTTCTTGGATCAATTACAGCAATTTACATTTTCCTGGAGAAATATTTCACAGACATCATAAAACTTCTAGCATAGAGTTTTATGCTCATTCTAATGAAATCTACTGAAAATCTCAGTCCAGTTATATCTTCTCATTAATTTTACATACTTTTTTTTTTTCTTTCCTCTTACACTTAATTAGATTTGCTAAAGGTATGTCAGGGTTATGGGAGTATTTTCACCAGACGTCTAGCTCCTAGTTTTTGTTTCTCCCCTTTTTTGTTGATCAATTTTGCTATTTTCTTTTCTCTTCTGCATCATTAATGTCTTATTTCCTATTTACTACCTTTCTCCAATTATATTTTCCTTTCTTTTATTTCAGAGGTCATAAAATATATTCTTAGTTAATTTCTTTAAAGTCTTTTTTGAAAATGAAAATTTTTCAAAGCTGGGAATTTTTCTCTGATTATAGCTTCAATCTAAAGATTTGAATATTTGATGTTTTATAGTCATTTTGAGAATAGATTAAAAAAAAAAAATTAAATTTTTGCTGTGTTCCCTCCCCTCCCCTCTCACTCCTGGTAACCAGCAAAGAAAGTTTCCTTCCATATATAAACCTTTTGTTGATTTTTTACAATAATGAACTAATACAATATTTGTCCTTCTGTGACTGAGTTATTTCACTCAGCATAGTGTCCTCCAAGTTAATCTATGTTATGTGGTGTTTTGCAGGTTCTACATTATTCTTTAGTGTTGCATACTATTCCAAACAAACCGTAGTTTGGTTATCCATTCTTCTGTTGATGGGCACCTAGGCTGTTTTCCCTGTTTTTGCTATTGTAAATGGTGCTGTGATGAACATGGGTGTGCGTATATCTATTCGTGGCCTTGGATCCCCCTTCTTTAGGATATACACCTAGTACAAGAATGGCTGGATCAAATGGTATTTCCAGTTGCAACTTTTTAAGGAATCGCCATACTGCTTTCCACAGTGGTTGTATCATTTGACAGTCTCACTTAGCAGTGAGAGTCCCAATCTTTCCACATCCTCGCCAGCATTTGTTATTTTCTGTTTGTTGAACTTTGCTATTAGTGTTGGGGCCATATGGTATCTCATTGTTGTTTTGATGAGGAGCTCTGGTAGCGTAGTGCCTAAGGCACTTGACTGCTAACCAGAAGGCTGGTGGTTCAAACCCACCAGCCGCTCCTTGAAAGGAACGTTGAACAATCTACTTTGGTAGTGTTAGTGCCTCAGAAACTCAAGGAGGGGCCTTTATGAATTGGATCAGACTTGACGGCAGTGAGGTTTTTTTTGGTTAATGGCTAATGATTGTGTACATTTCTTCATGTGTTTGTTAGCTGCCTGAATATCCTGTTTGGTGAAGTGTCTATTCATGTCTTCTGCCCACTTTTTAATTGGATTGTTAAGGTGTTGGAGTTTTCTATAAATTCTAGAGATAAGTCCCTTGTCAGATGTGTCGTTGCCAAATATTTTTTCCCAATCTGTAGGTTCTCTTTTGACTCTTTTGGAGAAGTCTTTGGAAGCACATAAAAATTTAATTTTTAGAAGGTCCCATTCATCCACTTTAGTGTATTTGGGTTATGCTTGACAGTCTATTTATGCCATAAATTAGGGTCCCTACATTTGCCCCTATTTTTTCCTTGAGGACCATTATAGTTTTAGGTTTCACATTGAAATCTTTGATCCATCTGGAGTTAGTTTTTGTGTATGGTGTGAGATACGGATCTTGTTTCATTTTTTTGCAAATGGCTATCCAGTTTTGCGAGCACCATTTGTTAAAGAGACCATCTCTTCCTTATTTAATGGATGTCAACCCTTTGTCAAAAATCAGCTGACCATAGGTCGATGGATCTGTTTCTGGGTTCTCAATTCTATTCCACTGGTCTGTATATCTTTTGTTATACCAATACCAAGCTGTTTTGACTACTGTGGCTGTATAGTAGGTTTTGAGATCTGGCAGTGTGAGACCTCCTACTTTGTTATTCTTCTTCAATAGTACTTTGCTTATCCGAGGTCACTTTCCTTTCCATGTAAATTAGTGATTGGTTTTTCCAAGAATGTTGGTGGGATCTGGATTGGGATTGGATTGAATATATAGATTGCTTTGGGTAGTGTTTTGGTTACCGAGTACTGCTCTGACAGGAATATACCACAAATGAGATAGCTTGAGCAAAGAGGAGTTTATTCTCTTACAGGAGCTAAAAGTTTGAGTTCCAAGCGCCAGGTTCTAGGG
This sequence comes from Orycteropus afer afer, assembly GCF_000298275.1. Lineage (NCBI taxonomy): Eukaryota > Metazoa > Chordata > Mammalia > Tubulidentata > Orycteropodidae > Orycteropus > Orycteropus afer. Next base: position 4,757,446 of record NW_006921719.1, read on the forward strand.
GCTGTGTGAAAGCCCCTTGACCTTGAGCTTCAGCTCTGCCTCTTGCTCCTGGCCCACTGAAGCTAGAGGCATTTCTTCACTCAGGCAGCTACTGGCTGCTGAGGCTAACAAGCCCAAAGTCGACAGAGAAAATGGCACTGTCCCAATGTTACCAAACCACACGGCAGGCCATTAATTCAAGTCCATTGTAAGTCCCATAGTCGGCCAAGCATGGCAGACTGCTAAACGATGACACGCTACATGCAGGTTCCAAGCGTGTGCCATAAGCTAGAGACCATTCCCCAAGACTCCTGCTTATATATAGGAAGCAGACCACATTACCTAAGACAGCTGCTCAGCTGTTCACAGTAGATTGTACAAGGAGTTGATTACCAGTCTCATCATGGGGTATACTACATCCGGCTGCCCAGTGACTCAACTAGGCCTAGCCAGGTTGACACAACAACATAACCACCACAGGTAGTACTGCCATTTTCACAATGTCTTCATGTCCATGAGCATGGTCTTTTCTTCCATTTATGTAGATCTCTTATGATTTATTGAAGTAGTGTTTTGTAGTTTTCTTTGTATAGGTTGTTCATGTCCCTAGTGAGATTCATTCCCAAGAATTCTATTTTTTTGGTAGCAATCTACTTCTGTAGAGATACCACCTCAGAAACCCAAGGAGGGGTCACTATGAATAGGATCCAACTCGAGGGCAGTGAGGTGAGAATTCTAAATGATAAGGAGCTGGTGGCATAGTGCCTAAGGCATTTGACTGCTAACCAAAACGCTGATGGTTCAAACCCACCAGCCACTCCATGGAAGGAAGACTGGGCAGGCTACTTCTGTAAAGATTTACCCTCCCAGAAACCCACAGGGGGTCACTATGAGTCGGAATCAACTCGATGGCAATGAGTTTTGTTTGATACTGTAAATGCTATTGATTTCCTTATTTCCTTTTCAGCAATTTCCTTGCTGGTGTAGAGGAATCCAGCTGATTTTTATATGTTGATCTTATATCCCACCATTATGCTAAATCTCTCAATTAGTTTTAGTAGGGTTTTGTGTTTTTTTTTTTTTTTGCTGAGTCTGTTGGGTTGTCTGTATATGGGATCATATAATTAGCAAATAGGGATAGTTTTACTTCTTTCTTATCAATTTGAATGTCTTTGATTTCCCTTTCTTGCCTTTTTGGCTGGTTAGGACTCTCAATACAATTGAATAGAAGTGGTGATAGAGGGCATCCTTGTCTGGTTCCTTTTTGCAAGGGGAGTGCTTTCAGTTTCTGTCTGTTGAGATAGTGTTGACTGTTGTTTTATATGTCCTTTATTAGATTGAAGAATTTCCCTTCTATTCCTATTTTGCTGAGAGTTTTTATCAGGAATGGGTGTTGGATTTTATCAAATGCCTTTTCTGCATCAAGTGATGTGATCATGTGGTTATTTTCCTTTGTTTTGTTTATGTGATGGATGATGTTCATTGTTTTTCTAATTTTGAACCATCCTTGCATACCTGGTATGAACCCCACTTGGCGTAATGTATTATTTTTTTGATACGTTGTTGGAGTCTATTGGCTAGGATTTTGTTGAAGATTTTTGCATCTATATTCATGAGGGATATTGGTCTGTAGTTTTCCATTTTAGTGATGTCTTTGCCTAGTTTTGGTATAAAGGTTATGTTTGCTTCATAAAATGAATTTGGGAGGATTCCATCCTTTTCTATGTTCTGGAATAATTTGAGTAGAATTGGTGTCAGTTCTTCTCTGAACTTTCAGTAGAATTCTCCAGTGAAACCGTCTGGGCCAGGACTTTTTTTTGTTGGTAATTTTTTGATGACCTGTTCGATTTCTTCTTTTGTTATGGGTTTGTTCAAATTTTCTACCTCAGTCTGTGTTAGTTAGGTAAGTAGTATGTTTATAGAAATCTGTCCATTTCTTGTAGATTTTCAAATTTGTTGAAATATAGCTCTTCATAGTATCCTGATACTATCTTTTTAATTTCTGTTGGTTCTGTTGAGACATCACCCAATTCGTTTCTTACCGTGTTATTTGTATTCTCTCCCTCTTTTCCTTTGTTAAATTTGTCAATTTTATTGATCTTTTCAAAGAACCAACTTCTAGTCTTGCTGATTTTTTTTTCTGTTGTCAACTTTCTGTTTCATTTATTTCTGCTCGAATCTTTATTATTTCTTTTTTTCTGGTGACTGTATGCTCTTTTTGCAGCTCTTTTTCTAATTATTGGAAATACTGGGTAAAGGTGTTCATTTTGGCTCTTCTTTTTTGATGTATACATTTATAACTAAAAAATTGGACTCTGATCACTGTTTTTGCTATGTCCCAATGATTTTGGTCTGTTATATTTTCATTCTTGTTTGATTTTCAGAATAGATTTTAGTTGTGATTTTCTTTTCTTGTTTGGCTCAATTGATGTTTAGGAAAAAATTTAGAAACTATAATTGGTTGAAGATTTTCTGTTATAATGTTTTATTATTGGTTTCTAATATGGTTATCTTGTAATCAGATTAAGTATCCTTTTAAATCTATTCCATTTTCTTTTCCTATGTGCTCATACTTCAAAGATGTTCTTTGTGTCTCTGAAAAGAAAGCCTCTAGGATTCAACTTTACTTCTCTAAGTAGATTTAATATATTTTTTTCAAATCATTACTCAATATTGTTTGCTCTTTCAAAGATGAAGAGGCATAGAAATATACCACATCTGTTACATTTCTCTATACTCTTCCTTTATTTTTAATTATTTAATTAATCTTACTTTGGGCCTTTTGGTACATAAATGTTTATGGCATATATAATTTCAGAGTGAATTATGCTCCTTGTTAGAATATAGTTACCCACTTTTTACTGTTTTATACTTCCAGCTCTTAAGTTACACTATTTAATATTAGTCTTACAACTTGTTTTCATTTGGCTGATACATATTTATGCAGCCTTTTTTTTTCCAAAGCTTTTCTGCTCCGTTTTAAGACGTACATTTTATAAACAGTGTGTGTGTGTTTGTGTGTGTATGTATATAGCTACTGCTCTTTGACCACCTCTGAGAGATTTTCCCATTCATTACTGATAGTCTTCCTCAAGGTTTTATCTTGTTTTTTGCTTAGTAGAAATATTTTCTGACTTTGGCAGGTTGCTGAGTAACCTTTAACATGTGATATTACCAATCTAACTTCCCAGGAAAATAAAAAAGATCTAATTTCACTTACTGTTCCTACCTCCCTACATGTGGACTTCCATAAAAACTGACTCCTAAAGATTATCTCTTCATAGTTCTGTTCTTTGCTTATTCTAATAAATCTTAAGATGTATAAATAGCTCATTCAAAGCCTAGTTTTAACCCTTTCCACACCTGATCTTTTAATGTTTAAAATTACAGTTTCTGTCAAATTGTCAGAAGAGTGCTAGCATGATTTCCATATCTCCTTTCATCTTGTGGAGGTGATTAAAAACAGTGACAGATTTTAGTGCAGCTTTTTCTACTAACTTGTTCTGTAATTCCAAGCAAGTTATGTTATCACAAAGATTATTACATTTTAATGTTTTCATCTACTCCCCAAATTAATAGTAGCAACAACAACACTGCAAGTCATCTTAAATTTTATGTCTCAGAAAGTTCCATAGGAGAAAGTCCTGGCATTCTGCTCTCTTAAAGGTTACAGCCTAGAACATCCTATGGGGCAATTCTACTCTGTCACATTGGGTTGCTGTGAGTCGGAATCAACTCAACAGCACCTAACAAGATACTGTTCAGAAAATGCCTCTGAGGGATTTACTGAATGACTGAATCCATTTTTGCACAGATAAGGTGGTCATTTAGATTGGCTAAACGACCACCTTACCACCTTTATGTGACAGAAACAGGCATAACTTAAAACTGAATACAGTATAATCTTGTTTTATGCCCTGAATTGTTCAGATTTTCCTGTGATGAATTTTGTTCTGACACATAAGTTGAAGGCAGCAATTCATGAGGAAACTATCTAAAAAGTGTTGTCTTTTCTGGGCATTGTTGTGCCAAGAACAAAGTCTTTTCTTCTACTTGTAGAACTATTAGAGTTAACTCATTGTTCTTTTTTCCTTTTTTTGTTGACATTACATTGAACCATCAGAAGTCAATGTTACCTTTCTAATCAGTGTATTCACTGCTGTCCACTCTTTTTACTGTGGCATATATTGGTATTTTCTTTATACTGTTTATTTTCCATCTTTAAATACCTGTTTAGTAACCCATCAGGAGCACATATCTATCTAAGGTTTTTATTTTTGGATTGGTGCTTTTGGCCGAATAATAAAACTATCTTTACATCTTTATCCTTAAAACAAAGTAGAGAGAGATTTTTTGCTTTCAGTAAGCTGGTGGAATAGGCAGATAAGCTACACAGACCCTCTTCAACAAAGAAAAGAGAAAACAATTGACAGAGATACAGAAGATAATCCTAGAGCCCTGAGCTTTGAAAGAAAGTGTACAGAAGTGGAAAAACCTGAATGAAAACACTGAGTACAGAGACAGATGGAGCAGTAGACTGTCAGCTACTCTGATGGGACCAACAACCTGAATATTTCCAAGTGGTGTTGAGACCTGAGAATTGATCTAAAGACCAGCCCTGGTCACCAAGGGCTGCAGGGACGACTGCCCTGGTGGCCTATGACTAGGAAGGGAAATAGCAAGGAGGGAGACAACCTGAGGTGTGGACTTTTGCCTGTCCAGAGGGTGCAGCCATTTTGATGATTTACAGGAAGCAGCCATTTTGGATATTTAAAGTGAACAAGCGAGCATCCATTTTGAATGTTAACCAGTGGTGGCCATTTTGTATATTTAAAGTGTCAGCATTCTCATTCAGATTCCAGGAACCTAACAATAGGCTCCATTTGCCAAGGACAGCAGGGACATATGGGAGTCTGACAACAGGAAAGGAGACAGGTGGTGAGAGTATGAGTGCTGCCAACTAGTGAATAGAGGAGCACAGTACCCTGCTTACGTAGATAACATCCAAACAAAACAAAAATTGTGAGCAAGTTACTCCAACTTAAAATCACCAATTAAATATAAACACAAAAAGTCACAATGTCTCAGAGACAACAGAACATCACAGTCCACACAAAGAAGCAAGAGAAGCAAGGGACCAGTATACAGATCCAGAACACATCCCTGAGGAAGAAGCAGCATTGGAACTCCCCAGTAAGGAATTCAAAAGAATTATATTTAGGTACCTTCAACAGATGTAGAGAAAGATGAAGGAAAACATTGACAAAATTGAGGAAATCACAGAGAAAATCCTAGAAAAATTTCATAAGATACTACAAGAACAAAGTGAAAAATTAGAAATGTACAAAATCTACATATAGAAATCCAGAAGATGAATACTAAATTTTCAGAAATAGAAAGCACATTGAACAGGCAAAGGAGTAGAATTGAATCAGTGGAACACAGAATTGGTGAGATTAAAGGCAAAAACTGCAATACTTCTTTGGAAAGGGATCAGTCAGGAAAAAAAAAAAAAAATGAAGAAAGCCTAAGGTTCATGTGGGATACCATCAAAAGGAATAACCTATGTATAATTAGAATTCCAGAACAGGAAGAAACAAAATCATAGAGAAAATTGTCAAAGATTTGTTGGAAAAGAATTTCCCTGGTAAGATGAAAGATGAGAATATACTCGTTCATGAAGTCCAGTGTACCCCAAAAAAGAATAGACCCCAAAAGAAAATCACCAAGACATATCATCATCAAACTCACCAAAACCACAGACATAGAAAGAATCCTGAAAGCAGCACAGTAAAAACAAAAAGTTACCTACAAGGGGCAACCAATAAGACTAAGTTCGGATTTCTCAGCAGAAACCACTCAGGCAAGAAGGGAGTGAGATGGTATTTATAAAACCCTGAAAGAGTAAAATTTCCAGCCAAGAATTATGTACCCAGCAAAATTGTCCCTCAAATATGATGGTGAAATTAGGACATTTCCAGATAAGCAGAAGTTAAGGGAATTTGTTAAAACCAGACCAACATTACAGGAGATGTTAAAGGGAGCCCTTTGGACAGAGAAGCAACAACAACTGACTATTAACGCACGTGATGATATAACCCATAAACCAATCCAGTTTTGGTATCCAAAGTAAATAAGCCTACAAGATTGTAAATAGGGAACCAGAGACATCAATTGACAAATGAGGACAACTACAGACCAAGAAGAGGGAAAAATTTGTGTAGTTACAGAACTTCTAAATGGTAGGGGACTCAAGACAACTGCAAGGTAGAGCGGACTATTCTAAACTTGAGAACTATAAGTCACAGGGTAACCTCAAAGAGAAATGATAAACCTTTACATCAAAATCAAAAAGAGGACCAGCACAAATATTTAGCAAATACTAAAACAATAGCAATGAAGGAAATAATAATCCGATTCACAAACAAAATGAAATCAGCCCAGAAGAGTATATGGAACAAAGAAATCAGCAATATCCATTTGCAGAAAAATGAAACAAGATCTGTCCCTCATACCATACACAAAAACTAACTCCAGATGGATCAAAGACTTCAATATGAAACCTAAAACTATAAAGTTCCTCAAGGAAAAAATAGAGGCAAATTTAGGGACTCTAATTTATGGCGTAGTGCCTAGGGCATTTGACTGCTAATGAGAAAACTGGTGGTTCAAACCCACCAGCCACTCCTCGGAAGGAAGGTTGGGCAGTCTACTTCCATAGTGATACTGCCTTGGAAACCCAAAGAGGGGTTGCTTGAGTCAGATCCAACTCTACAGCAGTGTGTGAGAATTTAAGGCATAAATAGACTGTCAAGCATAACCCAAAATGCACAAACAGCAGAAGAGAAACTAGATGGATAGTACCTTCTAAGAATTAAATTTTTATGTGCTTCCGAAGACTTCTCCAAAAGAGTCAAAGGAGAACCTATAGATTGGGAAAAAATATTCGGCAATGACATATCTGACAAGGGACTTATCTGTAAAATTTATAGAAAACTCCAACACCTCAATAACAAAAAGATAGCAATCCAGTTAAAAAATGGGCAGAAGGCATGAATAGGCACTTCACCAAAGAGAATATTCAGGCAGCCAGCAAATACATGAAGAAATGTTCATGATCATTAGCCATCAGAGAGATGCAAACCAAGACAACAATGAGATACCATCTCATCCCAGCACTAATGGCAAAGTTCAACAAGACAGAAAATAACAAATGTTGGTGAGAATGTAGAGAGATTGGGACTCTAGTATACTGCTGGTGGGACTGTCAAATGATGCATCCACTGTGGAAAGCAGTATGGCTATTCCTTAAAAAGTTGCAATTAGGAATACCATTTTATCCAGCAATCTCATTACTAGGTATATATCCTGAAGAAGTGAGAGCCAGGACATGAATAGATATATGCACACCCATGTTCATCGCAGCACTATTTACAATACCAATAAGATGGAAACAAACTAGGTGCCCATCAGCAGAAGAGTGATAACCAAACTATGGTGCATACACACAATGGAATACTATAACCACTAAAGAATAATGTAGAATCTGCAAAACACTGCATAACATAGATGAACTTGGAGGACATTATGCTGAGTGAAATAAGTCAATCACAGAAGGACAGATACAGTATTAGTTCATTATGGTGAGAAGTCAAAGAAAGGTTTATAGGAAGAAAACTAACTTTCTTGGTTACCAAAGGTGGCGGGCGGGGGGGGGGGGACACTGCAAAAAAAAAAAAAATGCATTGACCCATGTCACTTTAGTTTTATGTATTTCACTGTATGTAAATTGTATTTCAATAAAATGTACTTTAAAAAAAGGTAGAGATAAATTACAATAGGATATATTTAAGAGATGGTTCTAAGTGCATAAAATGTTATTAATGCTATTATACGTAAAATTTTTGAGATGTTTGGTAGATTATTGTGCTTATTAGACTCAGTGATTTTTTTAAAAATCTTTGTCTGGAATCCTTATTCAAGGACATATATCCCTGTTTTCAGAGGCATTCAGGGTAATTGCTGTTACTCTCAATTTGAAAGTACTCAAAGTATTTCCTCCCTTTGACCATGCTGTGTTTCTTCCATCTCCCAAAGCCTTCTTAGTCCCTTTGTGCCATGCCTTTCATTGTCCAAAGCCCTTTACAGTAGTATTCATCCCAAATCTGTGTTTTACAAAATACTCTTTTCTCAATGAAGAAAATAGGATGTGAACAGGGATGCTATGAAATAAGAAAGCCAGAGTAAAGAGTATGTAAAAACTGCAAATAACAAGCAGAATCAATGTCACAGAAAATGAATTAGCCAAAACGAAAACAGACTTTGAGAACATAACCAGAAAGTAAAGAATGGGTTGGAGATGATTACAAGGGAAGAAATGTTAAACATCAACTATATTTCAGAGAGTGCTGGCTTAATTATAACATGAATTCTTGAAGAAGATAGTTCAGATGACTCAAAATTGGTTATCAAAAGTATAATAAAAGGAGATTTCCGGGAGGCAGGGCAAGATGGCGGACTA
>NW_006921719.1:4771910-4800619 GCF_000298275.1 Orycteropus afer afer
AAAAAAAAAAAAAAAAGGAGATTTCCTAGGCCTGAATTTTGAAAACCTAAGATTAGAAAAAGATGAGGCTTATTACCACATTTTGAATTCCAAGATGTGTTTTGGTTAAAGTCTTATACTTTTATACTTAAACTTACAGTTCTGTATGCTTCCAAACAAGAAGCAGAGGCAAATAATATTAGCTTGTCAAGATTCAAAATTAACTGTGTAGGGATTGCAATTGGAATTGGATTATGTTTATGGATTTATATGAGAAGTGACATTTTATAATATTGAGGCTTCTAATCCATGAATTTGGGTTATTTCTCCATTTATATAGACCTTCCTCAATGTTTTAAAATAGTTTTATAATTTTCTGTATATTATTTTTAGATTTATTCTTAGGTATCATAATTTTTGTTGCTATTGTTTTTTTTTTTTGTTGTTGTTGTTGCCATCCTTCAGAATGTAAGAAGCTCTTGTGGTGTTATGGTTAAGATATTTGACTGCTAACCAGGTCAGTGGTTCAAATCCACCAGCTTCTCTGCGGGAGAAAGATGAGGCAATCTACTTCTGTAATGATTTACAGCCTTGCAAACCCACTGGGGGTCACTGAGAGTTGGAATCAACTCATTGGCACTGGGGTTTTTGGTTTTTTAAAATGTAGATGAAAAAAAAAAAAAGAGGGCCAAGACAAAATATTTCTGAACAAGAAGAATAAGGTGAAATGCTGCATATAATTTTAAGGAGGAGGAGAGACTTGTTCTACCAGATATCAAAACATAGAATTGTTCAAATTTTAATTAATAGTAATTAAGATAGTGTTTGGAGGAGTTTTGTTGGTGGAGAAAGATGTGTCAATCTGCTTCTGTAATGATTACAGCCTTGGAAACCCTCTGTTGAAGTCATATTCTGTCCTGTAGGGTTCCAGTGAGTCAGAATCTACTTAAATGGCATACAGTGACAAGATGACAGTGTTGGCTCAGGGAGATACGTATTAATCAATAGAACAGAGAACTCAGAAACTGATATGCAGGTATATGGAACCATGATGCATATGACAAGTTGGCCAGATCAGTGGAGGAAAGGAGAAAATATTTATTAACCAGTGCTGGCCATGTTTAATCCATGTGGGGAAATATGAAATTGGATCCCTATTTCACATCATATAAAAAAATCATTTTTACTTTCAAGTGTGAATGCCAAACTTTTAGAACATACAAAGGATATCTTTGTGTCCCTGGAGTAGAAAAGACTCTCCTGACATGAGATAGAAAGGGCTCACCATGAAAGAAAAGATTGATAATTTAAAATCAAGAACTTACATTCAATAATAATAATAAAACCCATAATGAAATTGAAAAGATAAGTTACAAACTGGAAGAAGATGTCTGTCATACATAAAACTAATAAAGCTTTAGTATACAGAATGAATCAATAAGAAAAAAGACAAATATCCCAATAGAAAACTGGGCCAAAAGATGTGAAAAACCACTTCAGAGAAACATGTTGTTGTTGTTATTTGCCGTCAAGTCGTATCCAACTCATAGCAACCCCTCCTTGGGTTTCTGAGGCGGTGTCACTATGGAAGTAGATTGCCCAACCTTTCTTCCAAGGAGTGACTGGTGGGTTTGAACCACCAGCCTTCTGGTTCCTACCAGAGCTCCTTCAGAAAAATATAGGCCTATAAATACGTGAAAAGATCCTCAACCTTATTAATAAACAGAGAAATGAAAATTAGTATCACAATTAGAGTGCCAAAAATCAGGAGGTTTGCCAGGGGCCTTGTGTTAAAGGGGATGCAGATCACTGGAGAACTGTAAATCAATCCAGTTACTTGGGTAAACAATATAACTATATGTTGTGAAGTTGAATCTTGCATACTTTCTGACTCCGCATCTTTACTTGGGCAGCATCCTACTTATATACCCCAAAGAAATACACATGTACCAAAAGATGTGTAAAAGAAGGTTCACACCAACACAACTCATAACATCAAAAATAGACCAAAAAAAAAAAGCACCTGGAAATAACCCAAATAACCTAAGACAAAAAATGGAAAATTAAAGTATGGCATATATGACATAAGAGAATGTTAGCATTAAAAATTAATGAACTACCGCAATTTATTTATTTATTGCTTTCCGTGTAATCAGGTTACTTTTGTAAATATCAGTGTCAATAATAAAGGAACATTTACTCGTTCTTTTTTTAAAAAACAAACAAACAAAATAAACCAGAATTCCAGATATGTGCCAGTCATTGTTCTGGGTGCTAGGGATTTAGCAGTGAACAAGATTTAAGTGTTTTCTGGCTTCATGAAATTTATGTTTTAGTTTAGATAGGACAGATTAATAAATAAGTAAATAAAGTAATAAGGTGATCTTATATAACTATATAGAAGGAAGATTGGGCAATCTATTTCCATAGTGATAAATGCCTCAGAAACCCAAGAAAAAGTTGCTATGAGTTGGATCCGACTCAACGGTAGGAAGTTTGGTTTGGTTTTGGTGTATAACCATTGGAGCTATGGAAAAAGATAAAGCAAGATAAGAGAACAACGTGATGTGGAATGTGTTTGTGTATGTATTTCTGCATAATTAAAGAAGGCCTTTCTGATAATGGGACATTTGAAAAGACGTATTATGTGGAAGTGAGTCTAGGAGAAATGTGGGAATGAATGTGGCATGTTAAAGGAAGAGCAGGAGACAAATAAAACTAATGGAGAATGAGCTAGGGCAGAGGAGAAGGAGCGGAAGATGAGTTCAGGAAGGTAGACAAGACCCATTGCCATGTAGGGCCTTATAGTTTTCGTAATGAATTTAAAATTTTAAAAAAAGAAAGAGGGCAGGTCATTGGAAAGTATTGAACAGAGAATGACGTGATCTGATTTATGTTTAAAGTCTGAAGAATAAACTGTTGGAAGTAGAAAGGGGGATAAAGGTGAATGCAAGGGGCCAGTTAGGAGACTTTTGCAGAAGTTTAAGCAATAGATGATAGTGTAGACCAGGGGGCAGCAGTGGATGTAGAAAGAACTGGCTTTGTTATCAGTGTTGGGGGTATAATTTGATAAAATTGAAGGTACTTAGTAATAGATGAGATGTCTGTGAGGGAGAAGAATAAATTAATGACTCCCAGATTTCTGGTAGGAGCAACTAAGTAGATGATAATTGAAATGGGATGTTCTGAAGTCAAAGCTGCACTGAAGGAATTGGCAAAGAACAAGGCTCGAGGAATTAACAGAATACCCATTGAGATGCTTTAACAAACGGATGCCGTTCTGGAGTCACTCACTTGTGTTATGCCAAGAGATTTGGAAGACAGCTACCTGGCCAGCTGACTGGAAGAGATCCAAAGAAAGGTGATCCCACAGAATGTGGAAATTATCAAACAATATCACTAATATCACATGCAAGTAAAATCTTATTGAAGATCATTCAAAAACAGTTGCAGCAGTATATTGACAGCTTCCAGAAATGCAAGCTGGATTCAGAAAAGGACATGGAACGAGGGATATCGTTGCTGATGTTAGATGGATCTTAGCTGAAAGCAAAGAATACCAGAAAGATTTTACTTATGTTTTATTGACTTTGCCAAAGCATTCAATTGTGTGGATCATGACAAATTGTGGATAACATTTTGAAGAATGGGAATTCCAGAGCACTTGACTGTACTCATGAGGAACCTGTACATGGATTAGGAGACTGTTGTTTGAACAGAACAAGGGATAGTGCATGGTTCAAAATCAGGAAGGGAGTGCATGAAGGTTGTATCCTTTCACCATTCAACTTGTATGCTGAGCAGATAATCCAAGAAGCTGGATTATATGAAGAAGAACATGGCATCAGGATTGGAGGAAGACTCATTAACAACCTGCAATATGCAGATGACACAACTTTGCTTGCTGAAAGTGAGGATGACTTGAAGCACTTACTGATGAAGATTACAGACTACAGTCTGCAGTATGGATTACACCTCAATATAAAGAAAACAAAAATCCTTACAACTTGTCCAATGAACAGCTTCATGGTGGATGGAGGAAAGATTGAAGTTGTCAAGGATTTCATATTACTTGACTCTACAGTCAACACCAATGGAAGCAGCAGTCAAGACATCAGACAACCTATTGAATTGGACAAGTCTGCTGCAAAGGACCTCTTTCAAGTGATGAGGAGCAAGGAAGTCTTCTTGAAGACTAAGGTGCACTTGACCCAAGCCATGGTATTTTCAATTACCTCTTACATACATAAGAGCTGGAAAGTGAATAAGGAAGACCAAAGAAGAGTAGATGCTTTTGAGTTGTGGTGCTGGAGAAGAATGCTAAGAGTACCATGGTCTGCTAAAAAAGCTAATATATCTGCCCTGGAGGAAGTGCAGCCAAAATGCTCCTTGGAAGCGAAGATGGCCAGACTTCGTCTCACCTGCTTTGGTCATGTTGTCAGAAGGAACCATTCCCTGAAGGATGTCATGCTTGGTAAAGGGGAGGGTCAACGAAGAAGGGGAGGGCCCTCAATGAGATGGATAGACAAAGTGGCTGCCACGATGGGCTCAGATATAGCTGGTACAAGACTGGGCAGTGTTTCGTTCTGCTGTGCATAGGGTCACTATGAATTGGAGACGACTCAGCGGCACCTAACAACAACAACTGAAGGATATGCACATTGGACCACAAGATTAAGTGCTTGGTTTTAGAACTCTTAAATTTGGAATGCCTATAAGATTTTTGTGAATCTGAAGCTCAGAAGATAGGTCTAGAATTTAGGGGTAGAAATATGGGAGTCATCAAAATATAGATGCTATTCAAAACCATAGAATTGGGTGATATCAGCAAAGGAGTAATTATAAGTAGGAAAGAGGAGAAACTATGAACAGAGACTACTGAGAAGTGGATAGTGAGACAGGAAACAAAATATCAGGAAAATATGATGTCCTAGAAGTCAAGAGAAGAAAGTTTCAACAGACAGATGATACAATGGAGAATTATATTTGCAATGGAAATGATAGATATTAGGTTAATATATTACAAGTGAATAGTAAAAAGACAGAACCTTGTAGAGAAATGTGAAAATTATATGAACAGACAGTTCACTGAAGGGCAAATCCTAATGACAAATAAACCATTAAAAAGATGCTTAGCCTCACCATAAACCAGGGAAATGCAAATTTAAAAGAGCAATACAGCTTAATGATGTCAGAGATTGAAAGAGAGGTCATTTTCATACTTTGGTGGAAATATAAATTATAACAGCCTTTTTTTTTTTTTTTTTTGAAAGCAGTTTGGTAATACCCTATTAAAATGAAACATACCACTAGTCTGTGATCCAAAAGTCTCACTCCTGGAAATCTATTGCGTGGAAGTAGAAGCATTAATAAAAATATAAATATGTTTACTGCAGTGTTTTGTTTTGTTTTGTTTTTTTGAGAATACATTGGAAACAGGTAAATGCCCATCTCTCAGGGAAAGGTTGAATAAATTATTGTTGTTGTTGTTGTGTGCCATCAAGTCAGCCCTGACTCATAGCGACCCCTCCTTGGGTTTCCGAGGCAGTATCACTACGGAAGTAGGATTGCCCAACCTTCCTTCCGAGGAGTGACTGGTGGGTTTGAACCGCCAGCCTTCTGGTTAGCAGGCAAGTGCTTTAGCCACTATGCTAATGCCCATCTCTCAGGGAAAGGTTGAATAAATTATAGTTTATCCAATTCATGAATTACTATGCCATCAAAAACAGGAGTTTTTGACCAAATTCTTTGCTAGTGGGCACGGTGGTTACTCATCTCACTTTGCAATGTATCTGTAGTCTTGGTTCTTCAACTGAAACTGAGACTCAAACTAGTTCATATTGAAATCCTGTTTTCATCTACTATTTGCCTTCTTCCTACTCTTCCAATGAAAGCCTCTATGCTTGGGTTGCTTACAGTCACAGTTGATATGGCAAGAAAAATGATTACTAAGTAATCTAGTAAACCAAATGATGGTACATAATAGAGAAAAAATGGAGGGAAAGATTAATAAAGAATGGGAGAGGGAAAGGAAGAAGAGAGGGGAAAGAAATACCTTATCTTATTTCAGATTACAATAAAGATAAATATCATCTTAATGGTGTTTTTGAAATATTTTAAATGTTGATAAATTATATATATTTGTGTTATGATACATTGAATAAAAGCATGAAGAGAGAAAATAGGGGCATATTTTCTAAATATGCATAAAAAGCATAAAAGTAAGATGACAAAAGCCAGACATTATATAACAAGTATAAATTACAACTGTTTGGATCAGTGAATAAGATTCCACAATGTAATACTTAGAAGAGACCCACTTAACACAAAATAATAAAAGGCAAATTTCATTCCAAAATTGGAAAAAAAATCTATCATACTTGAACAAAACAAAAGGAGGGATGGCAGTCTTTATATCAGAAAAATAAAATTTCAAAGGAAAAAGGAGATACTACATATCATTTTATGTTGATAATTCAAAAGTGTCAGTTGAATTGGCAATGAAAATAAAAGATGTGCCCAAATTGACACAAGTCTTGAGAACTGGATTCATTAGTGTCTGAATTTAGTTTTACATGGTTATCTTTAAAAAAAAAAAATTTTAGGTAGGGCTTGGAAGATCAGAATACAGCTGTGAGTTCTTCCCTCATTAAAATGTACTATATAAGTATTTGCATACAATTAGAGAGATTTTGCTGGAGGAGGGCCAGGTAAGACTTTTGACTGTTATTATGTGCCATCAAGTCGGCCAGACTCATAGTGACCCCTCCTTGGGTTTCCGAGGCAGTATCACTACTGAAGTAGGATTGCCCAACCTTCCTTCCGAGGAGTTGCTGGTGGGTTTGAACCGCCAGCCTTCTGGTTAGCAGTCAAGTGCTTTAGCCACTCTGCTACCAGAGCTCCTTAGGCATTAGTGAGACTTCTGACTAGGGAGATGGAAAAGGAAAGGTTCAATTTCTGCTAATACAGGTTGTAGAAACTGAAACTAGATTTAGAACTGAAGACTTATTCCAAACTCTTTACTGTGGGAAAAGGTGCTCTTTATATCCAATCAGGCAAGATTTTCAGTGGTTCAGTCCTTGAAAGGAAAGCACATCCTAACCTAAACAGCCATGTGGGATTTCCAGGCTGTTGTTAACAGCTAGATTTCCCTATTTTCATGTTTTCTTCACAGAAGCCATTAATCTGATTTTAATGTGAATCTTGCAGTTTTTAAATGTTTGCAACTAATTCAATTTTAAAAAACACTGTATGAGGCAAACAAAAAATATTTTCAGACCCGACATGGCACAGGGCCACTTGTTTGCAACCTCTGCAGTAGGTGTCAGTTATATAACATTATAACCAAGGAAGAGTTTGACCAAAAATTGTGTGTTTTTATTTGAAAGAAAAGTTTTTAAAAGATTTTTTTGATTCCTTGTTTTCTCATAAAAGTTTTCAGTACATGATATGGTGGTTTTTATCAACTAGTAACTCCTACCACATACCTAACCATATGCTTTTTCACTTTATGTTCTATTTTTGTTTGTTCAAAATACAATTACTCATTTTAAGTTGTTTTTGTGGAATAGTATTGAATGTAGTACAGTCAAGGTTTTCACAGAAGTTGTATAAGTAGGTAACAGGAGAAAACCTTCAAATAAGAAAGATATTTTGAAAGGCTACTCTAATGGCCTTGTCAAAAGACCATGAGAATTGATTTAATGAGAATGGTGATCAATTTGAGAGGTGTCCTAGGGGCTAAATTGTCAGTATTCAGTGATGAACTGAATGTAGGACTTGAGGAGATAATTAAAAGGTTAAGGTTTTTCCTTGGTAGCAAAGTAGGTGATTGTGCCAATAATTAAGATGGAAGCAAAAACAAATTCAGAGGAAATTGGCTCGGTTTTAGACAAGCTGTGGCATTTTAGGACTTGAAGGAAACCTACAGGTTACCCAATCCAACCATCTTATTTTACAGATGTGAAAGTTAAGACCCTAAGTCGTCTCGTTATCTTTGATCCACAATTTAAACCAGAGCCAAGACTTAAATACAAGTTCCTACACTTACTAGACCCATCTTTTCTCAGGACTCCAGAGCTTGTTTGCTCTATGATACGTGATTCATTTAGTTTAGGGGGGATGAATTTGTAATGGTACAGTAATCCTTAGGCTGTTGTCATTTGTTAATTCAGAAGGCATTCAGACTTCTTCAAGAGACAGGATTATCTTTTACCTTTTATTGCACTCTAAGTCAGTTCGTTCGTTAAATTTGGGCCATTATTTATTCACATGTTCTGCCTCATTCTCATTCTGTTCTCCTTCTAGGACTGCTCTTACATATATGTTAGATTATTGTCCCACAAGTCTTGAGGCTCTGTTTATATTTTATCAACCTTTTCACTCTCTGTTCTTTAAATTGGATAATTCCTATCATCTTGAAGTTTACTGATTCATTCTATCTCCAGTCTGCTGTTAATCTCACCCAGTGACTTTTTGCATTTCAGTTATTATACTTTTAGTTCTAAACTTCATATTTGATTCCTTTCTCTTTTTTTTATTGTAGTAATCACACATAACATAAAATTTACCATTTAGGCATTTTTTAAATGTGTAATTCACTAGTATCATTAAGTATGTCTACACTGGTAAGTAACCATCACTGTTATCTATTTCCAGAACTTTTTTGTCATCTCAAATAGAAACTTTGCACTCACTAAGCAATAACTTCCCATTCCCCTTTTCTCCCCAGCACCTGGTAACTTCTAATGTACTATCTGTGTCTATGAATTTGCCTATTCTAGCTACTTTATATGATTGAAATCATGTAATATTTGCCCTTTTGTATTTGGCTTATTTCATTTAACATAATAGTTACAAAGTTCATCTATGTTGTAGCATGTGTTGGAACATGACTCCTTTGTATTCCTGAATAATACTGCATTTGATGTATATACCACATTTTGCTTAACTATTTATGTGCTGGTGGACACTTAAGTTATCTCCACCTTTTGGCTATTGTAAATATACTGTGAACGCTGGTGTACAAATATCTGTTTGAGTCTCTGCTTTCTATTCTTTTGTATATTTTGGAATTGCTGAGTCATACAGTAATTCTGTGCTTAACCTTTTGAGGAACCACCAAACTGTTTTCTACAGTGGCTGCACCATTTTATAGTCCTATCATTAGTGTACAGGATTCCAGTTTCTCCATATCTTCTCCCAGAGTTGCTATTTTCTGTTTGTTTGATAATAGCCATATTACTGGGTATGAAGCGGTATCTCATTATAATTTTGATTTGCATTCTTTGAATGACTAATGATCAACATATTTTGTGTGCTTATGGACTATTTGTATATCTTCCATGGAGAAATGTCTTTTTAAGTCCTTGTCCCTAATTTTTGTTTCCTTTTATAGAGAGAAACTTTATTTTCAACTGATATCTTAAAATACAGAATTCTAAATCTTTTCCATTAATTCTGTCCTCCATAGAATCAATTTTTCTCACATATATTCCACCCTATACCCTGTACATATTTTTATCACACCCATTGTTACTGAGTTGACTCCGACTCATAGCAACCCTATAGGACAGAGTAGAACTCCTCCACAGGGTTTCCAAGGCTGTAATCTTTACAGTAGCAGACTGCCATATCTTTTTTCTGCATACCAGCTGATGAATTCAAACCACTGATCTTTTGGTTAGCAGCTGACGGCTTAACCACTGTGCCACCAGAGGTCCATGTTATTCCTTGGCCCGTTTTTTAACTGGATTGTTTTAATATGGCCATTACCTTGTCAAGTAAGTTCCTTCCTATTCCTAGTTTTAGGAATACTTTTATCATGAAAGGGCATTAGATTTTTTTAAAATTTTTGAATTAATGTGATTTGGGTGAAAGTTTCCAGAGCAAATCCATTTTCCGTACAGCAATTCATGCACATTTTTTTTCACAATTCACCACAATGCAACAGCTCCCCTCCCAGTTCCTCCCAACAGTCACCTCTTCCCTGTGTCCATTCCTCCATGCACCCCTGTCCCCTGAGCTATCTCCCTGTACATAGACAGTCCTTGTTTCTCCCATGATTGTTCTCTCCAGGGAGTGTATTTACCTCAGGTAAATGTTCAACTCCTGTGCCAGTCTTCTGCTTGGCTTAGAAGCCACAGGTGTGGGTTCAATTCTAGACCTGAAGGGCAGTTAGGGGCATAGTCTCAGTGGTTCCACCAGGCTCTATCAGACCAGCAAACCTGGTCCAAGGGCATTAGATTTTGTTAAGGACTTTTTCTGCATCAGTTGAGATGTTCATGGGTGTTTTTTCCCTTCATTCTATTAATGTAGAAGCTCTGGAAGCATAGTGCCTAAGGCGCTTGACTGCTAACCAGAAGGCTGGAAGTTCAAACTCACTAGCCATTCCTCAGAAGGAAGGTTGGGTAATCTACTTCCACAGTGATACCACCTCAGAAACCCAAGGTGGGATCGCTGTGAGTCGGGTTCAACTCAATGGCACATAACAACAACAACAACAACATTACATTGATAGTTTTTCTTATACTGAACCAACCTTGCATTCTTTTAAGTATATACATAAAACGAGCTATTATTCAAATAAAAAAAGTACATCATTTTTATTTTTTCATCTTACTCTTGAATTATTTCACTAAGACAGATTTCTAAGAGTAATTCTATTGAGTCAAAGGAAATATGAGTGGTTTTGGTACCTGCTTTTGTATTACCATAATAGTTATAATCAGTTTACAGTGTTTCTGCCCATGTGGTGGGACAAACAAGAACTTCAGAATCATTTTATATGATTCAAGGAAACAACTTAAGATTTTGATTAGAGTCATTTTTTTCTGAAATTAGCAAGAAATTAGCAGTGTTTATATTGTGTTTGGGAGCTCTGGTAGCATAGTGCCTAAGGCACTTGACTGCTCACCAGAAGGCTGGCAGTTCAAACCCACCAGCCATTCCTCGGAAGGAAGATTGGGCAATCCTACTTCCGTAGTGATACTGCCTCGGAAACCCAAGGAGGGGTCACTATGAGTCGGGGCCAACTCGACAGCAAACAACAACAACATATTGTGTTTATCCTAGCTATTTTCCATGATTTAACTGAATATATAACTAAGTTTATCTTTAATAGATTGATGAACTCCCAGAAGGAGCTGTGAAGCCTCCAGCAAACAAGTATCCCATCTTCTTTTTTGGCACCCATGAAACGTAAGTCAACAAAACTTAAAATTTTAACAACTCTAATTTGATTCTGCTAGACTACCTTATTTATGGAAGATTTATATGTTGTATATTTATATATTATAAAATCTACTATTTTAACACGATATTATGTTAACAAAAATTATATTAAGGAATAAGATAAAAATAAGGAAGAACAGAAATGATTAACTTTTTCATTAAAAATAATAACAACCATTCACTCGTAGGCATCATTAAAAGAAGACTGTGATTAGCATGCCCAGCTGGTAGTCTTCGTGAACCTCAGACAACCTAGCCCACAATCAATTCCTCCTGTGCATAGAGTCAGAGGCTGGGGATAGGTCAAGATATTTTATATCTTGTTAAAATTGTATTATAATTAGTTATATAAAATTACCAAGCTTGGTAATGCGTTTTTCCTTAAAGATTTTAATCATAGAAGTCTTTAGGACTGAAAGCGTATTTTTTAATTTGTATGCCATTTGCATTCTGCTTAAATGTTGGATATTACCCAGAAGTCTTTTTAGGACAGTATTAAACCCTAAAGTGGTACCTGTACCACTCCCAGTAATTTATTTTGTAGGTCTTATATATTTCCCTTCCAGAGTGATCTGTTCCATTCATATTTCATAGAACAAATTTTGTTCTTTCAGGCTTTTTCAACTTGCTGAACCCTGAAGCAAATGTAACATATTTTAAGATTTTCTAACTTGGTTAAGGTACAGGCTAAAACTGTTATAATGAAGGCACCTGAAAATACAATGTCTCAAATAATATAGAGGTTGGTTTCTTTTTTTTGAAACAATTCAGAGGTAGTCAGGTATATCAGAAATAGTCAGGATGTGTGAGTTACTCTGCCTTAGGAGCCCAGGTTCCTTCCGTCTTATTACCATTCCCTGGGTATTCCCCTTGTCTGCATATATCATTTCCACTTGTATTCCGATGGCAAGAACTTGGTCATGTGGCCACATTTGGCTATAAGGGAGCCTGGCAAACTTTTAGTCTCTAGCCTGGCAGCTATGTACCCTGCTTTAAAAAACACTGTGAGCAGTAACTGTGGTAGTTATATTTGTGTGTCAACTTGGCTGGGCCTGGTTGAGTGGCTGGCAGCTGGTGGTAGTTATTCCCCATGATGAGACTGGCAATCAGCTCCATGGTGGGATCTACCACAAGCAGCTGAGTAGCTGCCTTTGGGATGTGGTCTGCTTCCTGTATATAAGGAGAAGCCTTGGGGATGGTCTCTAGCCTGTGGCACACTTGGACCCTGCATGTAGTGTGTCGTTGCTCAGCAGCCTGCTATGCTCTGCCAACCTTGGGACTTATAATGGACTTAAGTTAATGGCCTGCCGTGTGGTTTGGTAACATTGGGACTGTGCCCTTTTTACTTGTTAACTTTGGGGCTTCTCAGCCTCAGCAGCGTCTGAGTGAAGAAACGCTTCTAGCTCCAGTGGACCAGGAGCAGGACACAGAGCTAGACCCCAAGGTTGAGGGGCTTTCACCCAGGCTCTAGAGCCTGGCACTTTGAACTTGGACTTAAAGCCTCCAAATTGTAAGAATAAACTCCTGTTTGTTAAGGCCATCCATATGTGGTATATTCCTGTCAGAGTGGCACTAGGTAACCAGAACAGTAACTGTTACTAAAAGAAAGAAGAGAAGAATGGGTATTAGGGGACAGTTGACAGTCACTGACACACACTAAGAATGAATATGGTTATTGATGATAGGGTAAACAGATGGAAAGAAACTACAAATGTGGGGAAAAACTAAAAACTGTCATGAAATCTTATAAGTCTCCAAGTTTCATTCATTTGAATATTAATAGAGCCAGCTGTGAACACTTTCTTGGTCTTTGTCACTTTGACATCTTCCTCATTGTTTTGAAAGAGAGCTAGCCAGGAGAGAACTCTCCAGACAGATTTCTTTCTTGTTTTGGTGTCAGAAATAAGTATGTTTCTTTCAGGCAAGTAGTTTGTTTTTTAAGCTAATAGGCACTATGAATTATGCAACTAATCACATTTTCCTCCTTAGAGAGGTTTCTAGAAAGCTTAGGATGAAATGATATACCTACAATAAATGCATTTTTGTGATACGTATTTTGTATTTGCCTCATTCCTGTCTCCATTTTATGCCTATACCATTGTTTTTCTCTGTCTTTAGGACCTATTTCCAAGTGACCTGATTATATTTCTGGGACAAGGCAGGATTTAATAAATAAAATTATCATAGTTCTACTGTAAACACCAAAATCAACCACCTACCACAATATGTAGTTTCCTTTATTCATTTAGTAAACAGGCCCTGGGAAAAAAAAGGTGCCCCAAAAGAGCTTGCCACTTAGTGTGTTCCTGGTAAATGTAACAGAATCATTCTACTGAACAGTGTGAAGGGTTTCAGAGAGCTGTGTCATATAGCATCCTTAATGTAAGTCAATGACATCATTCTGAGGCTTACTTCAGTAAAAGCAATTCTACGAAGTACCAGTAAAATATCATCTATATGAGGTTTTTGCTGGTTTTACCATCCATGTATAGATTTTTAAATAACTGGTGGAGAATGAAGGAATTTGAAACAAGCTGTCATTTAATTTTGTTTCAGGTAGAACTTTTATTGGCTACTGGGTGTCCCTAAACCTGAGATTATATGTCCTAACAGGTACCTAATGTTTAACTCCTCTGTGAAGGCAGGGATCATTGTTGCTTCCTCCTGTGCATACTCATAGCACAGTACCTGGCCCATGGGAGGTGTTTAAAAATACCTGTTGAATGAATTGAAATTAATTAAAGGAAATAATAAGAAACAAAAACCCAAAGGTATGTGAAAAGTGAGGAACTTAACAAGAGGCTTTATTAGGTGTGGGTGCAAGTCAGACAAAAGAGAACTCCCATGTAGGGCCAGGATTCTCCTTAAAATGTGACTTCGACTCTGTTCTAATGCCCAGACAGATGAAGGATTGAATCCCCAAATTCTCCATATAACATAACCCCAGCGGGTTCAGTCTGGGCAGTTTTCAAGGCAATCTGGCCAGGAAAAAAAAATATCCTTAGAACATTTAACTTTGAACAATTTTATTTCTGGTCTGCCCTTTAGGAGTTGTAAAATACACAGTGAAATAATCAATTGAGAATGGATTTGATATATGGAATTCTCTATAATTTAGGTTAAAAGAGTTGTCTATCAAAAAAAATACTTGTTTTACAGTAGTTCATTCATGGTCCCTCTTTCTGGCAACAGCTAACGTGGCCAGTTCTCAGTTAAATCCATTCCTGGGGAATGATAGTAAAAGCCTATCATTTATTCAGAAGAGAATGCTTTTTGTTCTCAGTAGCAGGAGGACATGCATCTCATAGATCCAAAAATTGTATTAAGGAATAAGATAAAAATAAGGACAGAAATGATTAACTTTTTCATCAAAAATAATAATAATAACCATTCATTCTTAGGCATCATTAAAAGAAGGCTGTGGTTAGCATGCCCAGCTGGTGGTCTATGTGAACCACAGACAACCTAGCCAACATTCAATTCCTATGCATAGAGTCAGTGGCTGGGGAAAGGTCAAAAGCCAGAGAATAATATTATTATTTGTGACAGATTGCTGTAACTGAAATAGCCATACCCAAAGTCTATTTCTTTCTCATGTTCAATTTGTCGAACAAGACACTGATGTGCATTTTTACTGAAATGTCTAATAATCTAATAAGCTATTTCTTGGCTCAGTGAGATGGAATCATGCCGACTGAGCAGTTAAAAGTGAACAAGTAGGGAAGATTTGGTGATTCTTAAGTAGCTCTGGGATCAGAAAACTTCCTCAGATTTTTGTATGACTTGAAGGTTTTGATGAGCTGAACAACTTTTTGAGGGATCAGTACTGAAATCCAGTCAGAAATTTTAATTTATATACAACAGTAAACTGTTGACCTATGATGTCAACACTTTAAATATCATCTCTTGCTGATAATTCCTAAATTCATATCTCCAGCTTATACATGTCTCCTGAACTCTAGAATCATCTTTTAAACATAAATGGTCACTTCTTTTCTCAAAACCTTTAATGGCCTCACATCTCACTCAGAACTCTTATTGTGAACTACTGGGGCCTATGTAATCTGTCTCTCCACACTGTTACCTGTCTGGCCTCATACTCACTCACTGCTGTCGAGTTGGGTCCGACTCATAGCAACCCCTCTGGGTTTCCAAGGTGGTATCACTGCAGAAGTAGATTGCCCAATTTTCCTTCTGAGGGTGGGTTTGAACAGCCAGCCTTCTGGTTAGCAGTCAAATGCTTAGGCACTATGCCACCTTACTATCCCTTTTATTCCTTTCACTCTAGCCACACTGGCCTCTTCTCTTTCTCAAACATGCTCCTGTTTCAAGATCTTTGCACTTGCTCTTCTTGCAACCTGTTCTACTCTTCCCCAGGTGACTGTATGGGTTGCTCCTTCACCTTCTTTTATTTCTTTATTTAGATGATCCCTTTTCACTGAGACCTTCCCTGATCTATATATTTGAAATTATGAAATCCATGCCTAGTTTCTTTCCATTTTACTATTTTTCTTTAACACACAAACCATGTATTTTATTTCTTTACCTTTTTTATTGTCTAAACCTCCCACCCTCCACCATTACAATATATACTCCATGAAGACAGAGATGTTTATTTCTTTGTTCCCTGAAAAATCCCCTACACCTTTGGAATAGTGTCTGGTACATAATTTAGATGTTCAATAAATACTTGTTAAGAATGAATAAATGAATCCTAGTTTGGAATGTGAACTTCAAAGGAGTCAGCCAGGTTATAGACCTTCATAGTCTGATTCACCAGGTTAATATCTTAGGTAATAACGGTAAAGACTCTAATTTGAATGCTTAGATCTATTAGTTGATCTCCAGGTTTTAATCTGTCACTCTGTTAAAGTAAAAGCAAAGAGATTTATTGAAGGTAATACACTTCATGAATTGGAGAAACACAAAGCAGAGAGGAATCTACCAGGTGTTCCGAAGTAAGAAGGGAGGAATGTGCTTTTATATAGTAAAGATGGAGGAGAAGAATGTGTGATGGTCACATCCATTCTAAATCACCTTCTTCCTAGAACATCCTGAGTAAAACTCTTTTCCCCTACCATCACATTCCTGACCCCCTGCCTTATTTTCTCAGGAGCTCTGGTAGCATAATGCCTAAAGCACTTGACTGCTAACCAGAAGGCTGGAGGCTCAAACCCATCAGCCACTCCTCGGAAGGAAGGTTGGGCAATCCTACTTCTGTAGTGATACTGCCTCGGAAACCCAAGGAGGGGTCACTATGATAACAGCAACAGCCTTATTTTCTGAGAATGGCTTCGGGAAAGAACCAGGCTGGTTAAACAGGGTGATTGATAGAGGGCCAGTCCTCGATCCCACCCATCCAGAGGCCCAAGATTATATGCACATGAATGGGAAGAAGTCAGAGTTACATTCTCATGAATGCAGAAGCAGGGGCTTGTAACAGGAGGGAATTTTGATTCAGACTTTATGTCAGACATTTAATTAAGCCAAGTGCCTCAGTTTTAGAGGTCCGTTAGCAACAAATATAACATACTTTTTTTTCATGGCTATGATTATTTTACAATAAAGTTTACAAGATTCTATGTACTTTGTCACTTTTTTTGCTTGTTGTTAGCTTAGTGTCTCATTAAACAATGTGTTTTTTTTAATTTGTAGAAATATTAGTGAATGAATACCAAATATGATAGAATTAAATTTTTTAATCAATGTTCATATGATTATTACGGATTTTACAAAACTCTTTTCTTAACCTATGGTATGATTAGCATAAATAAGTCTTAGTTTAAGATGATTTAAGTGGTAGAACAAGACTTACTTAATGCCCCTTGTGTAATTAAAAATCAATTTTAAAACAGAAGAAATTGGTAATTTTAAAGTAAAAATCAAAGTAGTACAAGCCAGGGTTGCTGGATTATGTACCCCACTATCCACCTTTTTCTGCCTTCTAACATATATCTAAAGCATCTCGTGATAAGTGTCTAACTCAGAGTTTATATATTTTTTAAATTTGCTTACTGAGATATGCTATAACCCTTTAGTTGATGCTGATATTTAAAATACTTTACATTTGAAGGCCATAATGTCAATTCTATTTCTCATATTTCTCTGCAGTGCATTTCTAGGTCCCAAAGACCTTTTCCCATATAAGGAATACAAAGACAAGTTTGGAAAATCAAACAAAAGGAAAGGATTTAATGAAGGATTGTGGGAAATAGAAAATAACCCAGGAGTAAAGTTTACTGGATACCAGGTAACTTTACTTTATCATCACTCACTATATCTCATTTCTTTGGTTTTACCTCTTTTTGGGCTTTTCTTATATGTCCTTTGTACTAATGGTCAATATCCATTTGAAGTCAGAATGCTTTTTAGTTCCAGCAGCAGTTTTGATAAAGTAGAATTCTGTTACCCCTGGTTTAAATGGTCACCAGAAAATTCAGGTTGCCAAACCTTTATTTTGAAAATGTTAAGAATAAGCTGAACTCTTTCCATTTAAAATAGAATGATTCAACAAGACAGAGTACCTGCTGTCACCACTTCTATTCAGTGTTGTATTGGAAGTCCTAGCCAGAGCAATGAGACAAGAAAAAGAAACAAAGTTTTCCACACTGGAAAAGAAAAAGTAAAATTATCTGTTTGTGGATTATATGATACTCTATATAGAAAATCTCAGAGAGTCCACAAGAAAACTTCTGGAACTAAAAGAGGAATTTAGCAAAGTTGCATGGTACGGTGTCAACAAACAAACATCATTTGGGTTTCTATAATCAGCATTGAGAAATTTGACAGGGAAAACAATTCCATTTATAATAGCATTTAAGAGAATAAAATACCTAGGAATAAATCTGAGGAGTTCTGGTGGTGTAGTAGTTAAGACATTTGCCTGCTAACCAAAACGTCAGTGGTTTGAACTCACCAGCTGCTCCATGGAAGAAAGATGAGTCATGAAGTTTTACAGCCTTGGAAACCAACTAGAGGTTGCTATGAGTCAGAAACGACTTGATGGCAGTGAAGTTTTTTTGGGTTTTTTTTTTTTTTTTTCCACTTTTATTATGGGGAAAACATATGCAACGAGACATTCACCAACATAACAACTTCCCAATTTATAGCTCAGGGTAACTGATGATATTTTTCATGTTGTGCCACCATTGTTGCTATCCTTTTCAAAAATACTCCACTACCATTAGCATAAACTCAGTGCCCTGCAAACAAAAGCTTCCGCTTCCTCCCTCCCTGGGCACCACTAATGATTTATGTGTGTGTGTGTGTGTGTGTGTGTGTGTGTATAAATAAATAAATAAATAAAAAAGACCTCCTTTGCCATGAGATCAGAAGAACTAGATTGTGCCCAGCTACCATTACTGAACATTGTGATTAAAAATTCCATAGAAGAATCCTGATCAAAAGGGGAAAAATACAGGCTAGAATTTGAAATTTTCATGGACTCTAGACTTACTGGAGCCATGGAAGGTGGATGAACCCCTGAAACTATTGCCCTGAGATAATCTTTAAACCTGAAACCAAAATTATCCGCTGAAGTCATCTTAGAACAATAGTTTAACTAGTAAAAGGTTTGTCCCCTTGCACATTATATTCTTCTAAAAACGATCTAAATGGGATCAAGTTGACAACAGCATCTCAAAAGATTAGAGAGGAACCTTAGAGGGCAGTGAGTTTATATTAATGAAGAAGGAACAATTCAGAAAAGTAGAGTGAGAATGGTTGCACAACGCAGTATAATCGATGTCTTTAAATTACACATGTAGAAACTGTTGAATTGGGGTATCTTTGCTGTATATATCCTCAATAACAATTTAAAAGACTAAAAGAGAGTGATTCTTTTCAGTCTCTGTTCTTTCAAAAATGTGATTAACCAATATTTTATTATTTCTAAGGCAATTCAACAACAGAGCTCTTCAGAAACTGAGGGAGAAGGTGGAAATACTGCAGATGCAAGCAGTGAGGAAGAAGGTGATAGAGTAGAAGAAGATGGAAAAGGCAAAAGAAAGAATGAAAAAGCAGGCTCAAAACGGAAAAAATCATACACTTCAAAGGTTACTGAGAAATTGTTGTCATTAATTTTACATGCATGTTTATTAAAAGATTTTGGATTATTTTTAATTTATTTATTTGGCACATAAAAATACACTAGATTCTATGGAACCCCTTCCTGTAGAGATAAAAGCATAGCATAGGAGAATAAGATAAGTAACCTTAGATGTGAAGGCAATGTGGCTGTTGACTCTTTGGGGCTGATTGACTGTACTTTTGGTTGGAAAATGTCACCTTCTCACTTGGAGAATTGTTCTTTAGTTAAAAACATTTGAGTAGTTATGCCTCCTACAGTAACCTCTGAAGAATTTAGGAATGCGGGAGACTCAGTATATCAGGACTATGTCTATGCACTGTATATGTAAATACATACATAGAATCTTTTACCTGTCTTTCTGCTTCAAAGAATGTGCTTTGGCTCTTTATTTATTCAGTTCTTTTATTTCCTGATCACCTATTCTATGCCAGATATTGTACAATGGGGCCGGGAAGGACACAGCAATCAAGTAAACAAGTGAAGAATGAATTGTGAAAAGGGCTATGAGATATATGAATGAAAGCAGGGAATGACAGAGTAGGGGGATATAAATGTTTACTTAAGGTGACAAGGCCTTTCTGAAAAGATAAAGTTCATGCTGAGACATGAGAAGAGGATGTGGGAAGAGAAGGAGACAGCCATGCATGTAGCAGAGGAAAGAAATATAGCAGCAAAGCTTTGAAGCAGGGAAGAGTTTGGCATGTGCTTGAATTGAAGAAGCAGATGTGGCTGGAGAATCATGAATAAGGGGGGAGTGACGTGAGACTGAGTAAAAGGCAAGCAAGTCCAGATCATGCAGACCTGTAGTCCATAGTAAGAGGTTTGGATTGTATTCCAAATGTAACAGTAATTTCTTGAAGGTTTTAAACAGGAGTGACATGATCCTTGATTTGCAAATAGATAGTCTAGGCTTTTCATTCAGTAGTTCAGAAATGCAATTGAAAAAACTGTGAGATTGTGAAAATTATTCACCTTTTAGAAATGGAAAGAAAGAGAAATGGATCCTTGAAGACTGATTTCACTAAAATTGATCTATCACACTATTGAATACTTGGGTCAATTATTTCCATTTAGATCCTAGTATTTAGTGTAAGGCTGGATATACTTGGGAATGTACCTTACAAATATACGAACAGGTATCAGTCTATCAACATTTTATTTTGGCAGTCTATAAAATCTACCCACTTGGCAAACAGATAAAATGTGTGAATGCAGTATTCATTTTTCCTGTGCACCTAATAACAAATCTGATATTTAGTTAGAATTTTCCCTGTCAGGCTGTACCTTCCATTTCAGGTATTTTTTAGTCTGAATTTCTTTTAGCAGTTTGGACATCACTTAGTCACTTTAATTGATTTTATTTAATTTGTGGTTGACTGCTGAATTTCTTTGTATGTAATTTGTTGGACCTCCTCTAAATTATCTAAAGTACCTAAGATAACCTTCCTTAATAGTGCTAAATAGTAGCATTTACTAGTGTGGCTTTTAATTGTCATTTCATTGCTTATTGCCAAGACTGGAAGTTAATGGGGTTCTAGAGTTGATACCTAAGGTGGATTTGTAATTTAAAAGTGTGAGGGATAAAGACATAATTTTTTGTCTATTTTTTAAAAAAAAAAGATCGTTTTCTTAGCTTTCTTTGAAAATAACAACTTCCATGATCACTTAAGAATTGACTTTTTATTATCAGGTGAGTAATAACCTAGTGCATTGGTTCTCAAGTTATTTATCATGCATCAGAATCACTTGGAGGGCTTGTTAAAAAACACAGATTGCTGAGTTTACCTTTAGATTTGTATATGTCAGTAGTTCTGAAGTGTGGCCAACTAATTACATTTCCAAGTGAAACTAATGCTGCTGGTCTGGGAACCATATTTATAGAAACATTTATCTAGCATAACCTGGTTGGTCTCTTTGGCTTCCCAAATGCTTCCTTTTTGTTAGATTTGGTACTTTTTTTTTTTTTTTTTAACATTTATTTAAGTTGAATAGTCTTCCTTTGGCTGTAGGAAACAAAACTTTTTTTGACTGTATCCCAGTTAGGTAGAGGAAAGGGTCCCACATCCTCTAGCTTCATCCCATTCCATTTTTCTGAGAAAAGAAATCATAATGAAAAGTCAAAGTACAAGTAGATATTTGAGGTGTTAAATATATATCTTTAGCAGTAAGGAGATGGATGATTCATATTTGAACCATAACAAACACTGGAAAATATATAGGTTAAAAATAATCTGCAAGCAAATTTTTCACTGTGTACAGTAGTAGCACTAATCAGCCTTCAAACTCACAGCCGTCCAGTCACTTCTGACTTATAGCAACCTGATAGGGCATAATAGAACTGTCCCATAGGGTTTCCAAGGCTGTAACCTTAACTGAAATAGATAGACTGCCACATCTTTTTTCCACAAGGCGGCTGGTGGGTTCAAACTGCCCATCTTTCAGTTAACAGTCAAGCACTTTAACCACTGTGCAACCAAGGCCTTGACTACAAACTAAGCTGATAATGACGATGCTAAACCACCTGTGATTTTAGTTTTAAAAAAAAAAAATAGATAGCGATGATTAGAAACACGACCAATTCAAGACCACACTGATAAATTAGATGAAGGGTCCTTCCCCCAAATTATAGAAATTCCAACAATCTAACATGCAGGTTACTTTGCAAGGTTATCAAATACAGTTTGCACCCAGATTTCTTTGTAGAATACTGAATTTGACTCTTTAGTAAAACTCTGATATGTAGGATACTGAATTTGACTCTTTAGTAAAATTCTGATAATGTCCTAATTCTGGCCTTATATATACCAAAATCTGATAATATTTATCAACTCACTTATAAAGTTACTCACAAATATTCTTTGTAAGTATTATAAATTTTAGGGAGTTGCACATTGTTATCTATTGGAACCACAGGTCAAGGACCTGTGATTTAAGAATCACAAAGCAGTTACTACATTTCAAAAATTATACTGTATTTACTAGTAGAATATAAAGTATTTTTGCTTTTTATAGTGTCATACTTGGTCTTAGCTATCCTTGCTTTCCATTTATTTAAAAATACAAATGATCTCATTTTATACTGCCTATTGGGCTTGCTTAGTGGTTTCAGTTGAATAAAATAGAAGCCACATGATTATATATTTCATCACATAACTAGAAGATACTTTCTTGTCAAAAGTTACATTTTTAAAAAATTGATTGAGGAAGGCCAACTGTGCTAATTTATTTCTGGAAGACCAAAATTGACTTGACTAAATCAGTTTAGCCTTAGCTCTTATTTGCCGAATGTTTAAAGATTCTTTAAATTCCTCAAAGAAGAAATGTTAGCAAAATACTACAATTTATTTCCTTAAAGTGCAGAGTTGGGCCAGCTTTTTATCGTATTAATGCTATTGTACTAAATAAGTAACTCTTGCTGCAAACTGTAATTATATTTTCCCTAGGGTTTACCTTAATTTCAGATAGAAGATGACAAGAAAACAGGGCTGCTCACCAGTGTAGTTTGGATTCTTAAATAAATATAAAACCAAATTTATCAAGTTGATTCCAACTCATAGTGACCCTATAGGACAGAGTGGAACTGCCCCATAGGGTTTCCAAGGCTATAAATCTTTATGGAAGCAGACTGCCTCCTTTTTCTCCCACTAAACAGCTGGTAGATTTGAACAGACTTTTTGGTTAGCAGCCTAATGCCTTAATCCCTGTACCACCAGAGCCCTTAGAAATATTAAAATTATTTTGTATTATACAGTGATAAAAAATTTTTGTCATAATGATTCCATATATACCAGTGACTAAATAGCTTATACTGGGGTCCCTGTGTAAATATCCATATGTAATTTTGGATAGTTCATTTCACTTCTCTGGACCTCATTTTCCACTATACTAATATGATGGGGAAAAACAAGTTGACCTTTAGGGTGCTTCCCAGCTTTGTAAAATTCTATATGATTTCCCTAATGGACAAATTGCCTTCCTGATGTGCATTCTGGGAGCTCTGGGGACAAGTGCCAAGGCATTTGACTGCCAGCCAAAAGGCCAGCAGTTTAAACCCACCAGCCACTCCTCAGAAGGAAGGTTGGGCAATCTATTTCCATAGTGATACTGCCTCAGAAACCCAAGAAGGGGTCACTGTGAGTCAAATCTGACTCGATGGTAGTGGTTTTGGGGTTTTTTTTTTTTTTTTTTTTTTTTTTGAATGTGCAATCTATTCAGTGACAGTGTCCTGGCCATGTGAACCTTTTCTGCCTTTAGTGACACACTGCAGGAAAGAATTAAGAGGTCATCTAGTCCACCTCCACCGCCACCTCCTTTCCAGTGCTTAGCTGAGGCCCTGTGAGGTGAAATGATTTGTCCAGGGTCATCTTGCTCAGCTTTGTTGCAGCTATAGAAACTATATCAAGTTACAAAGACTGGGATATAGATCAG
Organism: Orycteropus afer afer; assembly: GCF_000298275.1. Taxonomy (NCBI): domain Eukaryota; kingdom Metazoa; phylum Chordata; class Mammalia; order Tubulidentata; family Orycteropodidae; genus Orycteropus; species Orycteropus afer. The sequence goes on from NW_006921719.1 coordinate 4,795,639, forward strand.
CTACTTCTGCATCTCTTACTTACACTCACGTATTTGGATTTCTACTTTTGACTATAATTTGTAACTTGTCTAAATGTTTAGAAATCCTCTAAACAGTCCCGGAAATCTCCAGGAGATGAAGATGATAAGGACTGCAAAGAAGAAGAAAACAAAAGCAGCTCTGAGGGTGGAGATGCCGGCAATGACACAAGAAATACAACTTCAGACTTGCAAAAAACCAGTGAAGGGGTAAGGATATTAATCTAATATTCTCTTACCTTCCATTAACTTAGAAGACATTTTGCTTCCATATCCCAACATTAGTAAATGCTGTATTAGTAAATGGAAAATACAAGATACATTCACTCACAGCTCCTAAGTGATTGAATGCTTAGAATCTGAGAACAAAAGAGAGACAAGTGAGAATTGCACCTGCTAGGTAGGCAGTTTGGAACTCTCTGAACAAGCTTTTTTGTTTTTCTTTTTTAACTAATTTAAGCAATTTCAGAGACTTTTTAAAGTAAAGTGTGAAATATTGAAATTAAGAAATGCTACCTCACTGAGAAAGAGGAAGACAGAGGGAAGTACAGAAGAGGTACAGACAACAAAGATAAACCCCTTTACATATACAGAACTGCATTGTCAGTGATAACAAACATTAATCTATGGGTAAATAGATGGATAGACAGGCTGAATGATAAGATATATCTAGGCAAAAGGGAGTATACCCATGATCATGTATGTAATTGGCAGACAGTATTTCTACATATGTATTTGTATGTGCTGTAAGAATGTCCAGATATATAATAGACCTAACAAGGGGAAAAGTTATGATAACTTCTTGGCCACAGCCAACCACCCTGAGGGAGCAAGTTAGTTGGATCTAGGGGCTCAGGAACATGGTTGCAGGGGATATCAGAGTCAATTGACATAACATACTACACAAAAACATTGTTCTACATCCTACTTTGGTGAGTAGCAACTGAGGTCTTAAAAGCTTGCAAGCAGCCATCTAGATGCAACAATGCGTCTCTTCTCATCCAGAGCCAAGAAGAATGAAGAAAACCAAAGACACATGGAAACAGTTGGTCCAAGGAACTAGTAGACCATGCAGTCATCAGCCTATATGACCATGAGACCAGAAGAACTAGATAGTCCCGGCTAACACTGTTGGAGGGGGATCAGTGCAAGAGATCCTGGATAGAGTGGGAGAACAATGTAGAACAAAATTAAAAATCATAAAAAAAGACCAAGTTTGAGAGTTCCAGTAAGATGGTGGAATAGGCAGAAAGACTGCACAGACCCTCTTCAACAGAAAAGAACCAATTAACAGAGATACAGAAGATAATCCTGGACCACTGAGCCTTGAAGGGAAGGATATAGAAGTGGACAAAACTCCAACTAGCAGAAGAATTTCCATGAAAACACCAAAAGGAAACATACAGAGCTGTGGTCTGGCAGTGATCCTGATGGCACAGACAGCTTGGATATTGCCGAGTGGTGGTAGGACCTAAGAATTAACCTAAAAATCAGCCCTGCTACCAGGGACTACACAGATGACTGCTCTGGTGGTTGGGGAATAAAAGAAGCAGCAGCGAAGAGGAAGGTGAGCTGAGCTAAGGACATTTGCCTGTCCTGAGGGCACAGCCATTTTGAATGTATACAAGTGGCTTGACATTTTGAATATTTAAAGTGACAGCGTTCTCCCAGCTTCCAGGGACTTAAGGACACACTCCAGTTGTCGGTAACCACAAGGACATTCCAGACCCGGTCAACTGGAAAGGTGCGACATTCCCCTCGTTACTCATACCCCACACCCTCTTGGAGAACGAAGGTGCAGCCATCCCTCACTCCCACCAACTTTCTGGGCCAGCAGGAATTCCATCCCAGTCTGCGAGCTCAGATGGAGCCGGGGTGCCCTGCCCCGATCTCATGTTTTCTGTTTTTTAGTTTGTTTGCTTTTATCTGTTTTAAAACTACTGATATTACTATTACTTTTGTTCTTTTTACTTTTATTCTTTATTGTTCCCTTCCCAGGTTCTAGTTTTCAGCTTTTTTTCTTTTGCCTGTACCTGGTTGCAATTTTTTTTCTTTCTTGTGGTTAACCCCAATCCTTGTTTTTCTTTGTGCATTTTTACCATTTTTTCTTCATCATTCTCCTTCTCTACCTTTTTTCTCTTACTGCCCTCTTCCCAAATATTGCAGGGCTTTTTTTTTTTTTTTTGTCTTTTTCTCTTTTTTATTTTTTTGGTTACTGGGTGTGATCACATGGTGTGTTTTTTGTCCGTGTGCTTTTACTTTTTTGGTGGTTATTCAATTGTTCTTTTTGTCTAACTGAGTGAAAGACATCAACAGTCCCCATATGACACAACTACACTGACACTTCCTGCAGCTTCACTTACTGAGTGAGAGCAACCACTTCCTTCTCCACTAATGGGCAATGATAAACAACCACCAAGAAGAGCCTGACTCACCCTTGGCTGCTCTTCACAAGCAGTTAACAGAGATCTAAATACAACATCATGATGTCTCAGAGACAACAGACCATCACAGTCCACACAAAGAAGCAACACAAAGTGGTAGAAACAAGGGAGCAGGATACAGACCAGAACACAACTCTGAGGAAGAAGCAGCATTGGAACTTTCTGATAAGGAATTCAAAAGAATTATATTTAGGTATCTTCAAAGCATTGAGACACAGATCAAGGAAAACACAAACAAAACCCTAGAAAATTTTTGGAAGAAAATACAGGAACAAAATGACAGAATAAATGAAAAATTAGAAATGAGTCTAAATCTACAGATAAAAATCCAGAAGATTAATACTAAATTGTCAGAATTAGATAACGCATTGGAAGGGCAAAGGAGTAGAACTGATGCAATGAAAGACAAAATTAATGAGATTGAAGACAAATACCTGAATACTTCTTTGGAAGGGGATCAGTCAGAAAAAAAGATGAAAACAAAATGAAGAAAGTCTGAGGTTCATGTGGGATACCATCAAAAGGAATAACATAAATGTCATTGGAATTCCTGAACAGGAAGAGAAATATAAAACCACTGAAAAAATTGTCTAAGATTTGTTGCAGGAGAACTTCCCTGATATGATGAAAGATGAGAATATATCCATTCAGGAAGTCCAACGAACCCCAAACGGGATAGACTGCAAAAGGAAATCACTAAGACACATCATCATCAAACTCATCAAAACCAAAGACAAAGAAAGAATCCTGAAAGGAGCATGAGAAAAACAAAAAGTCACTTACAAAGAACAACCAGTAAGAATCAGCTCTGATTTCTCAGCAGAAAGCATGCAAGCAGGAAGGCAATGGGATGGTATATATAAAACCCTGAGAGAGAAAAATTTTCAACCAAGAATTATATACCCAGCAAAATTATCCCTCAATATGATAGAGAAATTAGGAGATTTCCAGATAAGCAGAAACTAAGGGAATTTGTTAAAACCAAACCAACCTTATAAGAGATACTAACAGAGAACCAAAAATAGCAAATAACAACCGACCATTAATACACAAGATGACATAACCCGGAAACCACAGCTATGGACATATCCAAAGTAAAATAAGCCTACAAGATTGTAAACAGGGAACCAGAGACATCAATTGGCAACTGAGGACAACTGCAAACCAAAAAGAGGGAAAATACTGTGTAGTTACAGAACTTGTAAATGGTGAGGAAGTCAAGAGACTTGCAAGATAGAATGAACTGTTCTAAACTTGGGGAGAAAATTATAAATCACAGGGTAACCTCAAAGAAAAATGACAAACCTTCACATCACAGTAAAAAAGAGGACAACCACAAATAGCAGAAGTAAAACAAGAGCAACGAAGGAAATGATAACATGATTTATAAACATAATGAGCTCAGCACAGAATGTTAATGGATTAAATGCACCACTTGAGACGGAGAGTTGCAGATTGGATAAGAAAACAAAATCCATCAATATGCTGTCTACAAGAGATATAACTTAGAGACAAAGATAAAAATAGACTAAAAATCAAAGGTTGAAAAAAGATATATCAAGCAAATGGCAACCGTAAAAGAGCAGGAGTGGTAGTTTTAATTTCTGATCAAATTGACTTTAAGACAAAAGCCACCATATGAGACAAGGAAGGACATTATATAATGATTAAGGTATAAATTGCACATGAAGATATGACCATAATAAATATCTATGGACCCAATGAAAGAGCCCCAAAATATATGTCAAACTTTAAAAGAGTTGAAAAGTCATATAGATGACTCCACAGTCATAGTGAGAGACTTTAATATACCACTTAAACAAGCAAAGATAGAACAACTGGAAAGAAACTCAACAAAGATGCAGAAGAGCTAAATAATACACTCCACCAGCTTAGCCTTATAGACATCTACAGAGCACTTCACCCAACAGCAGCACAATATATATTCTTTTTCACTGTACATGGAACATTTTCCATGATAGACCATATGTTAGGCCATAAACCAAGCCTTCATAAATTTTAAAATATTGAAATACTGCAGAGCATCTTCTCAGATCATAATGCTATCAAATTGGTAATCAACAATAGGAAGATCAACGGAAAAAGAGTAAACACATGGAAACTGAACAACACCCTTCTTAAGAAAGACTGGGTAAAAGAAATAAAAATTGAAATTCAAAAATTCCTTGAATCAAACAAGAGTGAAAAGACAACATACCAAAGTCTTTGGGACACAGCATAAGCAGTGATCAGAGGCCAATTTATAGCAATAAATGCACACGGCAAAAAAGAAGAGCCAAAATCAACACTTTAAACCAACATTTCCAACAATTAGAAAAAGAAAGAAAAGCCTGCAGTCACCAGAAGAAAGGAAATAATATCGAGCAGAAATTAATGAAACAGAAAATAGAAGGGCAATAGAAAAAATAAACAAGACCAGAAGTTGATTTTTTTAAAAGATCAATAAAATTGACAAACCACTGGCAAATTTAACAAAGGAAAAGAGGGAGAGAATACAA
>NW_006921719.1:4801044-4885369 GCF_000298275.1 Orycteropus afer afer
CAAGTGGGGTTCATATCAGGTATGTGGTTCAACATTAGAAAAACAATCATCCACCACATAAATAAAACAAAGGAGAAGAACCACATGATCATATCAATTAATGCAGAGAAGGCGTTTGATAAAATCCAACACTCATTCCTGATCAAAACTCTCAGCAAAATAGGAATAGAAGGGACATTCCTCAATATAATAAAAGGCATCTATGCAAAACCAACAGGTAACATTATACTCAATGGAGAGACTGAAACCATTCCTCTTGGGAACAGGAACCAGACAAGGATGCCCTCTATCACCACTTCTCATCAACATTGTGCTGGAAGTCCTAGCCAGGGCCATAAGGCAAGAAAGGGAAATCAAAGGAATCTAAATTGGCAAGGAAGAAGTTAAACTATCCCTATTTGCTGATGATATGATCCTATACCTAGAAAACCCAAGAGACTCCATCAAAAATCTACTGGAACTAATTGAAAGATTTAGCATCGTGGTGGGATATAAGATCAGTGTCCAAAAATCAGTTGAATTCCTCTACACCAGTAAAGAGATTGCTGAAAAAGAAATAGGAAATTGATACCGTTTATAGTAGCTACCAAAAAAAAAAAAAAAATACTTGGGAATAAATCTTACCAGGGACACAAAAGACCTCTACAAAGAAAACTATAAAAAACTATTTCAAGAAACCATAAGAGATCTTCATAAATGGAAGAACATCCCATGCTCATGGATAGGAAGATTGAACATTGTGAAAATGTCATTTCTACCCAAAGCAATCTGTATCAATGCAATCCTATCCAGATCACATCAACATTTTCTAAGGGTATGAAAATACCAATCACTAGCTTTATATGGAAAGGAAATAGACCTCAAATAAGCAAAGCACTATTGAAGAAGAAGAACAAAGGTCTCACATTGCCGGATCTCAAAACCTGCTATACAGCCACAGTAGTCAAAACTGCTGCCTGGTATTGGCGCAATGACAGACACTTAGACCAATGGAATAGAATTGAGAACCCAGAAATAGATCTATCGACCTGTGATCAGCTGATCTTTGACAAAGGGCTGAAATCCATTAAATGGGGAAGAGAATATTTGTTTAATAAATGGTGCTGGGAAAACTGGAGATCCATTTGCAGAAAAATGAAACAAGATCTGTACCTCACACCATACACAAAAACTAACTTCAGATGGATCAAAGACTTCAGTGTGAAACGTATACCTATAGAGTTCCTCAAGGAAAAACTAGGGGCAAATTTAGGGGCCCTAATATATGGCATAAAAAGACTGTCAAGCATAATCCAAAATGCAGAAGAGAAACTAGATGAATGGGACCTTCTAAAAATGAAATTTTTATGTGCTTCCAAAGACTTCTCCAAAAGAGTCAAAAGACAACCTGCAGATTGGGAAAAAATATTTGGCAATGACATTCTGACAAAGGACTTATCTCTAGAATTTAAAGACAACTCTAATAACTCAATAACAAAAAGACAAATAATCCAATTAAAAAATAGGCAGAAGACCTGAATAGACTTCACCAAGGACGATATTCAGACGGCCAACAAATATATGAAGAAATGCTCACAATCATTAGCCATTAGAGAGATGCAAATCAAAACAAAAATGAGTTACCATCTTGCTGCAGCACTGGTAGCAAAGTTCAACAAGACAGTAATAACAAATGCTGGTGAGGATGTGGAGAGATTGGGACTCTTGTATATTGCTGGTAGGACTGTAAAATGGTACAACCACTGTGGAAAGCAGTATGGCGATTTCTTCAAAAATTGGAATTAGAAATACCATTTGATCCAGCCATTCCATTACTAGGTATATATCCTAAAGAAGTGAGAGCCATGACAAGAACAGACATATGCATACACATGTTCATCACAGCACTATTTACAATAGCCAAAAGATGGAAACAACCTAGGTGTCCATCAGCTGAGGAATGGAGAACCAAATTATGGTACATACATGCTATGAAACCCTAAAGAATAACCTAGAATCTGCAAAATACCGCATAACATGGATAAATTTGGAGGACATTATGCTGAATGAAATAAGACAATCACACAAGGACAGATATTGTATTAGTCCATTCTTAAAAAAGTCAAGGAAAGGATTATCTATGGAAGGAAGTTTTCTTTGTTGGTTACCAGGGGTGGGAGAGTAGGGTAGGGAACACCGTTAGATAGGTAGAAATAAGTATTGATTTGGGTGAAGAGAAGGGCAGTGTACCAAATGTGAGTGATCAACATGGTGGCATTGAGGAGGAGGAAGACAAAGAGGAGGTACATGAGAGGTACAGACAACAAAGATGAACTCTTTTGCACATACAGTACTGCATTGTCAGTGAAAGCAAACATGGGTATACGAGTGGATAGATGGGTGGACAGGCTGAACTGTTAGGTATGTCTGTGAAGCCGGGAGTGTACCCAAGACCGTATATAGGGTTGGCAGACAGTGGTCCTATATTTGTATGATTTGTAAGAATTTCAGGTGTATAGTAGAGCTGACAAGGGACAAGGTTGTAGTCACAGCCAGCTACCCAGAGGGACGAGTAGTTGAACTGGTGGGCTCATGACTATAGTCGCAGGGGATATCAAGGTCAATGGGCATAACATACTACACAAAACATTCATTGTTCCACCTCCTACTTCGGCAAGTAGCAACTGGGATCTTTAAAAGCTTGCAAACAGCCATCTAAATGCAACAATGGGTCTCTCCTCATCCAAAGGAAGGAAGAATGAAGAAAACCAAAGATTCATGGAAATAATTAGTCCTAGCAACTGTTGCACTGTATAATGTGCAGCCTATATGACTGTGAGACCAGAAAAGCTAGATGATGCCTGGCTACCACTGTCAACCACTCGGAGGGGGATCTGTGTAGGAGATCCTGGATAGAGAGGGAGAACAATGTGGAAAAAAACTCAAAATCATTTGGGAAAAAAAAAATGGGTGGAGAGGGGACTAGGTTTGCTGGTCTGATAGAGCCTGGTGGAACCATTGAGACTATGGCCCCTAGCTGCCCTTCAGGTCTGGAATTGAACCCACACCTGTGGCTTCCAGCCACATAAAAGACAGGCATATGAATTGAACATTTACCTGAGCTAGATACACTCCTTGGAGAGAACAATCATGGGAGAAAGAATGGCTGTTTATGCACAGGGAGACAGCTCAGGGGGCAGGAGTGCATGGAGGGTGGACACAGGGAAGCGGTAACTATAGGGAGGAAGTGGGAGGGGAGCTGTTGCATTGTGGTAAATTTTAGTCAATGTAATGAGACAAAGTGTATGTGAACTGTTGTATGGAATGTGAATTTGCTCTGTAAATTTTCACCCCAATCACAATTTAAAAAAAAAAAAAAACGACCAAGTTTACTGCTGTAATAGAGCCTGGTCAGATCCCCAGGACTATGGCCCCTAGTTACCTTTCAGGTCTGGAACTGAATTTACTCCTGTGGGTTCCAGCCAAACAATAGACGGGCATATAGGTTGAACATTTCCATCAGATAGATATACTCCTTAGAGTAATCAATTGTGGGAGAACAGAAAAGCAGTGTTTGCACAGGGAGATAGCTTGGTGTCCAGGAATGCTTAGGAAAGAAGGACATAGGGAAGAAGTACATGGAGGAAGTGGGAAGAGAGATATTGTATTGTGGGGAATTGCAATAATTGTTATGAAACAAAATGTTTGTGTACTGCTATATGGAAAATTAATTTGTTCTGTAAACTTTCACCCAGATCATAGTAAAAATTTAAAAAAAAAGAAAAAGAAAAGAAATGCCACCTCCAAGGATGTAGAGAAATTGAAACCCTCATGTACTGCTTGTGGGATTGTAGAATGATGCAACTGCTATAGTAAATAGTTTGGTGATGCAAAAAGTTATACATAGAACTTCATGCCCCAGCAATTGTACTCCTAGGTACACACCAGGATTCAAAAACAGATTCTTGTCTACCAGTGTTCATTGCAACATTGTTCACATTAGCCAAAAAGTAGAAACAACCCTAGTATCCATCAGATGAATGGATAAATAAAATGTGGTATATATGTGCAGTGGATTACTACTTGGCCATAAAGAGAAATGAAGTTCTTATACATGCTGCAATGTAGATGAACCTTGAAAACATTATGCTGAGCAAAATAAGTCAAATGCAAAAGGACAAATATTATATGATCCCACTTATCTGAAATACCCAGAATAGGAAAAGTTCATTAGTGGTTACTTTTGGCAAGTGGGAAAGGAAAAGAAGAATGAACTGCTTAGCCATCTAGATGCAACAATGGGTCTCTCCCTGTCCAGAGCAAAGAAGAACAAAGAAAACCAAACATTCATGGAAAGAGTTAGTCCAAGCAACTGGTACACCATGCAATCCTCAGCCTGTACAACTATGAGACCAGAACTAGATGGTGCCTGGCTACCACTGTCAACTGCTCGGAGGGGAATCTATTTAGAAGATCCTGGATAGAGTGGGAGAACAATGTGGAACGAGACTCAAAATCACTTAAACAAAAGGAGTCGGGGAGACCAGGTTTGCTGGTCTGATAGAGCCTGGTGGAACCACTGAGACTCTGGCCCCTAGCTGTCCTTCAGATCTGGAATTGAACCCACTCCTGTGGCTTCCAGCCAAAACAAAGACAGGCATATGAGGTGAACTTTTACACTAGGTAGATATACTCCTTGGAGAGAACAATCATGGGAGAATAGAAGGGCTGTGTATGCACAGGGAGATAGCTCAGGGGGTAGGAGTGCATGGGAGAGAAGGACACAGGGAAGAGGTAACTATGGGGAAGAAGTAGGAGGGGAGCTGTTGCATTGTGGGAAATTATAGTCAATGTCATGAGATAAAGTGTATGTGAGCTGCTGTATGGAAAGTGAATTTGCTCTGTAAACTTTCACCCAAATCACAAAAAAAAAAAAACAATGTTTTGCTTAAATAATACAGGTTTTGTTAAGGGATGAAGAAATTTGAAAGTGCATAGTAGTGAATTTGCACAACATGGTGAATGTAGTTAATATCACTGAATTGTAACACAAAAATGGTCAAAATGGTTTGTTACTGTGTATTTCACCAAAGTAAAATTTCTTAAAAATAAATGTAAATGAATTTGCTCTGTAGACTTTCACCCAAATCAAAATAAAAATTTTAAAAAATAATGTAAGAAATACTACCTTAAAACTTTAAACCAGCAACTTATTGTACCTATGAAATGTCTTACCATTACTCTTCTGTTAAGTCTGGTTTCTACTTAGTTCATTATCAGTCTGCCAGCTGATAAATTGGTACCTCTCAACTCTCTCCTCCTTCATCCTCATTATCCATAATCATTCCCTAACTATTATGATTGCAATCTTCTCTTATTCCTCATACCCAACTTAGCCTTACTCTCTTTCCAGCCTGTCTTCTCTTAATCTCTCTTCCAATAAATAGTTCTCTGTCATTACCCTAAGGAGCTATGGTAGTGTAGTGGTTAACGCATTTGACTACTAATCAAAAGGCTGGTGGTTCAAACCCATTAGCAGCTCTGCCAAAGAAATATGAGACAGTCTGATTCTGTGGAAACAGTGTGGGGCGCTATGAGTCAGAATGGACCTTTGGTTTGGTGTTTATCATTATCTTTGCCTGCAGCCCTCCAGGGATGTATACTTGGCCAATATCCACTGAGTCCTTGAGAACCTGGCTCACTTGACTTTATTTCTATCCTACCTGCTACCTTCATTCAAGATAGCTTCAATATGCGTATAGCAAAAACTCCTATAGCATCTCTCTTCTTTACTACCAAACTTATTTCTAGTTGTACTTTCTGTGATAGAGGAAGAGGTGTTCTTACTATATACTAAGAGTATATAGCCTGTGGACAAGTAACATCAACATCACCTGGGAGCTTGTGAGAAATGTAGAATCTCAAACCCAACCTCAGACCTACTGAATCAAAATCTGCATTAGCTCAACCCCTTGGCAATTCAAATGCACATTAAAATGTTAGAAGCACAGATCTACACCTTTCTATGGACAGGGTCCAAAATACTATTCTTTTATACTTTCATCTTCTTTTGTACTGGTTCTTTCTCCTCTGCCTATAAGCAGTGTTAGATATTCCTGAATCTTAAAGGTACCTCCCTTTAACCATATGTTCTCCTGTTTTTTCCTTTTCCCTTCCAAAGTACTTTAAAAAGTTTTGAAAGAGTTCTCTTTTCTCCCAGTCTCCAGTTCCTATATCCTATTAGCCTTAATTCATTGCATGTTTATTTCTTCTTTGAACAGCACTTATAAAGGCCCCCAGTTATCCTCTCATTGCTAAAGCCATTGTCTCCTTTGGTCTTATTTTACCTGACCTCTGCAGCGTTTAATGCTATTAACTACTTACTCCTCCTACCTTTGCCTCCAAGCCACCACTCTCTTCTTTTTCTCTCTCTTTCTTCTCAGTCTCTTTTCAGAGTACCTGTTACTCAGTCAGGAGCTCTGGTAGTGTAGTGCTTAAGGCATCTGACTGCTAGCCAGAAGGCTGGTGGTTCAAACCCACCAGCCACTCTTTGGAAGGAAGGTTGGGCAATCTAATCTACTTCTGTAGTGACACCGCCTCGGAAACCCAAGGAGGGGTCGCTATGAGTCAGATCTGACTCGACAGCAGTGAGTTTTGGTTTGATTCTTCAGTCTGTCTTGGTACTCTTCTGCTCGCACTCTGAAGCTTATCCTGTGTCCATCTTATCCACTCACATGGTTTCAACTATTGTTGTTGTTGTTAGATGCTGTCAAGTCATTTCTGACTCATAGCGACCCTATGCACAGTAGAACAAAACACTGCCTGGTCCCTCGCCAGCTCCATGATTCTTGAACCCATCGTTGCAGCCACTGTGTCATTTCATCTCATTGAGGGCCTTCCCCTCTTTAGTTGGCATCCTTCTTCACGGAATGGTCGCTTCTGACAATATGACCAAAGTAGGTGAGACGAAGTCTGGCCATTCTCGCTTCCAAGGAGCATTCCATCTCTACTTCCTCCAGGACAGATTGGTTAGTTCTTTTACCAGTCCATGGTATTTTCAGCATTCTTTGCCAGCACCACAACTCAAAAGCATCAATTCTTCTTTGGTCTTCCTTATTCATTGTCCAGCCCTCACACACATACGAGGTGATTGAAAATATCATGGCTTGTGTCAGGTGCACCTTACTACTCAAGGAGACATCCTTGCTCCTCAGCATTTGAAAGAGGTCCCTTGCAGCCAACTTGCCCAGTGCTATAGGTCGTCTGATGTCCTGACTGCTGCTTCCATTGGGATCAATTGTAGAACCAAGCAATGTGAAGTCTTTGACAACTCAATCTTTTCTCCATTTATCGTGATGCTGCTTATAGGTCCAGTTGTGAGGATTTTTGTTTTCTTTATAGTGAGATGTAATCCATACTGCAGACTGTATTTTTCAATCTTCATCAGTAAGTGCCTCAAGTCATCCTCACTTCCAGCAAGCAAAGTTGTGTTGTCATCATATCACAGGTTGTTAATGATTCTTCCTCCGATCTTGATGCCACATTCTTCTTCATATAGTCCACCTTCTCAGATTATTTGCTTGGCATAAAGATTGAATAAGTATGGTGAAAGGATACAACCTTGACACACTCCCTTCTTAATTTTAAACCATACAGTGTCTCCTTGTTCTGTTCGAACAACAGCCTCCTGGTCAATGTGCAGGTTCCTCATGACCACAATCAAGTGTTCTGGAATTCCCATTCTTCTCAATGTCATCCACAATTTGTTATGATCAACACAATCAAATACCTTTTGTTATGATCCACACAATCAAATGTCAATAAAACACAAGTAAACATCTTTCTGGTATTCTTTGCCTTGAGCCAACATCCATCTGACAGCAGCAGTGATATCCCTTGTTCCACATCTTCTTCTGAATTCAGCTTGTACCTCTGGAAGTTCTCTCTCAGTATACTGCTGCAACCGTTTTTTAATTACCTTCAGTAACATCTTACTTGCGTGCAATATTAATGATGTTGTCTGATAATTTCCACATTCTGTGGGATCACCTTTCCTTGGAATGGGTGCAAATATGGATCTCTTCCAGTCAGTTGGTCAGGTAGCTGTTTTCCAAATCTCTTGGCATAGCCAAGTGAGTGCCTCCAGTAGGGCATCGTTCGTTGAAACATCTCAATGGGTATTCCATCAATTCCTGGAGCCTGGGTCTTCACCAGTTCCTTCAGTGCATCTTTGACTTCTTCCTTCAGTACCATTGGTTCTTGATCATACGGCACCTCCTAAAATGGATGAAGATCTACGTTCTTTTTGGTACAGTGACTCTGTGTATTCCGTCCATCTTCTTTTGATGCTTCCTGCATCATTCAGTATTTTGCCCATAGAATCTTTCACTGTTGCAACTTGAGGCTTAAGTTTTTTCCTGTCTTTCAGCTTGAGAAATGCCAAGCATTTTCTTCCCTTTTGGTTTTCTAACTCCAGGACTTTGCACATTTCATTATAGTAATTGGCTTTGTCTGCTCGAGCTGCTCTTTGAAATCTCCTGTTCAGCTCTTGTATCTTGTCAGTTCTTCCATTTGCTTCACCTACTCTCCACTTAATGGCAAGTTTCAGAGTCTCTTCTGTCATCCATTTTTGTCTTTTCTTCTTTTCTCATCTTTTTAGTGACCTCTTGCTTTCTTCATGGATGATGTTCTTGATGTCATCCCACAGTTCTTCTGGTTTTTGGTCATTGGTGTCCAATGCATCAAATTTATTCTTTAGATAGTCTCTAAATTCAGGAGGGATATATTCAAGATCATATTTTGGCTCTCGTGGACTTGTTTTAATTATCTTTAACTTCAAGTTGAACTTGCATATGAACAGTTGATTGTCTGTTCCACAATTAGCTCCTGGCCTGGTTTTGGCTGAAGATATTGAGCTTTTCCATCTCCTCTTGCCACAGATGTAGTCAGTCTGATTCCTGTGTATTCCATCTGGCAAAGTCCATGTGTATAGCCACCATTTGTGTTGTTGAAAAAAGGTATTTGCAGTGAGTAAGTCACTAGTCTTGCTAAATTCTGTCATGTGATTTCCAGCATCATTCTGTCACCAAGGTCAAATTTTCAAACTACTGGTGATTCTTCTTTGTTTCCAACTTTTGCATTCCAGTCACCAGTGATAACACATCCTGATTGCATGTTCAATCAGTTTCAGACTGCAGAAGCTGGTAAAAATCCTCAATTTCCTCATCTTTGGTTTTGGTGGTTGGTGCATAGATTTGAATAATAGTCATATTAACTGGTCTTCCTTGTAGGCATGATATTATCCTGTCACTGACAGCATTATACTTCAGAACAGATCTTGAAACATCCTTTGTGCTAATGAATGCCATGCTTCTGCAATTATTATATACTACTAATAACTTCCCACTTTGTATCTCTCCTGCACTCTAGATTCATGTTTCTGACTGCCAACACAACCATTTGTATTTGAACACTTGAAAGCACCATAGAATATAGTACTAGCTACTAGTAGTAGTAACAGCAGCAGAATAGTAGAGGCTAACATTTTACTGTGTCACATACTGTGCTGAATACTGTACATGCATTATCTTACTTAATATTCACACAGTCTTTGGGAGGTAGGTCCAGGTATTGTTTCCATTTTTCAGCTGAGGAATTGACTTGATTTGCCTAGGGTCTCACAGCTAGGAAGAGCAAAAACTAAGATCCAGTAAGAGCCTGAGATCCTTTTTATTTTTAACCTGTCTTTAGTAATAATTTGTTACATACGAAAGAGTATATTTATGTAAGTTATAAAGCATAATACTACAATTAATTGCAATGAGCCAACCACTCAGTCCAAATACTAGAAAATAACAATAACTTCTGTCTATTTACATGTTCTTCCTCATCCCATCTTCTTCCCATCGAGATGACCACTGTCTTGAATATTATATTTATTTTTTCTTTCATTTTTTAAATGTTAGACATACTTAACAGGTACGTATCTACCTAAAAAATATATTGTTTAATTTTGCTGTTTTGGAGATTTTTTAAAAATGGTAATATTTACTAACCATATTTACTAACACTTCTAAGAGACGCTCTGGTGGTATAGTGCCTAAGCATTTGACTGCTAACCAGAGGGTTGGTGGTTCAAACCCAGCAGCCACTCCACCAGAAGGAAGATGAGGCAATCTACTTCCATAGTGATACTGCCTCGGAAATCCAAGGAGGGGTCTCTGTGAGTCGGGTCCGACTCAATGGCACATAACAACGACAACATGTTTCTAAGAGGAGCTCTGGTGGTGTAGTGCCTAAGGCATTTGACTGCTAACCAGAAGGCCCTCAGAAGGAAGATGGGGCAAACTACTCCTGTAGAGATACCGCCTCAGAAACCCAAGGAGAGATCGCTATGAGTCGAATCAACTTGATGACAGTGAGTTGGTTTTTGTATGCTTACAAGAGGGACTTCAGTGGTGCAATGGTTAAAGCATTCAGCCGCTACTCAAAAGTCCAGCAGTTCAAACTCACCAACCTCTCTGTGGGAGAAAGATGAGAAAGTCTGCTTCCGTAAAGATTTACAGCTCTGGAAACCATATGGGGTAGTTCTACTCTGTCCTATAGGGTTGTTATGAGTCAGAATAAACTTGATGGCAGTGATTTGGGTTTTGTTTGGTTTATGCTTGCAGGATTACGCCATGTGTAACAGTAATTAATTTATTTTTAACTGTTATATTCAATTTGATGAGTAAGTATATCACGGTTTGTTTACCTAGTTTCCTCTTGGTGGGTATTTGGGTTGTTTCCAGCTTTTTGCAGTTATTAACTGTTGTGAACTTCTCATGCATGTCTCCTAGTGCACATGCACATGTATTTCTTTAGGGTATGTAACTAGGACTGGAAATACTGACTCATGAGTTTATGATTTTCAACTTTATACAATAATGCTAAATTATTTTCCAAAGTAAAATTAATTTATACTCCCACCACCAGTGTATAAGAGTTCTGTGATCCACTTGCCAATGCAGTAGGTGTAAAATGGTATTTCATTATCATTTGAATTTGCATTTCTGTGATCAAAAGTGAAGTTGAGCTTATTTTATATGTTTATTGACCGTCTGTGTTTCTTCTATGCAGTGATTTTTAGTTTTCGGCCATCTTCCTATTGGGCTTCCTCTCCCGCTTACTGACTTGTAAGAGTTCTTTACACATTCTGGATTCTACCTAATGTGGATGCTGTTGTTGTTGTTATGTGCCGTCGAGTCGGACTCAACTCATAGCGACCCCGCCTTGGGTTTCCGAGGCAGTATCACTACAGAAGTAGATTTCCCAACCTTCCTTCCGAGGAGTGGCTGGTGGGTTTGAACTGGCAGCCTTCTAGTTAGCAGTCAAGTGACTTAGGCACTATGCTACTAGAGCTCCCTCTAATGTGGGTAGTCATACTTATTGCAAATATCCAAGTTTTTGGCTTGTCCATTTTCTTTATGACACATTTTGGTGAATAGAAGTCTTAAACGTTATGGTAGTCACTGTATCATACTTTCCTTTTTATGGTTAGAATTTTTCTATCTTGTTTAAGAAATTTATCTCTATCTCAGATGATCCCTGGTAGCATGAGGTTAAGCCCTCAGCTGCTAACTGAAAGGTTGTCAGTTTGAACTTGTTAGCATTTCCGTGAGAGAACGGCCTGGCAGTCTGCTCCTGTAAAGATTACAGCCTGGAAAAACCCTATGGGGCAGTTCTACTCTGTCACACGGTGTCACATGAGTCAGAATTGAGTTGATAGCCCCTAGCAACATCATCATCCCTATCTCAAGGTCAGAAAGGTATTTCCTTTTAAATTTTTTCAGTTTCATTTTTAACATTTTTGTGAATAATCCATTTGGAATTTATTCTCATGTATGATATAAGATAGGATCCCATTGCATTTTTCCCCATAGAATAACCATTTGACCCAACACCATTTATTGAATAGCACCTCCATTGCTCTCTGTTCCACAGTGCCTTCTGTGATGTATGCATGGGTCTCTTTCTGGGTCCTTTGTTCTGTTTCTTTGGTCAGTAGCACACTTTCTTCATAATAGTAGCTCTATAATGAATCCTAATAGCTGACAGGGCCAGTAACATAATCTCATACTTTTTTTCAAATACTTAATAGTCATGACGAATAAAAGTCAAAAAGGCTTTTTCTTCTTTTTCTTCTTATTGGTAGAAATTACAGCATGTATGCCTGTGGGAATGATCCGAGAGGCACAAAATGACAATGTAAGAAAGAATCCTTGAACCAATATCCCTCAGAAGGCAAGAAAGCATAGGCTCTAGTATACAGCAAAGGAGTTGGCCTTTTCATCCATTAAAACAGAAGAGAAGGCAAAGTTTTTGGATCTGGTTATAAGATAAGTGGGTAGTTACAGTGAGAGCTTATAAAAGTTGTTTGCTTCTGTTTTCTTAGGAAGCAAGGTTAATATTTGAGAGTAGGAATAAGAACTGTTGAAAGTTTTAGGGGAGGGAAAAAGATTTAAAATATCATTTAGGAAGAATAAGAGAGCGAATGGACTTGTGAAATGAAGTTAAATTGCCAGGCAGGTAAGGGCTTACTCGAGTTTAGTTGTCATGAATTTAAAAGGAAAGCAGTCAGGATGAGTGTGTGTTTTTCTCTGGACATACTCAATTATACCACTACAGAGAGGGCAGAGAACTGAATTTAACTAGAATTGAAGGTTTTGCGCAGAGAGTGTAGTAAGAGTTTAGAAGCAAGTCAGTTGAGGAAGGTATCTGCAAGGGAGTATTTATAATGGTGGACTGTGGAATGAATGCAGAATATGTTAGAAGGGGAATGAGGAAGGGATAGAATCAAAGAATTATGGAGTAAGATACAGAGTAAGCTGAAAAGATAGCTGATGATAGAAGAATGACATGTTCAGGTTGGGTTATAGAAGGGTTGCAGTAGCTGCTGATGACAGTGTGGGTGCTGTTGGTATTTTGAGTGACAATTCTCCATTATATGAGTACTGTTCAGCACATCACAGGACATTTAGTAACTTTGGCCCCTGTCTATTAAATGCCAGTAGAATCCCCAAGTTCTTAAAATGCACCCACACATTTGTAAGTACTCCCAGTGGTTGAGAATCACTTGTCTAAGAAACAACCATGGGAATTAGTGACTGAGTTAGAGTGGAGGACAAGATCTTTGGAGAAGAGGAGGTCAAAGTACTGAGTGGCCACAGTGTTTAAAGACAGTCTACATGGATATTGGAATCAGATTGTGATTTCTAGTGACGGTGAACCAGTGCTGTAATCTTGGAGGAATAGGGGGAAATGATTCAGGGAGTTTGTAGATGATCGCAGTAAAGAGAAAGTAATGTCTTACGGTATTAAGATTCAAAGCTAGGGGTTTTGTTTTGGATGGGAAGACCCAGGGGAAGAGAACAGTCTAACAGTAGTAGTGAAGAGTGAGAAGGACACCTTCCCTACCTCTAAGGCCAGTGGCATAAGGTCTGTGGAAGAGAAAAGAGTTACTACTTGAGAGGATTATAGGGGAAGATGCACTATCCTCAGGGGAAGACCAGCTTTCAGTTAGAACACATTGGTGAGTGGAATCTCTTAGAAATTCTAGTTGAGAATGTAGGAGATTTGTTAATGATTGACTATGATTTTTAGGGGACCCATTGGCAGGGATTGCACAGTTGAGGGTTAGGTAGGAGATGAAGTCATAATAGGAGATGTACAAAGCTGACTGGAGGTGAGATGCTGTGGAATCTGTAGTGTGGATCTGAAGTAAGCAAGGATAAAATGCATATGGATAAAGAGTCTGATGATCTCAAGGCAGATGGCAGTGGTAAGGTTATTAATATTGGTAGGTGCAAAATGGGATTAGTAGTAGTGTCCAAACCTGTCTAACTTCATGGGGGATAATGAGAATCACCATGAGCACAAAGCTGATTCCCATGATGTGGAGGTCAGACATACCTCCACTCTCCAACTTTTTTACCAATTTTGACACCAGCCACCCCTCCCACAGCATGTTGTACTTCTCTTCTGGATTCACAGCACTCTCTACTTCTCCTCTGGGTTTGATAGTCCATTGCAATAGCCACATACAACTCACAGACCATACTCACAGTTAAGTATTTTAAGTACTTTATTAAGGAGGTAACAGGGTACAACTCAGGATTGGGATCAGGATCAGGAAGCATGTAGGCAAAGTCTAGCTTCTTCAGTGCATCAGAGCTCTCAGTTCCTCTTAACTGTGCAGGCCTCCTCTCAGCTGCCTCAGGACAGGCTTCTCCTAGCCCTGCCATCTGTCACTGCTGGCCCTGCCACTGATCCCCTTCTGGCCTGTTGCTTTCTTCAGTGTTGAAACCCTTGACCCACGTTAGAGCTCTTTTATGAGGTTCCTTGTGTCCGCTCTGCTTTCTTCCTTCTGCTACTGCTTCCTGCTTCTCTTCCTGCTGCTTTATTTCTCCAGAAACCTCTCTGGGGTTGGCTGCTTATATATAAACTCATTGTCAAGTTCAAGGCATGGCATTCCTGTCAGAGCAGCATACTGACCAGGTCTCTCTCAGTAGGCCACAGACCCTTCTTTTTCATAGTAGGCTATAATTCACCTCATTTGCATAGTCTATTGACCAATCCCTACAAGCTGCATACCAGTCACAGGGCAGGCTGCATCCCAGGACTGGACAAACTATCGAAACCACGTTGTTTACAGCTTACCCAGGAAATGGTAATCAACCTACAAAAGTAACAAACCCTTTAGGGTAGAAACTAGGGTAAAGGTAACTTCAGGGCTTAAGTGAAAAAAATCTCTGAAGCTGTTTAGCTGTTTTTCTAGAGAACCAAGGCAAAAGGTCACATAAAGAAACTCATTTCACCATACTAGGGGAAGGAGAGAAGACATTCCCAAATAGAATCCACATAGTTCTGGAGGCTTCTCCTTACTCCCAGAGGCTCTCTGACTTCTTGCTCACTCTTGCCAATGGAAGCATGAGAGGGCAAGGAGCAGGATCTCTTATCCACAATATTGGAGCTCCCCTTGATTCCTCCGGATGGAAATGTGGAAGCTTCTACTCTTAGTGGCTAGGAGGACACCATGCACTGACTGGTTTCTTGCTATCATTAGGTGCTGTTGAGTCAGTTTTGACTCAGAGCAACCCTCCGTGCAATAGAATGAAACATTGCCCAATCTTGTGCTATCCGCACACCACTTGGTATGCTTGAGCCCATTGTTGCAACCACTGTGTCAGTCCATCACATTAAGGGTCTTCTCCTTTTTTGCTGGCATGATATTCTTCTCCAGGGACTGGTCTTTTCTGATAACATGACCAAAGTATGAGAGACGAAGTCTGGCCATTCTCACTTCTAAGGAGCATTCCAGCTGTACTTCTTCTAAGACAAATTTATTCATTTTTCTGGAAGTCTATGGTATATTCAGTATTCTTTGCCAACACCACAGTTCAAATGCATCAATTTTTCTGTGGTCTTCCTTTTTCATTGTCCAGCTCTTAAATGCATATGAGGCTGTCGAAAATACTGTGGCTTGGGTTAGGCACACCTTAGTCTTCAAAGTGATATCTTTGCTTTTTAACATTTTAAAGAGGTTTTTTGAAGCACATTTGCCCAGTGAAATACATTGTTTTATTTCCTGACTGCTGTTTCCATGGATGTTGATTGTGGATACAAGTAAAATGAAATCCTTGACAACATTAATCTTTTCTCCATTTATTGTGATAATGCTATTGGTCCAGTTATGAGGATTTTTGTTTTACTCATGTTGAGATGTAATCCATAGTGAAGGCTGTATTCTTTGATCTTCATCAGTAAGTGCTTCAAGTCTTCTTCACTTTCAGCAAACCAGGTTGTGTCATCTGCATATCGTAGGTTGTTAATGAGTCTTACTTTAACTTGATAACATATTTTTCTTCATATAGTCTAGTTTCTCAGATTATTTGCTTACCATACAGATTGAATAAGTATGGTGAAAGGGTACAACCCTGACTCACATCTTTCCTGATTTTAAACCATGCAGTATCCCCTTACTCTCTTTGAACTACCGCCTCTTGGTCAATTTACAAGTTCCACATAAGCTCTTTGAGAAGCGATGGCCCCTTCCTTCTTCCAAGTCTGTCTTAGTCTGGAAGCGCCGCTGAAACCTGTCCACCATGGGTGACCCTGCTGGTATTTGAAGTACCGGTGGCATAGCCTCCAGCCTCATAGCAACATTCAAGCCACCACAATATGACAAACTGACAGACGAGTGGTGGCATAAGCTCAGTTAAGTGTTCTGGAATTCCCATTTTTCTCAATGTTATCCATAATTTGTTATGGTCCACACAGTCAAATGTCTTTGCATAGTGAATAAAACATAGGTAAACATTTTTTTATATTCTTTGCTTTTAGCCAGGATCCATCTGGCATCAACAATGATAGCCCTTGTTCCATGTCCTTTTCTGAATCAAGTTTGAATTTCACTGTCAGTATATTTCTGCAACTATTTTTTAATTATTTTCACCAAAATTTTATTTGTGCGATATTAATATTGTTCAGTAATTTCTGCATTCTGTTGGATCACCTTTCTTTGGAATGAGCACAAATATAGATCTCTTCCAGTGGGTTGGCCAGGTAACTCTTCCAAATTTTCTTGGCATAAATGAGTGAGCACTTCCAGCATTGCATCCATTTCTTGAAACATTTCAGTGGGTATTCCATCAATTCCTGTTCTTGTTTTTCACCAGCCTTCAGTGCTAGCTTGGACGTCTTCCTTCAATACCATCAGTTTTTGATCATATGCTACCTCCTGAGATGGTTGAATGTTGTTGACCAATTCTTTTTTGGTACAGTGACTGTTTATTCTTTCCATCTTCTTTTAATGCTTCCTACATCCTTCAGTATTCAGCCCACAGAATCCTTCAGTATTGCAATTCGAGGCATGAATTATTTCTTCAGTTCTTTCAGTTTGAGAAATGCCAAGTGTGTTCTTCCCTTTGGATTTTCTAACTCCAGCTCTTTGCACATTGCATTATAATACTTTTTCTTGAGCTGCCCTTTGAAATCTTCTGTGCAGATCTTTTACTTCATCATTTCTTCTGTTTCCTTGAGCTTCTCTCCATGCAGGTACTCTGGTGGCACCGTGCCTAAGGCATTTGACTGCTAACCAGAAAGTTAGTGGTTCAAACCCACCAGGTGCCCCACAGAAGGAAGATGGAGCAGTCTACTTCTGTAAAGATTTACCGCCTCAGAAATCCAGTGGGGGTCACTGTAAGTTGGAATCAGCTCAAGGGCAGCAAGTTTTTTTTTTTCCACTCCATTCAAGGACAAGTTTCAGAGTCTCTTCTGACATCCATTTTGGTCCTCTCTTCCTTTTCCTATCTTTTCAATGACCATTTGCCTTCTTCATGTGTGATCCTGTTGATGTCATCACACAACTCGTCTTGTCTTTGGTCATTGATGTTAAATGCATCAAATCTGTTCTTCAGATGGTCTCTAAATTCAGATGGGATATTATACCCAAAGTCATATTTTGGCTCTCATGCATTTGTTTTAAGTTTCTTCTCCTTCATGTTAAACTTGCATTGAGCAGTTGACCCCTGGCCTTGTTGTGACTGATTATATTGAGCTTCTCCATCATCTTTTTCCACAGATGTAGTTTATTTGATCCCTATGTATTTCATCTGTAGGGGGCTATATTAATGTTGTTGAAAAAAGGTATTTGCCACTAATAAGTTGTTGGTCTTGCAAAATTCTGTCATACAGTCTCCAGCATCATTTTTATCATCACAGCCATGTTTTCCAACTGCCAATACTTTTCCTTTGTTTCCAACTTTTACATTCCAGTCACTAGTAACTATCAGTGCATCTTGATTGCATATTTGGTCAATTTCAGACTATAGAAGTTAGTAAAAATCTTCAGTTTCTTAATCTTTGGCATCATGGTTCGTGCATAAATTTGAATAATAGTTGCATTGACTGGTCTTCCTTGTAGGTATATGGATATTATCCTGTCAGACAGCAGCATTGTACTTCGGGATAGATCTTGAAAATGTTGTTGACTATGAATGTGACACCATCCCTCTTTAATTTGTCATTCCCAGCATAGTAGACCATATGATTTTCAATTCAAAATGGTCAATACCGATCCATTTCAGCTCACTAATGCCTAGAATCCACCACTCGTCTGCCAATCTGTCATATATATGGTGGTGGCTTTGCATGTTGCTGTGAGGCTGGAGGCTATGCCACCAGCAGGATCACCCATGGTGGACAGGTTTCAGTAGAGCTTCTGGATGAAGACAGACTGGGAAGAAGAATAGGGACATCCACTTCTGACAAAGCTGTCCACTGAAAACTATGAATAGCCACAAAAGACCTTTTTTAAGCGTTGAGATGCCACTTTGAAGACTAAGGTATGCCTAACCCAAGCCATGGTTTTTTCAGTCACCTCACATGCATGTGAAAGCTAGACAATGAATAAGGAGGACCAAAGAAGAGTTGATGCCTTTGAATTGTGGTGTTGATGAAGAATACTGGAAATATCATGGACTGCCAGAAGAACGAACAAATCCATCTTGGAAGAAGTGCAGCTGGAATGCTTCTTGGAAGTGAGAATGGCCAGACTTCATCTCACCTACTTTGGTCATGTTGTCAGAAGGGACCAATCCCTGGAGAAGGGTATCATGCTTGGTAAAGTAGAGGGTCATCAAAAAAGGGGACCTTCAATCAGATGAGTTGACACAGTGGCTGCAACCATGGGCTCAGGTATAGCAAGGATTGCGAGGATGGTGTAGGACTGGGCAGTGTTTTGTTCTGTTGTACTTGGGGTCACTATGAGTCAGAACCAACTCAGCAGCACCTAACAACAACATTGCCTAAGATGTCAATCTTTATGCATTCGATTTTGTTTTAGACAGCTACTGATTTTACTAGATTCATACTTAGTACATTCCATGTTCCAATTATTAATGGATGTTTGCAGCTGTTTCTTCTCATTTTCGATTGTGCCACATCAGCAGATGAAGGTCCCAAAAGCTTTACTCCATCCACATGATTAAGGTCACCTCTACTATGAGGACGCAGCTGTTCCCCAACATATTTTGAGTGCCTTCCAACCTGAGGAGCTTGTCTTCCAGCATTATTTTAAACAGTGTTTCGCTGCTATTCATAAAGTGGCCTGTTTTTTCAGAAGCAAACCGCCTCTTCCTTCTTCCTAGTATGTCGTAGTCTGGAAATCCCCTGAAACCTTCCCACCATGGTGATCGTGTTGGTATTTGAAGTACTGGTGGCATAGCATCCAGCATCACAGAAAGCCACCACCATATGACACACTGACAGGTTTAGATCTGCTGTGTTATTTATTGCCACATAGCAGATTACCCCAGAACTTGGTGGCTTACTATAGTGTTTATTATCGTACAGTTTCTGTGGGTCAGGTATTCAAGTAGATGCAACTTAGCTGTGTCCTCTGACTCTGAGTGTTTCACAAAACTGCAGTCAAGGTGTCAGGAGGAGTTCAAATTATCCTAATGCTCACCTAGGGGTAGCTCATATTCCAAGCTAACTCAAGTAGTTGTTGGCAGGATTTAGTTCCTTTTGGTTTTTTCTCCTTGAGGGCCTCAAGTTTCTCACCAGCTGTTGGCTACAGCCCCTCTCATAGTTTTTTGCTACATGGATCTTTTCATAAGGCAGCTCACAACATGGCACCTGGCATCTTCAGAGAAGCAAGAGTATCAAGTGAGAGAGAAAGTCCTAGCAATATGGAAATCAGTCTTTTGTAACCTAATCTTTGAAGTCATATCCCATTAGTTTTGCCTCATCTTGTTTATTAGAACCAAGTCACTTGGTCCAACCCACATTGAAAGGAAGGAGAATACACAAAGATATGAATACCAGGAAGCAGAAATTATTACTTCATGTCAGAAGGCTACCCATCCCTAATATCAAGAGAGAGACAAGGAAGGTACAAGGGAGGCCTAGATCAGTCAGGTTCGACTCACCCCTGGAGGTGAAGTCAAGTCCCCAAATCATACGGCTATCATACAGTTGAGCCAGGAGGATGGAGGGTGGAAGATAGAATAAACGTTGAGAGAACAGCTACAGTATTCACTATAACCACTAACCAGTATTCATTCCTTTATTCTTCTGACTCTGAGCCTGAGCCTGTAGTCTGCCTCCTTATGCCTCCCCATTTCTCTCTGTATCAAATCCAAGTTCCTTATTCCATCATATAATGATCTTCATTATATCTGGTTCCAGTTTCTCTTTCCAGCCTCATCTCACCAGTTCCTGTCATTTATTCATCAAACTTTTTGATTTTGGTATCTCTTTATATTCTTGAAAATTATTGAGGGTTCCAAAAAGCTTTTGTTTATGTAGGTGAGAGCTATCAATTAGAAATGAAAACAAATTTTGAAAGTAATGTTGTTGTTGTTGTTGTTGTTGTTGTTACATGCCGTTGAGTCAGACCCAACTCATAGCGACCCCTCTTTGGGTTGCTGAGACAGTATCACTATGGAAGTAGATTGCCCAACCTTTCTTCTGAATGGCTGGTGGGTTTGAACTACCAGCCTTCTGGTTAGCAGTCAAGTGCCTTAGGCACTATGCAACCAGAGCTCCTTCTGAAAGTAATAATTCATTTTAAAACAATAAGCCTATTATTTAACATAAATTACAGTTATGAAAAATAACTGCATTTTAAAAAGCATGACATTGTTTTTACATTTTTGCAAATCTCCTTAATGTCTGGTTTAATAGAAGACAGCTGGATTCTCCCATCTGCTTATGCATTCAGTCTTTTACAGTATGTTATTTTAAAGTATATACCTAGCCTTACATAGAAATTCAGTTAGAAAATGAAGATACAATATTATTCTTTTTCAGATAATTGTGGATCTTCTTCTTTGATATTATACCAGTTCTTTAAGTGGTAGTTTCTTAAAGATGAATTGCAGTGTGACATGTGATTTTTCATAATGTGTTACATTAAAATCAACTAATCTATCTGAAACAGAATAATTCAGCTCTTTGACCCATGCATGATTTGTTATAATGTATTGGTCATTTGGAAAACATTGGCTCAGAGTTACTCAGGTCTTCCATGGTTGACTCATTTCAAATGTGTATTTTTTTAAAATCATATTTGTTAATGTTACCACCTATCTCATCACGAAAGTATAAGGAAGCTGTCAATCAATCTTACAGAATTCAAGTTTTCCAAACTTCAGATTTTTACTTTAAAGCTCCATTTTTATAAATGGCAACAATAACTACCAGTTGTTTTCCTTGAAGTAATAGGCTCACATTTGTCTATTTTCAGAAAACGCCAAATTCCAAGTCTGAATAGCCATTATTTTACTGTTGTCATTCTTTTCAAGTATAAGATGGTGTTCAGGGAAAAAAATCCTTGTGACTTTTACTGCCTCCTATCTTCTCATTGCCTTTTGGGTATCTCAGCATTTCAATGTCCCTTAAAAGCGAATCTAATTGAATTAGTTAGCCATTATCCAACATAGGGTGGCATGGCACAGAGCATCGCAACTGCTGTTTACTCAGAGGGCACTTCAGGTCTGGCAAACAGCACCATGCCCAGAACATACAATATCATGAATTAACAAGATAGAAGTTTTCTATATATAGGTGCAAATAGAATGGTTAAGATATAAGATGTACAGGAAAAAAGGAAACCAAAATGTGCTCCGATTTTATAATTTACTTTTACAAATGCCTGTTTGGCACACTGTCTTGTTTAGAAACAAAAGCATGTTCTTAAAATTGTGTTTGCATTCTGGTGCCACCTTCACTTTGTTTGAAACATTAATAATACTCTGAAGCTGCTATGGGACCATCTGTTTGAAAATATTCTTCCTTATGGATTGGGTAGTAGTTAATGTAAATTTTCTACCAATGTAAACAGAATTTACTTTTACAATAATATGAGTAATAAGACATTGATAAAAGTTACTGACAATTTTTCATTGTTTTAATGGGTATGTCCTCCATAATATCTGTGAGTATATTCTTATATATCTAGTGCTTTTATCTATTAATAATTAGGAGTCAACAGACAATCTATTTTGCAAAATCACAGGTTTTAAATGTGATTTTTTTCTTTTTTTTAATTTGCTTCCTCATTCTCGTAGATAGAGAGAAATATATTTCTGCCATCTTGAGATGGTAAATTTGGTCACTTTTTCTCCTTTGAAGGTCCTGCAGTTGTTTACATATAGTATTATTTCCAGTAACATGTAGGTGTTGGCTGCCTAAGTGAAAACACACCCTGAATGCACACATGTGCTTTCAAAACTAAGTTCAGTGCACTTAGTAAAGAGCTGAAGCAGACTGTCTTTAGAACAAATACAAGGGAATCTGAGTTCCCTTGTTCACTCATCCCCTGAGAGCATTACTAGGGGGGGGTTAATATATTTGGGTTAATAATGAAAAAAACAAAAATAGCATCCCTTTGGGGAAATGTAACCTGACACAATTTGAAGTGGAACCCAAATTAAAACATAATTCTTTTATGAGACAGAAATATTTTGTTTTACCTTTTTCATGGGAATGCCATATAAATTTTAAAAGAAATTTGGTCTGCTTTCATTCTTTTAGTTTATTCAAAAGCAAGAAATCAGAGATTTTGTACATCTTGATTTTGTTAACTCTTGTGTATTTTTTTGAGTCAGGTGTCACAACTAATTTAATTGAAGTGTTATACAGAATAATTTGAATACACTCTTTAAGTGCTTTTTAAATTTTGATGCAGTTTACCATTCTTTCTGACACCATACTCGCCCAAAGATGGATGACCTCAGTTTCTTCACTGACTTTATTAATCCCCACGCAGAGCTGTACAGAGTACATACTGCTACAGTCTATGTTCTGCTAGACAGTAGAACAGCCTTTACTCTTTTAATGGAATACTAAAAATACACTAATTGTATGGTTAAAGCATTCAGCTGCTAACCAGAAGGTTGGCAGTTCAAACCTACCAGCTGCTCTGAGGGAGAAACTTGGCAGTCTGCTTTTGTAAAGATTTATAGCCTTGGAAACACCATAGGGCAGTTCTACTCTGTCCTATAGAGTTGAGAGTTGTTATGAGTCAGCATCAACTTGGTGGCAGTGGATTTTGCTTTAGATATGAGGCAAAACTTCAGAAGCTCTTCTTGCTAAGTAATGTTAGTTATACACAGCAGCTTTAAATCTCAAAAAATCCAGTTATATACTGGTTAGATGTAGATAGCTCTCATTGTCAGTATCCTGAGTCATCTAAAGGTTTGTTTCCTTTCTCTTTTTTTTTTTTTTTTTTACAGACCTAACTACCACAGAGAATGCTGCATATTAAGAGAAACCACAAGAAAGTTATACGTTTGGTTGTCTAATATTCTTGGATTTGATACGAACCAACACATAGTCATTGTTGTCATTGACAGACACCAGTTTGTATGTACATTATTCACATTCCTCTCTGTTGTGTTTAGAAAAAAAAGACATTTTAGCCTTTTTTAAGGTTACTGATTTAATTTAATGTTACTTGGTTGCATGAAGTTGCCCTTAACCACTAAAGATAATGAAGATTTTTGCACAGATTTATACATGTCTAGGATCCTTTTATTAAGGCAGTTATGCTCATCATTCTCCTGCCTTTACCCCACCATCACCAAACAGTTCAGTATAAATTAGCATTTTTTAAATCATCACTCAGTGCTTAAGGATGGGATTTCCTCTCTTTGACAGAACCAACCCAGGAATTAATTTCTAGATGCATAATGGTGGTATATTGAAGATGAAATTAAAATTGTCCTTCAGTTTTGAGGCCATGTATGTGTAAAGTTTAACCATATTGTAAAATATCTATTCTGTATTAGAAATAGCTAGTTGAGAGCTTATACTTCTCAAAACTCATGTTGTTACGTACACAAACTCAGTTTCTGTATGTGAAGTTAGTGAGTCTTTGTGTTACTCCAAAATAAAGGCAGTGATTTATTTTTTCCCAATGCCAATACAATTTGAGCTAATAACTCAAGGTGGGTACTTTACATTTTAAAGCTGGAATCAGCAGCAGCCCTATGGGAAACCAACAAAGCATTGACTTTTAAATATAAATTTTTAAAAGGAACTGTTTTCTTTTGGACCTAGAGTTAGAATAGTTACTGTTCATTCCACAAACCATTATTATGTGTACATTATTGTTGCTATTGTGATAATAGAGAATTTTATTTATTTTTATGCCAACTTAATTGTGAGAACACATTTAGTCAGTTTGGGTTTTATCAATCCTGTTATGCTTGTCCTTGGAACATCTTTCGCGTATTCGAGGTTTGTAGTTGAAAGTTTACTGTAAAAAAAAAATCAAAATCAAAAAAATGTATTGTTTTTACAGAATAAATTTATTGGAATGTGTACTGAGAGTAAGATTTGAGATTGTGAGCAACCAAGTTAGTGTAATTTGGCTTCATATATGTAATAATGTGAGGTATTAATGTAATTCATATATTAAAGCAAAAGTTGTTAACAGCAAGTTGACAAATAGAATCAAGTGCAGGTGAGGGTTTTCTTCTACTTTTTTTTCTTTTAAACACTCTGGGTTTTAGGTTATTTGAAAATACTGGGGGTAAATGGCAGTGTGATTTGCTTACACATTAAAATAATCTCTATCAGCTCAGTGAACCCTAGATTCATACTTAACATTATCCATGCATTGATTGTGTATCCCATTTTCTTATCTTGGTGAAGAGCTAATAAATAACATGCAGAGAAAATATGAGAAGCCCTAAACTTTGAGGGTCATTGATGATGATGATGAATGTTACTGAAGGTAGCTGAGAGAATGAAAGCACCAAGCTACTTTCTACTCTATGACACATTAAGGTAATGGCTCTATTTTGGCTTGTTTTGCTTATTTAGCAATATGATTGTCTCTATTACATTCATACATAATTCTGAATATGAAAAGTTGACTGAAAAAAAAAAAGATAGGGATGTCAGTCCAGTTCCTTTTTTCCTTTTAAAAAAAAATTCTCGAATTTTGAATATTAATTAAAATTCATCAGAAGACCTCACCATTGTTCATACTTAAAACATAAGAACCTAAATAACATTTGAATTGGAAAATATAACTGACAGATTTTTTAAATAAGTCTAATAAAGACTATAAAACTTGTCATTAAAAAATATATACAGAATGTTTCAAATGTAATAAAATTTGTCTTCATAAAAGGCCCAAAATAATTTTATTAAAAATACACACAGAAATACAATAAAAGTATTATCACCAATAAAATAAGAACTCATTAAGGGTAATGGTAAGATTATTGATCCTTCTTCAGCTATTTAAGTTCACAAAAATAATTTAGTAAAAGCAGTTTTCAAAACAGTAAATAATATACTTTCCTTGGGAAAACATTTTTCAAAGAACATTTAAAACTAATCTGCCTTTCATATTGATTAAAGTTGACAATGAAGCATATGTAACTTATATGCAAAACTTCTCCAGTCTGCATTTGCTACTTTGAATTTTTAAATATGCATAGACCCAGTCACTTGTGAATAATTTCATCTTCATGCTTATTAATGTGGGAGCTAAATTGTAATATTTCACACTAACAGTTATTTACTGTGTACAAACAGTGAGACAGATGATCAGGCTTATTTACAAATAAGTTAGAATATATTTCTTTTAAGATACTGTTTCTCAACAACTTCAGTTCTCCTTCAGAATAGGACAAAAAATTTACCTGCACAATACCATATTATAGCTCACACATACAGTGCAGAGCAGGAATTAAGTGTACACATATGGGAAAGGAGTAAAATGGGACAAAATATCAGAACCAATATAACAAAAGTTTAGTAACTTAGAAAGAAAGAACATAAAGCAATGTTTTTATTCAACTTTTTCATCTGTCTTTGTTTTTATGAAGAACTCTGGTTTATAGATACAACGATAGGCCAAAAGCTGAGGAAGAATTCCATATGCTATGTTTAATACTAAAAAAAAGATTTTCGCTTCTTCAGGGACTCTGTAGACATAAGCAGTTCTAGCATGAAGAGAAGCACCAATGTGGGAAAACTGAGCCTGTTGCATAAAACAAAAATGGGTAAGCATGAAATTTGTGTTCAGATAGATGCACAATGAGTTCTGAATGGATCATTCAAACTATGTTTGTGTGCCCTCAGAACCAGTCTCACCTGTAGGCAGAATACTTTCAAACAATCCACAGTCTGCACTATTTCATTGAACTTAGGGCCTTTCCTGATAAAACTGTTCAAATGATACCTTTTTTATTGTGGCTGTACTATGCCAGATGTGCTTTTTAACCATTCCAGTGCCCTATAGCAAACATTACCAAAACCAGTTGTCATCAGGTTGATGGAGACTCATGGCGACCCCATGTGTGTCACAGTAGAACTGTGCTCCATAGGGTTTTCAGTGGCTGGTTTTTCAGAAGTGGATCATCAAGCCTTTCTTCTGAGGCACTTCTTGGTAGACTTGAACCTCCAACTTTTCATTTATACCACCCAGGGATTCCATACATTAGTAGCTCAATTTAACAAAAAAGAAAAAAAATGTGAATAAAATCTCAATTATTTTCCCAATTTGTGTTCTGGAGATTCTATGTAGGAACCTAGTGGAGGCGTAAAATTGTGTATCAATAAAAATGAAGAAAGTATAGAGTTTGGAAAGCTGAAATAGATTTAGTGTAAGGAATTAAAGAGAGGCACTGAGGACCTCAGTTTCATTTATCAGTCTTTCACCTACTCCATAGAGCAATAGTTCAAAGCCTTCTCATTATGCATTTTTGTTTATTCATGTATCTATTTTTTTATGCAACTTAAAAAAAATACCAAGGGTTGTTTTGTAAGAAAAAGTTGTTACTAACTTGGGTATGTTTGCTCTTTACAAAATGGTAAAGTACATGCAGACAACCTTTTCATATCAAATTATAATTTATTTAGAAGTATGGCTTGTCAGCATAATTTGAGTTTGCAAAATGAAAAGGGAAGAGCCTCCCTCTATACTTATATACTTGTTCAGAACAAACATTCAGAATGTGCTAGTTGGTCTTTTTTTTTAAAATACTTTTCATAAGCACAGAGGAAAACTGTAGTAGAAAGGGTAATAATACAGGCCTCGAGCAGGATTAAAGGCTCCTGTGAAAGGGTTTCCTCAGGATGCTTGTATCATTACAGAATCCAACCCCCGAGTCTACATTTTTAGATCTTGCTGAAATTCAAGACATACATGAATAAAGGATTGGGAATTTAAGTGCAATAAGTGGTAAAGCATTAGGATTGAAGTGAAAAGATACTACAATCTAGAGAAAGCACAGAAGTAATGAGAATGAAGAGCTAAATAATTTAAGTACATATAATTTTTATTTCCTTCCATATGAAATCAATATATTCTGCTAAATCGTTAACAGATTGTGACTTACCACCTGACTTTACCATGAAAAGAAAAGGACAAGCTTTTAAAGCATCATCTTTATGAATTTTTGTCAGTGGCAGATACTTTAACAAGCTGTATTTTTACAAATTTCTGATACATCCTGGAGACCTGTGGTACTTTTTTTTACTACTCCCTAGAGACAAACATTATAAAGGAATGTAATATGTTGCCAAGGACCAATAACACCTCTGAGTTGTTATCCATGAGGCACTGAGAGGGCTCTGCCCTCAGATATACCTTCCCTGGGGCAGATGCCCAAATAGAACCCAGCAAATGTTATTAAGCATTTGCATCTCTGGAGTGTGAGGACAAAAGACCTTGAGAGTAAAGGCACCCGAGGAGCTGCTGTCATGGACATTCTAGGAACACTGAACAGGAGCTTTGTCCACCCCATCACTGTTTTTTCCTAGGGCCTGTTTTGAATAACAGAGTTTGCTTAAAAATACATGTAAACTTTTTCTTACAGACTCAAGGTCATATTTGAACCATGCTTTTCAGAAATGTGGCTTTGGTGGCTCCATCTTTATTGATACTTGTACATATCATGAAATCACCAAATTTGGGGAAATGCCAACTATACTTTGAGAGATTAAGTAATAAGAGCAACCGTGCCTACTTACATGGGGAAACCTGTTAAAAAGCCAGTGTGATTCTACAGGCTCTTTTCCTGCACTAATCAGTGCAGATAATACCTCATTTTCATGAATTGCAAACTCATGGCAACATTATAAAATGATTCATGTCCATAGGATAGATTGTAAGCCCACCGGGCAGGTACTGTCTGATGTTGTGTGTGGTACCTACCACATTGTTAGAGCTCAATAAATGTTCAATAATAATGGTCTTGTGACTGTCAAAATACAGAAGGTTCTACAAAGCATTTCTACATTATTATACCTATTTGAGTAAACCTTTTTCTTCAGGATTATTTAACAAGGGACAAAGATTACAACATACCTAATCAAAAGGGGTGTCTGTGTGAGAGAAGAACCCTGAGGCAAATTGTCTGCATTTGCCCTCACTGTAATACTAATGGGTGTATTTATAGTGACTACACCTCCAGCTGAGTGGGTACCCAGCCCTAACTTACTCCTAAGGCCTATTCCTGGCCTTAATTTGGAGTTGAGAGAAAAACCTCAGAGCACCCTTTCCAAGCACCAAATTGATAATGGGCTGCACAATGTCTCCTGTGTGATATTCCCACCAGCACAGGAGGCCTCCCTGTGACAGGGCTTGAAAAGCTTACCCAGAGCACTGTGCTGGGGTTAGAGTGACTCAGCAAACACTGCTGCTACTTACAGGGACAGTTTATAAATTTAATGATATGAGGCTGAGTCCCTGATAATTTTTCTTCTCATTTATTCTACCTGAAATAATTAAGAGGTCTATTTTTTTTAGGGTGGATTATGGGAATGGTATGGACAACGAAGCAATAAAGGGAAAAAAAGGTTAAATGTCAATAGCTCTGTTTTCTTATATTTATAGAGACAACCTGGAAAAAATTACTAAAATTACAATTCTGACTCCAGCAGGGAGATGTGAAAGTGTTTTTGTGTGTCCGTGTAAATATTGCAGGCAAAAAGCAATGTGAACATTGGAACAATTAACCAGGAAGTTTGGCCTGTACAGTATAAACATCTGATCCACAACTTATATTGGTATCTTTTCTTTGAGTTTTCTGGGCAGCACAGTATAGTGATTAAGAACACTGACTCTGGAAATAGACTGCTAGGGTCAAATCCCACCTCTACCACAAACTAGCTGTATGACCTTGAGCTAGCTATGGAACCTCTGACCTCATCTGTAAAGGAGCATAATAATGGAATGTCATAGGATTGTTATGAGGGTTAAATGAGTTGATACATGTTTAGGTATTTAGTGCCAGGCACGTGGGGCTGTTCCACAGGCAAAAATACACAACTCAATGAAGTTAAATATCTGTTAATGAACTGGGGGGGGGGGGGGTCTCTACTTTGTTCTAAACCTGGGCTCTTGGGTCTTAGATCCCTTTGTTGACCTTTTGACAATTTCATGATAGTCACTGTCTCTACCAAAAAGATAATAAGATATTAAACCCAAACTCTAATTTTAATACTAATAATCACACCAAAAGCAAATGATTAAAATGAGATTTATATTAGTATCCCAATTATCCATGCTTTTCCTTTACTTTCAGATATTTTTTGAAGGTTTCTATAAAGGAAAAATTTGTGAAATTCACCTCCAGGAGAATCAATTCTCTACAACCAAATTATCCACAGATAAGCCTCTAGACCCCTTTGTGAGAAAGTACATGGAATGGGAAGGAATGCTGCCTGCCTTTCATAGTGTTTACTGATCCTGCTTCACTGACTGTGGGTGTTACTGGATGGAGCAGCAGCTACCTGGCAAGCCTGTTGTGAATCTGTCTTAAAGTTTTCTCCCACTTTCTTTGAATTTAAGTAATTATACAGATAGTTTAATTGTCTACAGATTAATTTGTGTAGCTTCTGAGCAATGTAAGGTATTTCTCTTCCAAACTGTTCACTGGGAATCATAGCTCCAATAGTAACAATAATAATCATGATAATAACAGCAACAGTGGGTTATGGAGCTTGTTATGTGCCAGGTCTCTCTAAGCTCTTTGTATATATTCATTCATTTAATCTTCAACCCTAGGAGAAAGGTACTGTTAGTATTCCCATTTTACAGAAGAGAAAATTCAGGATTAGAGAGGTAACTCAGATCATTCAGCTAATCAGTGGCAAGCTGGAATTTGAACTAGTCTGCCTCTAGAGCCCTGCTCTTCACCATATTTATTGTAGGGTTTTTTGTTTTTTAATTCTTCATTGATGTTTTAGCCAAGAAAAAATTCTTCAATTGACAGATAATGCTAAGAAGTAGACCTAAGCCTATAACATTTTTCAAATGAGACTCTGCAACTTTAATCTTATGATAAGGATCTTAAATGAAAAGACACTTGAGTTGTAAATGTTGAGCATCCCCAATGGAACTATTTGGCATAAAATGTGACATTTTATTTTATTCCATGTTCTTTCATTTTTGATTGATCTTTTTATTTCTGAAGATTTGGCATACTGAAAGCAGGGATCCATTACCACTCAACATGTTTTCAGTTAACTTGCACTGTTACATTTTTTTTTCTTTCCTATTAAATTGGATACACTCTTAGAAATTCACTGGACCTTTTGATAAAATCATGTTCTGTGCAGGGAGGTTAGTGGGATTGTCAGTGCATAAGCTTTCTACATTAGGGATGGCAGTTTTAACAAGTGAGAGGTGGTGGTCAAGATGGAGAGTGTCAGATGCTCTCCTAAGATAAGAATCCTTTTCCTAAGCAAGTAAGTATGTGGTAAGTAGAAAACAAATCACATAACTGGAATTCAGCATTCTGATCATATGCACTGCTTTGTTGCAACATAATTTTAACCTCTCCTTAGACTAAATGCTATGAATAGATTTTATTAAAGCAGCCAAGATTTATGGGAATGTAAGACATACAACTGTTTGAATATGCCACTCTCCACCTGCTGGGCTGGGAGAAACATCCTCTGACATTTCCAGGATCTATGTAATCCTCCTTAGAATGGGCATGCACTCCCCAGCAAGAGACCGGCTTCAGGCTACCTTGTCAAACAGCTATGATGGATAAGCCCAAGGATTCCTAAAAGGACTGGAGCCTCGTTGAGTGGCCACTTCTGTTGTCAATTGCTCTGTAGTCCACTCTGCCCTTCCCAGAACTTCCCAGTTGCAAGCTTAGCCCCACCAAAAGGTAGAGTCTGGAGTTAGTCTTACTGCTATCAGCTCGGGCACCTGTTTTCTCCAAGCTAAGAACTGAACTCTGAGCCAGCTAAGACCTTAACACCTGAACTCTGAGCAATCTTACCCTCCAAAAAAAAAAAAAGCGAGTGGGATGAGAGTATGAGGGACCTCTGTCTTGAAGGACATTGGAGAATAAGCAGAACCAAGACAAGGAAACAAATGCCAAGGTTTATTCTATGTCTTATGATCTGCTGCGCATTTCCACACTTACAGCTTCCTCTTCATACTGTTCCCTGGGGAGGCTCAGTCTAAGAGCCCATTCAGCCTTCAAAGCCCAGTTCAGATGTCAGCCCCCATCCCAAAGGTTCTCCAGCTCTTCCCCATTCCATGTACATTTACTGTAGGACTCTGTGCCATAGCTAGTTACCTGTCTGCATAAAGGGAGAAGTCCAGAAGAATGTGGGCTTTGGAGTCAGACAGGATTTCATATCCCTACTCTATCATTTAGCAGCTATGAAACTTCAGGCAAGTAAAAGATGTCCCGTGCCTCAACTTTCTCATCTATAAAATGTGAGTAAAAAACAACTGTGGTGGTGCTATGCTATGTGTTCACCACCTAATTTCCTTTAATAAGGCACACAGGAAGACTATATTTCCCAGCCTCACTTGCCATTGGGTCTGGCCCTTGAAAATATCCCACATGAACTTTGCATGAGCAAAAACTAAAGCTTTATTTGCTACTGAATATTTGTTACAGCAGCAGAACACACAGCCTATCCTTACACGAATAGGTAGGTAGGTGAACACTTAGCTTCCCTTGTCTGGTGTGGAGAAAGATAATGAGAGCTTAGACTAGTCTGAGTCATGTCAGTAGAGCTAGAAAAAAAAGAATGGATCTGAGAATTACTCTGAAGGTAAAACTAATGAATCTATAGGAGCTGTATAGGGTAAGGGAACAGCAGGTGTGAAGAACTGCTTCACGTTTTAGGCTTGAGCTGCTGGATGCAAAAGGTAGAGAAAAATGGAAGAGAAGTTGTAGGGGGAATCAAGAGCCCTATTTTAGTCATTAATTCTGAGATGCTAATGAGACATCCAAGTGTCAACATTATGTCTGAAAGTAAATCTGGAAGGTGTTTCAGCTAAAGATAGAAAATTGGGAACCATTAGTTTAGTATTTATATCCACTGCTATCAAGTCAGTTCTAACTCAGTGAACCTATAGGACAGTTACTGCCCCATAGGTTTCCAAGGCTATAAGATCTATGAAAGCAGACTGCCACAGCTTTCTCCCATGGAGCAGCTGTGGGTTTGAACCACCAACCTTTTGGTCAGCAGCTAAGTGATTAACTACTGTACCACCAGGGCTCCTCAGTATCTAAAGATAACAGAAATAAATAAGGACCTGAAGAAGTCTGGTTCTCTGAGGTCTATAAAGGAGAGCAACCAGCAAAGGGGACTAAATATTTGCTCTCTTCCCTCTTAAGTCTTTGCAGGAATCATTGCCTCTGGACACAGCATCAACTTTTGTTATATTAATATTCTAATTATATAATTTAGATGAAGAAATTGATCCAGTAACCCCATAAAAACTTATTTTTCAACTCTATGAATTCTTTATAGTACATTTTTTTGCCATCATGGTTACTAGAACCACTAATGCCTAAAGTTTCTGGGTGAACCTCCTCCTTAAGCCTGCTTGAGAGCAAGATGAAGATCAAGAATTAAAAAGATGAGTCGTTTTTTTTAATTTCTAGTAAGAGGAAAAAAGACCTAAAATTCCTTAATTTTCTTCTTTGTTCAAATGATTGATTTGTTTTGCTAATTGTTATCTGGTAAAATGTACTCTTAATAATATCCCATAGGTAATTTTCCATTCAATGTACGAGCATTCACTGAGCACCTCCTTTAGGCCAGGTACTTGGCTAAGGTGTCAGGGGTGGGAGTCAGCAGTGATTGAATGATAGGTTCTGCTTTCCAGGAGCAACATTTTTTAGGCCTTTTTCCCTGGTTCTGCATAACATAATACAGTGGGATTCTGAAATCTTAAATTTAGATATCAAAGATAACTACTTGATGCGTTTTCGGTAGGCATGGTGCTCAGAGACTGGGAAATGGTCCTATAGAACAGCAGTGCCGCTCTTGGATATGTGACCTTGAACAAATCATTTAACCTCTCTGGACCTGTTTCCTTATCACTAAAACTGGATGGCATTCCTACCAGACAGTTATTGTGAGGCTTAATAAAATGTGTATGCAGAAATGTATTATATACAAGAAAGAACTCTACAAAGGAGG
Source organism: Orycteropus afer afer (assembly GCF_000298275.1). Classification (NCBI taxonomy): domain Eukaryota; kingdom Metazoa; phylum Chordata; class Mammalia; order Tubulidentata; family Orycteropodidae; genus Orycteropus; species Orycteropus afer. Next base: position 4,834,498 of record NW_006921719.1, read on the forward strand.
ACTATGGGGGGAAAAAAAGACAAAGGGAGACAGGATGTTTAATAACTACTTCCTGTCCTAAAATGAGGAGCCCTGGTAGCACAGTGTTTAAGTGTTCAACTGCTAATTGATAGGTCAGCAGTTCAAACCTCACCAGCTACTCCACAAGAGAAAAAAACCTGTCAATCAGCTCCTATAGAAAACCCACAGAGCAGTTCTACTCTGTCCTGTAGGGTCACTATGAGTCAGAATTGAGTCAGTGGCACATGTTGTTTGCCGTCGAGTCGGACCCGACTCATAGCGACCCCTCCTTGGGTTTCAGAGGCAGTATCACTACGGAAGTAGATTGCCCCATCTTCCTTCCGAGGAGTGGCTGGTGGGTTTGAACCGCCAGCCTTCTGGTTAGCAGTCAAGTGCCTTGGGCACTATGCACATAACAACCCAGAAACAATGAGCAGAGATGTTTTCCACATTTCTAACAATGACAGCTAGACCACCAGTAGACTTTCTTAATACAGAATATTATGAATACCTGAGCTAGACCTCCAGCATGTATCAGGCTTACATCAGGCATCCAGGAACATCCAGGAACCACTAAGCCATAAAGTGCAATCACAAAGTAAGGGACAGAATAGAACATATACGCCAGCATCTGTATTACAACAGAGAAATAACACCATCAGCAAATTAACAATTAAATTTAAAAAAAAATAATAACATTTTCATTTTTGAATTAATTCCTACAGGGGACATATTTTCCCATCAAAAAAGAAAACTAAATTTTAGAAAAATCTTAGGCTTCATAACTACTTGACCTGAATTTTAGGATAAGCAACAGGATCCTTTAGGTAGGGCTCTTGAAATTGCATATATAATCGGCAGAGTTCAGCCGGGCAGTCCAAAGCAATCTAAGAACAAAAGTGAATTCATTATAAAGATATAATCACATCTGGCTTTTAGATGTACTGATACGGATAAATGTCCAATGTAGTCACAAGTTGCTTTGATATTTAATAACGATGCACTGTACAAGCTCATCAGTGAAGGGGAAGAAAGGTTTGCTCTGTGGAGATTAAGCAGAAGTTAGTGGGTTAGGAAATGGAACCTAATGCTCTATTCTTAGGTACCAATAGCATACTCAGAAAGTTTAAGTATCTAGGTAGCCAAGGCACAGCCTGCTTAAGATTATGTTTCACTTTTCCTACGAATAAATCTAGCAGGCTATATTGGTACTCCCTATAGGAAGAAAAGTACATTTCTATACCAAATTCATCTTACAATGCTTGGCAAGATTCAAAAATAGCATCCTCTTCTCTCCAGTGGCTCACAGAAGATATGGCTTTTGGGGGCAGTAAAGGATAATGATTTGAAAGTAGGGCCCTCTTGTCTGAAGCCATCTCTTCTGTCCACTTTGAAAGAAAGCAGAGCAGGTTTAGTCACACGGAGTAGACCTTAGACCACAGAATAGGCAGTGTCTCTTCCACACATAACTGGACCCCTCTGAGCCACCTGCCCCCTCGGGCAGTACTGCTCATGTCTTTGGCCATAAATGTTCCACCTAGATAAAATGAACACAACCCAATGGCAGAGCTGGTAAAAAGGGTCCCAACCCAAGAGGCCCTTCCTCCATGATGTGGGTGTATGTGTACAAATACAAACATCCAAAAGAATTGCTTTTCTCTTGTGCACAGGGAAAATGAACATCACTAAACAGGAATACCACTGGTATTCCTGCGGTTGTAGAAGTTTTAACTACTAATCAGAATCTACATTTTAACAAGGTCCCTAGGTGATTTTTATGTATACATAAGAATCACCTGAGTATAAGAATCTACATTTTAACAAGGTCCCCAGGTGATTCTTATGTATACATAAAAATCACCTAGGGATCTTGTTAAAATGTAGATTCTGATTCAGTATATCGAAATGCAAATTCTCAGCAGGGGGCTTAACCGGAATTAACTGGTTTTAATTTTGAGGATCACAGCAAACTAACCAAAAAAAATTTCTTTGGCCCCGTGGTCTGAGCAAAGCTACAGCCTGTCTTCCGTTGCCTGTGACCCCACCCCTGCTGGTGCTCCTTCAGAGTTTCTGACAGTCGCCACACAACTCAAGACAGCCTCTCTGCCTGAACCCAGCCAACCACACAGGCCCCTCATAGCTCAAAGACTTCAAAACAATGAACAGCTACATCCGCTTAGACTTGCCACTCTCCCGCTAATTGTGCAATGCCAGCAGGCTCAGAATCATTAGTAATTGTCATTGAAGCTGAGTATAATTAACCATATAATCTGAGCTGCAATGAGTAAGTCATGAAACTGGGGCATTGTGACGGATCACTGATAAATAAAAATAATAACAGCAATCATTTATTGAGCACTTACTAACATAAAGCCCTCTATCAAGTGTTTTGAGGAGCTCTCATGGTGTAGTGGTGAAGGCGTTTGCCTGTCACCTAAAAGATTGGTGGTTCAAAATCACTAGATGCTCTGCATAAGAGTCTGCTTCTGTAAAGATTTATAGCCTAGGAAAACCCAGTGGAAGTCACTATGAGTCAGAATCGACTCAATGGCAGTGAACTGTGTTGAATGTGCATTATCTCATTTAATCTTCAAAACAATCTTATAAAGTAGGTACTGTTATTTTACAGAGAAGGAAACTGAGGGTCAAAGAGATTAATTTTTCCAAGGCCACACAGCTAGTAAATGGCCAGGATTCTGATTCAAAGCCTGTGGGTCTTTTTCTTAACCTCTACACTATAATACTGAAAAACGGAAAATAGAAAAAATGAAATGTCCACATGCCCTTAATGTTTTATCAGTCATATCAATATACATTCCAAGTGCAGTCTTAATTATTAGTCACTTTACCAGTGAGAAATTCACATGACCCTACCTATAAGTGAATTGTTTATCACACCCCTTCTTCAATCCCACCCACCCTACTCCTGCGAACCCACTAATGCTCTGTACAACAGCTTTACTGGAATTTTAGGGTATAACACTTACCAAAGACATTTAAATTGGAAACATCAAAGAAGCCAAATGAATGAGATGCTAAAATAGGAAAAATCAGTTGCTGGTGAGTAGATTCTGACTCATGGAGACCTCATGTGTTTCAGAGTAGAACTGTGCTCCATAAGGTTTTCAGTGGCTGAGTTTTTTTGGAAGTAGATGACCAAGATCGCCAGACCTTTCTCCTTAGGTGCCTCTAGGTGGACTCCAATCAGCAACCTTTTAGTTAGCAGCTAAGCATGTTAACTGCATCACCCAAGGACTCCATCAGGCACATGTTGTTGCTGCTGGGTGCTATCGAGTCATTTTCGACTCATGGTGATTCCATGTTCACAGAGTAGAACTTCCCCGTGGTGTTTTCAAAGCTGTGACCTTTTGAAAGCAGATCACCAGGTCTTTCTTCCAAGGCTCTTCCAGATGGGTTTGAGCCACCATCTTAAGTGTTTGTGCCACCCAGGGACTCCAAAATAGGGAAAGGAGAATACTTCTGGATTGAGCCTGATTTTTAAGAACCTGAAGGCAAGTGGTGTGAAGTAACCCAGAACAGACCCTCCCCCTTGGGTGTAGAGCTTGGGGGTAGGAGAGCCACAGGAAGCAGGTCCAAGTGCTCCAGGCTCTGACAGGAGGAATATTTTGTTAGCATGCTAGGAAGTCCAATTAAAAGAAAAAAGTCTAATTGTTTTTTTCCCTTTCAAAGCCTCTGTAGTATAATAATTTGACGTTTATGTTATTTTGCTCTGTTATGCTTACCAAGCCTCTAAACAGGCAAAATCCAGTTGCCAGGAGGAGATATACCACCAACATTAAATCAAATGGTCTTCTCAGCAGATCCTTCGCTTGGGCTTCTTGAATGACCTACAATAGAGTTTGTAACTAAAGAGCACTCCCACAGTGCCAAAGAACACTCAAATCTACTGAAACATAAATGCCCTGATGATGGATGATGAAGAGAAATTTGAAGAGAAAAATTATTTCTCAGTTTCCTGATCTGTGAAAAGAAGAGATTGGGCCAGGTGATCTTAAAGGTTCCTACCAGTTCTCTGTTTCCATTTTTTTTTTTTTTTTCTTGAAATAATACTTTCATGATTATAAATGTAACATACATTCATTTCAGAAAATAAAAAGTAAACCATAAGCCTGCTACACCATTATTAATGGTATATTTTTCTGGTCTTTTATATATGTATATACACTTAGACCTATTTTTCACAAAATTAGGACTTCAAGTATATGCAATTTTGTATTTCTACTTTTTGCACTCAACATCTATTTAAATTATAAGCATTCTTCCATATTAAAAATTCTATAACTCAATATAAGTAACTGAATTAGTAGTTCATCATATGGAAATGTTGTTGTTGTTGTTACATGCCATCAAGTCAGACCCAACTCATAGTGATCCCTCCTTGGGTTTCTGAGGCAGTATCACTACGGAAGTAGATTGCCCCATCTTCCTTCTGAGGAGTGACTGGTGGGTTTGAACCACCAGGCTTCTGGTTAGCAGTCAAGTGCCTTTAGGCACTATACTACCAGAGCTCTCTCATATGGAAATACCATACTTTATTTATCTTTTCCTCCATTGTTGGGCATTTAGACATTTTTCATTGTTAGACTTAATGTGAAGGTGAAGTACTCTGGAAATAAATCCTTGACAGATCTCTCTGATGATTTTTTGGGGCTAGGGCTCTAGAAGTTAAAAGGTTAAATCTGGTAAGGTTGACAATAATGCCACATTGATTTGCAGAGTGATTCTGAATTAACATTCCTATCAGTAGTACAGGCAGTCCAAGGGTTACAATGATATCTGTTCCTGTCTTTAAGAATTTGTTGGAAACTTGGAACAGGTGCATATGGTTCTTCTTTAGCCTTACTTTAGTGCAAGAAAAGACTCGAAGCCTTTTCAATAATTTAAAAGCTGCGTGCTCAGCTCAGTATGTGATGAAGAATTGTTGCTAGTAGGGGTTGATGCAGTCGTTTCAAGGTGAGGGCAAAAATCACATAATAGTAAAAGGGCACATAAGGAGCTCTGGTGGTATAGTTGAAGGCATTGGGCTGCTACACAAAAGGTCAGTGGTTTGAACCCATCAGTTGCTCTGCAGAAGTCTGCGTCCATAAAGATTTACAGCTTTGGAAACACAAAGAAGGGTTGCTACGAGTTGGAATCAACTCGGTGGCAGTGAGTTTGAGTCTGGTCAGAAGGGGCAAGTAGGAGTTGTCTATAAGTAGGACTGACTTTCGTAACTCCGGAACTGCCTGTATATGACAATGCCAATTTCACCTGGCCATTACTTTCTTTTAGCATTTAAAAAGTAATAATGAACAGTTTCATGTAGCTTATGAAAAGGATGCCAGATTGACCCACTAACACAGAGGCTTCAAAAGCCATGGAGCCAGGATCAAAGCTATGGGTAAGTCCCAGGGTTATGAATTTTCGGTGTACAGGCAACTCATACTTGCCTTTTAATGTTATGTAAATTTGCCCTCATTGTGAAACGAATGAACACTTACTGGCAAAAAAAATTATCACAATCACCTTCACATGCTGCACATGCCGTTTTTAAATCAAGGAAAAGGCTTTGAGCCCTTTCTTGCACTAAACTAAAAAACAAACCCACTGCCATCAGTTCATTCCGATTGATAGTGACCCTACAGGACACAGTGTTGCTGACCAAGAGGGTTTACAAGGCTACAATCTTTACAGAAGCAGAGTGCCACATCTTCCTTCCATGGAGCAGCTGGTGGGTTCAAACCTGACTTTTCAGTTGGCAGCCGAGCACTTTAATCACTGCACCAGAAGGATGCCTTCTTGTACTAACCAAAACCAAACCAAACTCAATGCCAGGAAGTCGATTCCAACTCATAGTGACCCCCACTGGGTTTCCAAAGCAGTAAATCTTTACGGAAGTAGGATGCCCCATCTACCTTCCATGGAGTGATTGGTGGGTTTGAACTTCCAACCTTCTGGTTAGCAGTCAGATGCCTTAGGCACTCCTCAACCAGAGCTCCTTTCTTGCATTAAAGTAAGGCTAAATAAGAACTGTTTGCACCTGTTCTGACTCGCCTACAAACTAAAGTTACACACTTAGGAACAGATCTCATTTGTAACCCAGAGACTGCCTATATTTGCATTTTTTTTTTTTTTTTTTTAACAACCACTTCCCTCCGCAAAAGGATGGCAGAGGTGAATCCCTGCCATCTAGTTGATTCTGACTCATAGCGACCTCCACTGGGTTTTTGAGGCAGTAAATCTTTACAGAAGTAGATGGCTCCATTTTCCTTCCATGGAGTGGCTGGTGGGTTTGAACTGCCAACCTTCTAGTTAGCAGTCAAATGCCTTAGGCACTGCATTACCCCAGCTCCTTCAGAAGGATGGGAGGGAGTACCAATTATCCTTGTGCTAACCTGATTTTACATTGCAGGTTCTATATGTTTACAAATGAAGCATTTGTAAATTATAATGTATTTCAATGAATTCTATTATAAATCTTTTCATAAATGAGTAACCATGTCCTCCTTATCACCATGTGCCTGAATCTCTTGGTAATCAGACCCTTTGGCTCTGTGGGCTACCTTGAACAGTTATATCTCTCCAGCCTCTGATTAGTGCCTGGATCTCTTGGTAATCAGATCCTGTGGCTCTGTGGCCTACCTTAAACAGCTGTATCTCTCCAGCCTCCCCTCGGAACAGCAAATGCAAAGGTAGAAGGTATCGCTGAAAGAAGAGCCCAGGTGCCCAACATCCAGGCCATAAACAACCCCAGGCAAGCCACATACTCTGGCCTTCACTCAGCACACTAATGCAGAATCTGATGATAAAAGCCAATATAACCACTGGCACAGGAAGTTCCAAAAAGTGTGGCTGGACCAATAGAGGCAGATGTATTCAGATGGACATAGATCATCTTGGCCACTCCCACAAAGATGTGAACCAACGCTGCCTATGTCAACAGGCATATGGACTGAATGCCCCAGCGGCTCCACAGAGGCTAAAGTTCAATTCAGTGGCCAATGGATATGCATGAGCCCTGGGAATTTAAGCCCACATTACATTTAAACTTAATAAAATCACCTTTGAGGGATAATTATAATTTTCGGATGGCTGATTATAGATTCTGAAACCAGCCCAGACAGGAAGACAAGTATATGGTATGCTTAAGAAAAAAGCAGGGCAAATTCGTGTTCCATACTTCCCTATTTAAAAGAGAAAGAAAGAGAAAGTCAAAAGTTGACCAAATGCATATGTAAACATATCTAAAGTACCACTGGGGAACCTGCCCCATCTCAAGTCATGTGAAATTTTGCAATGGATCGAACAGTGTTCTTAATGATGAAAAAAAGGTGAAATTAAAACTTTTGGATATTTATTAACAGTCATGTCCCATCTAAAACCAAAATAGATAAACCTGTTGCCATCAAATCAATTCCAACTCGCAGTGACCGCATGCAACAGAACAGAACTGCTCCATAGGGTTTTCCTGGCTGTAATCCTCACAGAAGCAGATCACCAGGCCTTTCTTCCATGGTACTGCTGGGTGGGTTTGAACCACCAACCTTTAGATTAGTAGTGAAACACAAACCATTTGCACCACCCAGGGACCTATGTCCTATCTACAGTACAGGAAAAAAGTACATTTAATATCCTGATTTCCTGCATGCATAAATAACCTTTTAGTTTAGGCTTTAAGAGTCTTAATTTTCAAGTATGATAAATACGTTTTCATAGTGTATCAGGAGTTATATATTATACAAAGAGTTGTAAGAAGTATTATTTGTACACCAAGCACGTACATCCCAAACTGGACAGACTCCATACTTACCCCTCTAGATGTCAGATCCTTCTGAAAAAAGCCAGTGATTCCTTGGTATTATATTGTCTAATTGTTGAATGCACAGTTCTGAAAATTGCTCAAAAGCACTTTTTAAAAGGTGAGATTAAGAAGGAAGGGGAAAGAGAAAATTCTACAAAAACAGTTTTTGTAAGCTTACTTAGAGTCTCTTGATTCCATTACAACAAAAATAGCTCCTCTATTTAAAAACGATTTCCACTGTTACAAAAAAAAAAAAAAAAGAAAATTTTTGGATAAAGCTTCTTACCCACAACGTTTCCAGGCAGAAAAACAATAACGCTCATAATAATAGATCCGACCCAGTACAGGCCAATGGTTCTATAACTTTCCCTGTAATGACAAAAAGAAAAAAAAAAATCTTGACTTAGTGCTCCTGTCTTAGAATACTATTCGCGAAAAATGTTTCCCAATATTATTTTATATTCTAACTAGTAACGTTATGAACCAAAACTTAATGACTCCAAGGTTATACATCAAACAAACCTGCTGATGAAACTTCATTTCTATATGTGATAGACTGTAGAACTACTTTGTGTCCTTTTGAATAGGAAATTACAACACGCTCATCACCACCAAATAGATCCTACAATTCCTATTACATATTCAACTCGCCATGAAAGAAAACAAAAAGGTTCAAAGAAAGGGAATTAGATCCATATTTTAAATGTGAATAATAGGATGCTAGATGGATGTTCCCTGTTGTCACAGAATTTTGGCCAATGCCCCAAAGGTGAAGATAGTAAGTGACACATGCACCATGTTCTAAAGGAGCTGCTAGACATATACCCTAATCTTCTTAATAGGCTGTGTTGCCCAAAGTTCCTTCAATGAATAACCCCAATAACATACATACACACATACATACATATATACATACCAAAAAAACAAACTCATTGTCGTCGAGTCAGATCTGACTCAGAGCAACCCCTCCTTGGGGTTCTGAGGCAGTATCACTACAGAAGTAGATTGCCCAATCTTCCTTCCGAGGAGTAGCTGGTGGGTTTGAACCACCAGTCTTCTGATTAGTAGTCAAATGCCTTAGGCACTATGCCACCAGAGCTCCTACATATATACGTGTGTGTGTGTGTGTGTGTGTATACACATGCACACTGTAAGAGGCTATGAGAAATTCAAAGGGACATTCTCTGAGGGAAACACAGTAAAAAATTCTATGTGCCTCTTGCTATACCCCACACCACAGGCCAAATGGAGTGGACCTCAAGAGGCCCATTTACAGTGACAGATTATCAGCAGAAGGACAGACAAGAATCTTCCTCCCCAGCTGAGTGCTAACTGAGCTGTAGAAACTCTGTAGCCCGCTCCTTGCTGCCTCTACGCAGCAGAGCCCAACATTTCGTCCTAGAGCTTGGGAACATTTATGAAGAGAAAGGGTGATGCCTAGAAAAGTCCAAACAATAGCTGGAGCTTCCCTTAAGAGCATAGTGAGGAGAGAGGTGTTGACAGTTGGTCAAACTGCATTTTACCCTTATAAGGAACAAGAAAGGAGCCCTGGTGGTGGAGTGGTTAAAGCCCTAGCTGCTGTCTGCAAGGTTGGCAGTTCCAACCCACCAGCTGCTCCAAAGGAGAAAGAGGTGGCAATATGCTTCCATAAAGATTTACAGCCTTGGGAACCCTATGGAGTAGTTCTGTTCTGTGGTGTCGCTGTGAGTAATGAGTTTAGTTTTGGTGACGGGAACCCAACAGAAGGAAGCTGTGGGTGTACCACCATGTAAGTCCAGCCAGAAAGAACACTGCTAACTGCAGGGATTAGTGTAATCCAAAGGTCCCTGAGGTAGGGGTCTCCAAAGAGCCCACAGACAGAGCTAGCGTATCATGATAGAGGCTACCACTTGTCAAAAAACCAAAGCAACTGTTGCATAAAACTTTGTCCCTGTTCTTCTAATCCCAAATACATATGCATACTCCTAGGACAGCCAGCTGCAAAGTAAGTGCAGGAGTAAAACATGCACCAAGAATAAAAAGACCCTGACCTAAGCCTAAGTGCAGGCCCCCAAACCTCAGGATTAGGCCTGAACTGGGGGGAAGAGAGACCCTTTGAACTGAAACAAAATTTTACTTTTAACTTAGAATGTGCTGAGCTTTTTAATTTCTGAAAGTGAGACTGTTCTTATAAAAAAAAAAAAAAGATAAAACAAGTTGCCATCGAGTCATTTCTGACTCAGCGGTGACCCCATGTGTGCAGAGTAGAACTGGGCTCCTTAAGGTTTCAAGGCTGTGACCTTTTGGAAGCAGATCTCCAGGCCTTTCTTCTGAGGCATCTCTATGTGGATCTGAACCACCAACCTCTCAATGAGTAGTTGAGCACTTAACTATTGCCACCCAGGGACACCTACTTTTCTTATAACAAAGCATAATCAGAAAGCCAAGGGGTCTATGTGAGCTGTCATCATGGTGGGACAGTAAGCCAAAGGAACATGTTCAAAAGGCAGTGGTGCAAGGAATATAAAGCACTTCTAGCTTGCACCCATCAAATGTATATTCACATATTGTGTATATAACTGTGTATTTGCCTCTATACATGCACTTTCCTTACATACTCACTTATCAGTTGCCAGGGCAGCAAGGCACACACACCAAGTAAACTGACTTACTCCCATGCTATGGCTGCCACCATCACCAGGTACATCAGGTAGTGAGCAGACCCATCCCAGTAGCAGATCATGTGCCCATATGCAGTGTTCAGATACGGCTCAGCCTACAGAAAGCATGAAGAATTAAGTCCACTTTAAATATGACTTACACATTTAAATGCACACCAGGTCTGTATTGCAAGTGAAAGAACAGCACAGCTTACTTGTGTTAGCTGCCTAAGACGAAACTCTTCCTAATCATATAAAATTTCAAAATTGGTAGGAATGTGAAAATAGGACTTTCCCTTGCAGCCACCAAAACCAGGGTCAGCCACAAGGTAGCTCATGAGAAAGTCAGGTGGTAATGCCTGCCGGATGGGCCTGCGCTGGATCACAGGTTTGTACCATGACAGAAAGCAGATGGTACTGCAGGCAGTCCTAGCTGCACAACAAACTTGCTGAGGCCAAGGCAATGCCATGACTAAAGAGTAGCTTGGTCATGGACAAAGGGGGAGGCAGGGAAGACCATGACCCCAGAGCCAGGGGCCAACAGCACTGTAATCATTCACATTGATTCCATGGCTGGCTGGCTGGGCCAGGCATGAGACAGGCACTTATTCCCCAGGTGTATTTCCACAGACAGGTCATACTGAACTCAGAGCTTCACACCCAGCCCTTCTTCCATTCTTCCTACCAACCCTATGGGATGCACATGATTAACTCCATTTTGCAGATGAGGAAACAGAAGCTCCAAGAGATTTCGGGACTTGCTCAAGTTTACATATCCAGCAGCGCCTTTACTACAAAGAAGAGCCACACTTCTCCTGAGAAATTTTAAATTCTATGAACACGAAATTATATGATGAACTACATCTCCCTTTTCCCAATGGCTCCAGAAAGTCACTTCAAGTGTGTGGTCCTCAGCAGGTGTGCAGGTCACCACAGCAGGTGTTGGCAGTACCATTCTGCTTCCGCCTTGTTCTCCCACTTCCAGGCTCTTCTGCTTGTTTCACACATCTCTATAAGCTGCCTTAACTCCTTTCTCCAACACGGAAGATCGAGGATCAACTCGTCTTATCAATCAACTAGCCCTGTGGGTGATTCTCTGAACCTTTATGCTCCCCTGAGGCAAGGACTAAAAAAAAAAAAAAAAACACTGCCATTGAGTCGAACCCGACTCATAGCGACCCCTCCTTGGGTTTCCAAGGTGGTATCTCTATAGAAGTAGATTGCCCAACCTTCCTTCTGAGGAGTGGCTGGTGGATTTGAACCACCAGCCTTCTGGTTAGCAGTCAGATGCCTTAGGCACTATGCCACCAGGGCAAGGACTACTCTGTAATTAATCAGAACAAATTGCAAGTATACAGGATGAGAAAACAATGCACAAGTAGTGCCTCTGTGCCATGCCCAGCCCACATCTTTTCTCACTGACTTGCTCTGACTGGTTGTTGTTGGTGGTGTTAGTTGCCATCGAGTCGACTCCAACTAATAGTGACCCTATAGGACAGAGTATAGGACAGAGTAGAACTGCCCCATGGGGTTTCCAAGGCTGTAATCTTTATGGAAGCAGACTACCACATCTTTCTCCCATGAAGCAGCTAGTGGGTTCAAACCACTGACATTTTGGTTGGCAGCTGAGCACTTAACCACTGTGCCACCAAGGATCCTTACTCTGACTGGTAATACTATCCAAAATTCCATGGCTTTCCTCATTCAGGCTTACACAACTGGCTCCAGAACCCTCGCTTCAGCCTCAGACTCTCCTGGTGGTTTGCTGGATGGCCCATGGACCAGCCTTTCCAGGTCACCTCAACTCCTCTAAATTCATCAGTTTCTCCCCTCAACCAACCCTTCCACTTGGGTTTTTTTCTATCAATGGCAACACCACTCAACTTACCCAGGCTCCAAACCACAGGGTCATTTTTTATTCCTCATCTCTATAATGTCACCAGGCCATCCTCCCTCTTCATACCCCTATCACAGATCTAGTTCAAGCCCTCAGTGCCCACACTAGACCACTGCTATTCTAAACTGGTTCCCTACCTCTACACTCTCTTTCTAGTCCATCACACTCTGGCTGCCTGATGAATATTCATAAGCTCATAGAGAGGCTCATGGCCCTTCCCTCTTCAGCTCTGAAACCTCCCAAAGCTTGTGGTTGCCTGCAGGCTCAAGCCCTATCTTCTAGATCTGGCAGCCAGGTCCCAGAGCCTGGCCCTGCAGACTTCTCCACAGTTACACCCTTGCTCTCCTTCTCTCACCCTTTCTGCCCCATCCTGGCCTCTCTTAGCAGCTAGATCTCCATTCTTCTCAGCAGTTTCACATCCTCATCTTGGAGCCCTGCCTCCCTCTGCCTTCAGTGGCCCAATGCTCTATGGGTTTTCCTTTTGCCTCTTTGCCTGCTCCCTTATAGTCTACTTCAGGGGCTTGTCTTCTGGCAGCCACAGTCTCCAAAGCTTCAACATAGCCCTCCTCCCTCTCCATACTCTTCTTGAGCAAGCTTTTCCCCTCTCAGGCCTTTAGGTACCAACTATGCTCAGATGCCTCCCAAGTCTCTCTGCCAGGAATAATCCTCAAAGCCTAAGACCCAAAAAGCCCTGCCAACTGGGACATCTGCCAGGATGTCCCTCAAGTACCTGTAACCTAAATGTCCTTGAAATACATGCTATTTCTCATCCTAAGCCTTTGCCCAAGCTATTCCTTCTCCTTGGAATGTCCTTTGACTTCCTGATCGATCTAAAAAATGTTTGTCATCTATGGCCATTGCCATTTGGAAAAAAAAAAAAAGCTATGTCAGTGTCACCACCTCAATGAGGCCCACCTCCACTACCCCCAGAGGTAATCGGGCTGCCCCTCCCCTTCCTCCATGGACTTCTGCACCCACAGGAGTCACCATGCCTGTACCTAGGATAGTGCTATCTTCTTGCTGCATCAGGCAATGAGCTCCTGGGGTCAAGAAGCAGGTCATAGGATACCAGAGTCTAATTCAACCAACTATGTGGAACCGAAGCTTCCTCTCCTCCCTTTCTGATGGTATCATGCCAGCATTCTTCCAGATTCCAAACTCCAAAGCAGGAATCAGGAAGTCATCTTGGACTATATACCCTCCTGTTACTCCCAACCTGTCCCTAAGTCCTGCTCATTCAAGTCACTCAAATTCTCTAAAATCCATCCCTCCTCTCCATCTCCTGTGCACCACCCTAGTTCAGGGCCTCTTCATGTCCTTCCTAGCCACGTGGAAGCCTCCTGACCCATGTCCCAGCTCATGACACTGACACTTCCCTTCAAACCATTCTTTCCAGAGCTGATGTACTGTTCTGATTTTAAATCTTCCCTCACATATGGGATAAAACTCAAACTCCCTTAGCTTCATACAAAGCTCCCTGTTATTTCAAACATGGATAAAGATGTACTTCCAGTTCTGCTGCTGCTTCCCTGTGTGACCTTCAGAAAGTCACTAACCAATCTGGGGTTGGATTTTCCCCTCATAAAATAAAAAAATAGGGCTAGTTCTCTCAAATGCCATGCAGTTTATAGTGCTATGATCTGTCATAGGGGTGGAGGTGGTTAATCATCACAATCAAAGGGCTTCATTAAATGCCTTGTTGCTTGGTATTTAAATTTAAGACTAATTTAGACTTCCTGAGATAGTATCGTATTCATTGTGTTGTTACTTGCCATCATGTCAGTTCCTACTCCTGGTGACCCCATGTGTGCAAAGTAGAATTGCTCCACAGGGTTTTCCAGTCTGACCTTTCAGAAGCAGATCACCAGACATGTCTTCCAAAGTACCTCTGGGTGGGTTTGAACCACCAACTTCCGCTAGTAGTAGTCAAGTGCCACCCAGGGGCTCCTCATATTCATAATGTTGTTAGTTGCTATGGAGTTGATTGCAACATATTCATAGTAGACAAATAGAAAGACTAAAGTCATTTGAAGTACCTCATTTATATTAATTGCAAGTAAAGGGGAAAGGTAGGTTATCTAATGATGAGTGGGAAGAAGGAGTCCTAAGAGTTGAAGATGAAGAGAACTTCCCCCATGATCTAATCCCAGTTTTCTGCTTCATTTTCCATGTGAACAAACAGCCCTATTGCAATAAATAAGATTCTTGTAGCATGCTGACTTATGCTAAATTAGAGCACTTTTATCTCTGAGCAAAGTGGTTTGGGCTCCTGGCCCTTTGGTTTAAGGGTCTTAATCACTAAGCAATCCCGTACCTCTCTCAGGTAGTGCATCATGAAGCCATCAATGATTCCATCCTGTTCCAGGCCTATGATGAGGTTCACCACACTGGTAAATCCAAAGACAGCATAAACTAGAGAAAAGAAACCAGCAGTTTAAGAAGCAGTAGCTCAGTAGACAATTACAAAAAGCTTGGCATTAGCAAATAATGTTATTGTTGTCAGCTGACAGTGAGTTGGCTCCAACTCATAGCAACACTGTGTACAACAGAAAGAAACGCTACCCGGTCCTGCACCATCCTCATAATCCTTGCTATGCTTGAGCCCATTATTGCAGCCACTGTGTCAATCCATCTCATGGAGAGTCTTCCCTTCTTTGCTGACACTCTACCAAGCGTGATATCCTTCTCCAGGGACTGGTCCCTTCTGATAACATGACCAAAGTAGATGAGACGAAGTCTGGCCAGTGTTGCTTCCAAGGAGCATTGCAGCTGCACTTCTTCCAGGACAGATTTATTTGTTCTTCTGGCAATCCATGCTACTTTCAGTATTCTTCACTAACACCAGAATTCAAAGGCATCAAATCTTCTTCTTATTCATTGTCCGGCTTTCACAAGCATATGAGGCAACTGAAAATACAATGGCTTGGGTCAGACACATCTTAGTCTTCACAGTGACATCTTTGCTTCTTAACGCTTTAAAGTGCTCTCTTGCAGCAGATTTTTCCAGTGCAATATTTTGTCTAATTTCCTGACCACTGTTTCCATGGGTGTTGACTGAGGATCCAAGTAAACATGAAATCCCTGACAACTTCAATCTCTTCTCCATTTACCATGATGTTGCTTATTGGTCCAGTTGTAAGGATGTTTTCGTTATGTTGAAGTGTAATCCATATTGAAATAAGTAGTGGACTGCTTTGAATGTTTTCCAGAATATCATCTCTCGCACATCCAACCAATACTCTGCCTGTGTTCATGAATCTTTCCACTACCACCCAAGTGCTCACACCTAGGGAACGCCTATCACTGGGGAAGAGAATGACAAAGTCATACTCTGGCTCTGTCCCTGAGGATACTACCAGGACACATGGAATCTCCATGAGTCAGAGTTGACTCAATGGTCCCTACCCTCCACGCCCTCACAAGTGGCTGCCCAGGATCAAACTTGCCTCCACCTGGGCCAGCAGGCACAAAAACAGAACTGAGGGGCCCAGGAAGTATAGAGGTGACCACCAAGTTTAAAATAATGACTTAAGCCAGTTGCCATTGAGTTGACTTTGACTTCATGTATGTCAGACTAGAACTGTGCCTCACTGGGTTTTCAATGGCTGATTGTTCATACTGCCAGGCTTTCTTCCAAGATGCCTCAGGTGGAATAAAACCTCCAAACTTTTGATTAGCAGCTGACCACACTGACCATCTACATCCCTCAAGGCCTCCTAAAATAGCAACTTAGATGAGGTAATTCACTCACCCATTACTAAGCAGGCCAACTGCAGTTTGTCCAATAATGTATGCTCTATTCCATACTAAAGATCCTATAGATAATTAGCTGATGCATAAGTCACAATGGCTCGAAGGCCAATGATTTAAAAAAAAAAAATTAATACAAGATGGTGCAACTGAGTAGAAGAAATCAAAGCAGTAGCATCTTATACAATGTTACTAGGGTTGTGAGAATCTCTTAAACAGGCTTAAACCCGCTACCAACAAATGGCTAAAAGAATAATACTTTTAAACAGTGGATGATCAAATTCATCAAGATAGCTGCATTTTCAAGTCATCAGAAATTAGTGCTTAGACTATATGATGGACATGGACAGTAGAAAAATGTGATGGTAAATATAAGAAAAGCTGTAGGGAAATAAATTAGAGAAGCATGGGGAAGGTTAGGGAGCTCTGATGGCATAGTGCCTAAGGCATCTGACTGCTAACCACAAGGCTGGTGGTTCAAACCCATGAGCCACTCCTCGGAAGGACACTTGGGCAATCTATTTCCGTAGTGATACCGCCTCGGAAACCCAAGTCGGATCCAACTCAAAGGCAGTGAGTTTAGTTTTTTTGTTTTTTAATAGCCAGGAGTTCAGTAGCGGAGTCAGTAGCCAGGAGTTCAGAGTTTACATTTTCCGCAGCCTGAGAGAAAGCCCAAGTGTGCCTTGCCTTACAGACCCTACCTTCCCTGCACCTTCACAGAGGCATCTGACCCAGTTCTTTTTGACAGGGTCACTTTCTGACACTCATTTTTCAGAATCCTTCAGGTGAATGGCTATGGTATGTCTCCCAAGAAAGGAAGTATTCAGCACACAATCACCGGATTGTTCTACTGACAATTCCTAATGCAGACACACATATGAGACCCCCCTATTAGAAATGAGAAGAACACAGTCAGTCTCTCTGCTCTCTAGTGGATGAGGAGTCTAGCCTGGGGCCTCATCTTGAGGCTGCAGACACAAATACTAAATTCATTTAAAGTACCTCGTTTATATGAAGTGTAATAAGCTGGAACAGAGACAGGGACAGAGGGCTGAGAGTGCAAGAGAAGGGATGCCCAGGCTTAGAGGAGTCAGGACAGACATCGGAATACACGTAGGTGTGGGCTCCAAGGAATGGAGAGTCTCTGGGTGACTCAAATGATTAATGCGCCTGTTTGCTCACTGAAAGGTTGGTAGTTCAAGTCCTCCCAGAGGCACCATAGAACAAAGCCCTGATGATTTAATTCTGAAAAATCAGCCGTTGAAAACTCCGTGGAACACAGTTATAGTCTGACACACATGGCATCACCATGAAGCAGAGTCAACTTGATGGCAACTGGTGGTGGCCATGGAGTGGAGATGAAGAGGAGTGGATAGATAGCAGCAGGAGACTTGTCTGGAAAGGTAGGTGGGGTCAGATCAAAGATAAGTAGAGTGGCAGAGGAGAAAGGGTATGGTCTTTGAAGCCAGACTGACTCGCTGTGCAAACTTTGGCAAGTTACATAATTTCTCTAAGCTTCAGAGTTTTTTATGTGTGAGTTAAGGGAAGTTATTTGTATACCCGTTGCTGTTGAGTTGATTCCAACTTATGACAACCCCCTGTGTGTCAGAGTAGAACTGCTCCCTTGGGTGCTCATAGCTGTCACTTTTTGGAAGTAGATCACCAAGCCTTCCTTCTGAGGATCCTCTCAGTAGGTTTGAACCACCAAGCTTTTAATTAGGAGCTGAGTGCAAGCTGTTTACACCACCCAGGGACCTCGTTGTTAGCTGGCTCAATTAGATTTCAACTCATGGCAACCATTACTCACAATTCTTTCCCTCCCCAACTTTGCCAAGTTCCCCTGTGGACAGAGAATACTTCCTGAGCCACTGATGATGGGCTTCACCACATGACTTGCTTTGGACAATGGAATGTGGGTGGAGTGCCAGGGGGCCAATGCCAAGCCTTAAGAGGCATCACTTTTCTTCTGCTAGTCTCTCTTGTGCTTTTGTATCTTCCATGAGAAGGGCATGTTCTGGGGAGCTGCTGACCCAAGAATAAGAAG
Source organism: Orycteropus afer afer (assembly GCF_000298275.1). NCBI lineage: Eukaryota > Metazoa > Chordata > Mammalia > Tubulidentata > Orycteropodidae > Orycteropus > Orycteropus afer. The sequence goes on from NW_006921719.1 coordinate 4,852,629, forward strand.
AAACATGGAACAGACCAGAATCGGATCCACAGCCTGAAACAAAGAGCCTCCAGCCAGCCTACAGGTCCATGCTGTTGTAGGGCACTGAGATTTAGAAGTTGTTTGTTACTCAGCATTATCGAAGCAGAAGCAAATAAAATACACAGCAAAGCGCCCAGCACAGGGAGTGCTCAAAGACTCATAAAAGCTTTTCTCGAGTCAGCATGGCATAATGGAAAGAGCATAGGTTCTGGGGATCAAACAATACCATGCTTGGTAGCCGTGGGACCCTGACAATGTTACTGAGCATCTCTGAGCCTGCGTTTTCATCTGTAAACCAAAAAAACAGTTACGATCAAATTGATCCCAATTCTCCCTCCTCATCCAGAGCCAAGAAGAATGAAGAAAACTAAAAATTCATGGAAACAATTAGTCCTAGCAACTGGTACTTCATCCGATCTGCAGCCTGTACGACTATGAGACTAGAAGAAATAGATGGTGCTCAGCTACTACTGTCAACCACTTGGAAGAGGATCTTTGTAGGAGATCCTGGATAGACAGGGAGAACAATGTGGAACAAAACTCAAAACATTTTGAGGGAAAAAAAAAAGCAGGGAACAGGTTTGCTGGCCCTAGGGAGCCTGGTGGAACCACTGAGACTATGGCCCCCAGCTGCCCTTCAGGTCTGGAATTGAATGCACACCTGTGGCTTCCAGGCAGACAATAGACAGGCATATCAGTTGAGCATTTACCTGAGGTAGATACACTCCTTGGAGAGAATAAGCATGAGAGAAAGAAGGGCTGCTCAGGCACAGGGAGACAGCTCAGTGCATGGAGAGATGGACACAAGGAAGAAGTAACTATTGGGAGGAAGTGGGAGGGGAGATGTTGCATTGTGCTAAATTGTAGTCAATGTCATGAGACAAAGTGTATGTAAACTGCTATATGGAAAGTGTATTTGCTATGTAAATTTTCACCCAAATCACAATAAAAAAAAAAAAATTGATCCCACTTCATGGTGACCCCATGTGTGTCAGAAGAATGTGCTCCACAGGGTTTTCAATGGCTGGTTTTTCAGAAGTAGATTACCAGCCTTTCTTCCAAGGCACCTGTGGGTGGACTCAAACCTCCAACCTTTTGGTTAACAGCCAAACATATTAACCATTTGCACCACCAGGGACTCCTCTTCACCTCTAAATGGAGGGACATTGTTGTGATAATTAAATAAAATAATACTTCTAAGTTGCTTAGAGCCATACCAGGTACAGTGTGAATATTCAATCACTGGTGTGTTTATTTATTTAATAAACATGTCTATTTGCCAGGCACTGCTCTAAGTACTTTACAAATATTATCTTATTTAATCCTTGTACCAACTCTCTGGGGTAGGTAGTAACAGTTTCTCATTTTACAAATTTCCTCATTCTTGAGGTCCTATGCAGGAAAGTGACATGCCAGGTCAAGGGGCTGTAAGTAGCAAGGCTGACGACTGGAAGCCCAGGAAGAAGCTGGTACAGAGTTGAGGTCAAAGGTCAGAACACACTGGGGGCGAGGAATGGAAGGATGTCCTGTCGGGTCTTGAAGGTAATCCTCTGCTAGGATCCCATATGGGAGAGAGTGAGATCCATAGCCTGAGAGACAAGGGGCACTCTGTCCTGAAAGACCTCTATATTTCTAGCCACTTTACCGGTGGGGTCAGGGTATTTACCCCCATGGAGGAAAACATGATGGAGACCAAAGTGTTGGGCTGCTAACTGGGCACAAACAGGCTCCCTCCCGCATGTACATACCATAGAACAGTGGGTCCCGGGGTGGTTTTCTTTTGACAAGGACACGAGCCAGCAGGGCCACTAGGAGCAGGATGAAGGCAGCAACCCCTACAATGGTCCAGGAACTGCAACAACCAGAACAGGGAGGTGGTTACTTATCAAAACAAACATGTTGGTGCCTGGAATTTCCTGACTATTGAACGCATTCACTTTGAACCTTGCCTCTACCTCATCCTGTGGCTCAGGCACTGTAGTTAGTGACGTTTATCACTAGCACTTGTCAGAGAGTCTGCGATTTTCAGGGACTAGAGCCACCAGAGCCTCATTCTCCTCTTCTCCTGAAAACCTGTCTCACATGCGCATATATGTCTGGAGCACCCTCTGCTCCACCCACCCCTGAGATGGCCCCTGTTCCCTGCCCCCCCCCACCTTACCCAGCCCTCCAACCTCTGCCCCATCTTCAGGGCTCCCAGGCAGCTGACAGGTCTAGCCATTGAATTTGTTACCTCCCTCAGAAACAGCTGGAAACCCCTGGACTGAGCGCCAGGGAAAATACAAGAGGTACAATTACACACACCTTCCAGGGGGACAGGAAGAGGGGATCATAGTCATGTGTATAATCAAATGGGCCAGAGGATGAGGCCAGGAAACCCAAGGAGGGGAGGAGTTGTGGCTAAGAACACCTCATCCCCAGGGTCAGCATCCAACCCCAAATCTGGGCATCCAAGGCAAGGCTGGTCACGCACAGTCCTGGACCTTCTGGGAAAGGGAGGGGTACTGAGGAGGTCAGGGGCCAGGGCCACCACCTCAGCAGGGCAGCACCAAGGCACAAGGGAGAGTTAGTAGAAATTGGTCCAGCAGTCAAGAGACTTATGTCCTAGCATTCCATCCATCACTGAGTAGTTGTATGACCTTAGGAAAGTCACATCATTTCATTCATCTGTTTATCAATTGGAAAAACATACTGAGAAAAAATTTATTGCACACCTCTATGTGCCAGGCAGAAGCCCTTGTGGCACAGTGATTAAAGCACTTGGCTGCTAACTAAAAGGTTGGCAGTTCAACAACCCACAAGCTGCTCCAAGGGAGAAAGATGCGGTAGGCTGCTTCTGTACAGATTTACAGCCTTGGAAACCCTATGACACAGTTCTTCTTTGTCATACAGGGTTGGTATGAGTCAGAATCAACTCGATGACAGTGGGTTTTTGGTTGGATGTGCCAGGTGCTGTTCCAGGCACTGGGAATACAGAATGAACAAGATAGGTCTCTATTTCCATGAAGGGACTATCTCAGTGGTCTCCAATCTCTGCCAACCAGTAAGTCACCTTTAATCTTAGAGAGATACTTTCCCTCTCAAACCTCCAGCACCGACAGGGTTCCTAAACAAACAAACCAACCAAACCCACTGTCATCGAGTTGATTCTGCCTCACAGCAACCCTACAGGACCAAGTAGAACATCCCCCATAGGGTTTCCAAGGCTGTAAATCTTTACAGAAACAGACTGTCTCATCTTTCTCCCACAGAGAAGCTGGGAGGGTTCAAACTGCTGACCTTTTGGTTAGCAGCTGAAAGCTTTGATCACTTTGCCACTGAAGTTCCATAGGGCTTACAGTTCTAGGCAAAGCCACACATGGTCCACACCAGTGGCCTGTTACACCAGAGCCTCCTCAACAACCCCTTAGAACTGCCATGAGCACCTCTCCTCAGCTGAGACACCTCTACACATCCCAACACAAAAGCCTTTGGATAACTCTCACCAAATATGGCCCCCAGTGTCCCTAGGTCTTCTGGAAAGCACCCTTCTCAGTTACAGCTCCCATAACCCACCAGCACCCACCAATGGCTTAGGAATAAACTTCACTCCACATACCTGCAGTTGGAATGGGGGTGATGCACCAGTCCGAAAGCTGCCCCCAAAGGGGTCATATGGGGGCAATGGTCAGTCCACTGTTGGTGGACAAGACCCCAAGGAGACTGGCCAGAATCCCAGGACAGTTGTATTCTCATCATCTTGCCCTGCATCCCACATAGAATCAGGGATAGGGGCTTTTGGGCATTAGCAGCCAGATTTCCAGATGCCTCTCCAGACCTACAAAATCAGAATACCTCAGGGGTAGGGCCTGAGAATGTCCAACTCTTCTCAAGATACCAGGATGACTATGAGACAGGTAGTTGGCCTGGGGACCTATGAGAAAGTGTACAAGAATTGATAGATGAGGGATGGGGAGATGAAGATGGATGGATGATGGGTAGACTATGGATGGATGGATGAGGGAAAGATGGATGGATGACACAGTTCTATAAAAATGAGGATGATCATGCCAATGTCCAAGTAAGAAAATGAAATAGGAGGTTTCTGGTTGTGCACAAAAGTGGATGCTCCAGCTTCTCTTGTGAGGTTGAATGGAATGAGGACAGGAAGGAGGAGGAAGCCTATGTGGGTCAAGAACAAGATGCTGGATCAGAGTACCAGTAAGATGTGCTGTGTAGCTGACAGGTATTTTAATGAAGGACACCCTGAGACAACTGGTGGCCAGGAGGTACCCCCCATTCCTGCTCCTGCCAAGGACCTGAGCTCACAGCCAGCACAATCATGCCGAGTAGGAGAGAGCAGCATAAACTGGTTCACAGGCGTCTCCTCATACTCTCCACCTCCAGGGGAGAAAGGGAGAAGAAACAGAAACTGAAGCGCAGATAATCTCTGCCTCCTTGATGCTGTCTCCAGAGATCCTCCATGACAACCAAGGGCAGGACCTGCCCAAAACAAGGAGAAATGTGTCCAGCAGGGACTCAAGGGGGACAACTAACAGCTACAACCAACCCAAGGGTTAGTCTTTGGAGGAGGGTTTACTGATACCCTTCCACTAATAGATACTTACTAAGAGGGGAGTTCTGGTAGCATAGTGCCTAAGGCATCTGACTGCTAACCAGAAGCCTGGCAGTTCAAACCCACTAGGCACTCCTTGGAAGGAAGGTTGGACAATCTACTTTCGTAGTGCTACTGCCTCAGAAACCCAAGGAGGGGTCGCTATGAGTTGGGTTGGACTTGAAGGCACGTAACAGCACTAAGAGGGGACATGTATGGGTGAGTACGAGCAGTACGTGTGTGTGTATGTGTGTGTGTGTGTGAGAGAGAGAGAGAGAGAGGGAGAGAGAGACACAGAGACACAGAGAGAGATACCTGAACCTTTTCCAGGCGTCTCAATCTAATTTGCGCTCTCTCTCTCTCTCTTTCTCTTTCTTTTTTTAAATTTGTTTCCAGGCTTTCATAAAGGTCTGCTGGGAAGGAAGCTCAATTCAACAAATCCAAACATAATTGTACGTCTGCTATGTACAAGACGCTGTGCTGAGCAGAACAGGCTATGGTGAGCTCTAACCTGGGCAGGTGAGTTCTCAAAAGCCTGACCACAGGAAAGTGCCTGTCACTGGAAGAGTGCAATCAAGGAGGCTCAGAAGAGGAAGAGTTCACATCTGCCCAGAGAAAGGGTCTGGAGAGGAAGAAGTGGTCTTTTACTCTGGGCCATAAAGTCCAGGTGTGGCTTCAATGGTCAGCAATAGGGAAGAGAGCCTCTCAGTCAGAGGGAACAAGTGAACAAGGCCCGGAGGGAGGTTTTTATGAGGAGTGTCCAAGGGCAAAGACAATTGTGGGGTGGCAGAAACAATAGTCTGGCAGGCTGGGGCTAGGGGCTGAGGCTGAGGCTGACAAAGGTGTAGTAGCCCACACAGGAGCCTTGGCCATGCTCCAGGTCAGAGGGGGCAGTGCCTGAGGGAACTGAAAGGAGGGAAGAGAAGTAAAACCAGCCCCAGATCCTATGGGGGAAGGGGACAGTGGGAGGAAGGGGATGAAGAAGGACAGGGAGGAGTCAAGGGCCATGGGATTTTTAACCTGCCAGAGGAGGGAAGAATGGCTAGAACCAATTCAATTCTTCCAATCACTGTAGCATTTTGCAAAGTGTTCAGTAATACACACACACACACACACACACAAACCCATTGCCATCAAGTTAATTTCAACTCACAGCAATCCTACAGTACAAGAGAACTGCCTCACAGTGTTCACAAGGCTATAATCTTTACGGAAGCAGAATGCCATATCTTTCTCCCTCAGAGCAGCTGGTGGGTCCGAACCACTGACCTTTTGGTTAGCAGCTCAGCTCTTAACCACTGTGCCACCAGCAATACATAATTCAATCTGTGTTCAGTAAATGCCATCACCACCTTCCCAGTGGCTGAGCCCAAAATCTAGGATCATCCCCAAATCCTCTCTTTACTGCAGTGCAATCCTTCCGCAAGCCCATCTGCTCTTCCTCCAAAATATCCCGACACCCACCCATTCCTTCCCTATGCACTGCTCCTTGTTCTTCTGCCTGGAAGACTCTGTCCCCAACTCCTCTGGTGGGTGCCTCCTACAGTTCAAGTACTACCTAAAAATCCTTCCCTGACTACCACCACTCTCTCATGTCACCCTATTTTAGTTTCTAGAGCATGTCATATCTATTGATGTAATTGTTGATGTTTGTCTCTACATTCGCCTCCCCAACTTTTTCTGGCTTGTTCAAAGCTATGTCCCCAACACCTGGAACAGTGTCAAGCACACAGCAGGTACTCAATAAATATTGGTCGAACTTCCCATAAATTCCATTTTAGGAGTGCAGGGTCTCCATGCACTATATTCACAGACATGTGATATATGGCTGCCCAGGAAGCTGCTTCGAGGAGATGTGAGCCTAGACTGAGCCAGATCAAGGGCAGACCCTGGCCCTCCTAGTGAGCCCTCAGTGTGGGCCTTTGTCTGGATACAGCCAACAGCAAGTAATGGCCACAGCAGGGAGAGAAGAGGAAATCACCACCCGAGAGCAAGACACTTCACAGACTTAAAGGTCTGGAAGGGGTTTGTAGGCTACAGACTGATGTAATTTCCTTAGTCCAACTGCTGTGGGAACTGTAACAGGTTACTTCCTCCTCCCCCCAGACAGCAACCAACAGCAAGCACAGCTTTTCCTGCCTTTGCAGGATTGCTGCTGTCTGGTGCAAGGTTGGTTAGTCCATGGTTGCCCACAGAAGAGTGCGACATAGGCCTTTGAACCTAACCCATCAGCTGCCCTGTTCAGCCCCATCCACTTCCTTAGCATTGAAACTGCCCCCTCTCCTCCCAGCTCCTCATCCTACCCCAAGACAGGCAATTGGAAGCACTTCTGCATTTACAAACATATCTCACTGGGTCCTTACAATGTGATCCAAACATAGACCATTTGACAGACCAAAACTTGAAGTCAGGTCATACATGTTAGTGCCAAAGCCAGGCCTAGAACGCAAGTCTTCTGCCTGATGGTTCAGGGCTATTTCTTAAAGTCATTCACCACTGTTTCTAGAATTAATAAATGATAAGTACGTGCATGTCCATACATGGAAACGTTCCTGTGTAACGCAGAACGAAACGAACAAGGCACAACCCAAGACAACATGGCCAAGCTTGGCAGTTTTCCGGGTTTGTACCGCCCTCCCCCCCACACACACACCGTTCCATGGGTTCCTGAAGGGCAGGGGAATTGCCTTATTGACCTCTGTAACCCCCCGGCGCTGGCACGGAGCAGGCGTCCAGCACTTGCACCTGAATTAAGCCCAATGTCAGAGATGCCAGCCTGAGCAAAGACCCCTGCCCGTGCGACTCCCGGCACCCTCAGAAGCTCGGGCGAACTGCTGCCCTGCAGCTTGCGGTTCCAAGCCCGACTGAAAAGTTGCTGAGGCTTCAGCTGCGCGGCCCCAGCCGGGTTCCGACCCCCGCCACGCCCGCTCACTCACTCGTGCTGGGCCGCCAGATGGTTGAAGACATAGGTGACTGGGATGGCCGAGAGTGATAGCACGAAGACCCCGGTGGCCGCAGAGGCACTCATCGCCGCCGCCGTTTACCCTTCACAGCATCCCCCCCGGGCGCCTCGCCCCAGCTTCCAGCGGTGCCCGCGCCCCCTCGGCGGTGCCCTTCGAGGCGCCCCCGGGCCGCATGCCCCGCCCCGTGAGCCCCGCCCCCAGCGCCGCGCCCTCAGCAGCGTCCTCTCTGGGCACCCGCTGGCTCCGCAGCTGCCCCTTGCGCCAGAAGAGAGCCTCCGCCGGCGCTCAGGGCCGCGGTGCAGTACCCGTAGGCGCCCTCGCGGCGACAGCTCCGGCTCGGGGACAGGTGCCCCTGTGAGCCCAGCTCTGGGGGAAGGCAGTGGCGGTCGCGGCGGTCGCGGGTCGCGGGCTCTGAGCACAGCCGGGAGCTTGTCATCGACGACCTGAAAAGGCGCTGGACTGAGCTGCGGGCCAGCAAAGGGTGGAGCCAGACCCGGAGGTGTCCAAGCGCGAAGGGCCCGCGAGATCATCCATGCGGGAAATCTGCAGCCCCGAGACGGAAAGGAAGGACAAACGCTCCTCAAACCGTGAAACCTCTGTGCCAGAGAAGCCATCAGCTGAGCACAGTCCCCATTTTAAATTCTGGTTGCCCAATTGGTGAGCTGTTGACTTTGGTCAAGTTACTTAACCTCTCTGTGTCTTTTCCTTATAGGTGAAATGGAGATAACCCACGTCATGGTGTGATTGTGGGATTCACTGAGTTAATATGTATGAAGTGCTTCCTTGCACTGCTCAGTACACTACCATCTCTGCAATTCCCATTTTTTGAACTGAAACTGATACTCAGAGAAATGCTGTCACATTCATTTCTGTTCCACTAAGAGTTTCTGGAGGAGCTCTGGTGGCATAGTGTCTAAGGCACTTGACTGCTAACCAGAAGGCTGGTGGTTCAAACCCACCAGCCACTCCCTGGAAGGAAGATGGGGCAATCTACTTCCGTAGTGATACCGCCTCGGAAATCCAAGGAGCGGTCGCTATGAGTTGGGTCCAACTCCACGGCACATAACAACAACAACAACAAGAGTTTCTGGAGCCCAGATTAGCACCATCCAGCCTGCGCTAGGCCCCATGCAATACAAGGACTGGGAGTCATGGGCTTTGCCCACACAATAGTGTCAGGTAGATGCTCAATGGTTACAGAGACTACAGGTAGTCCCCGATTTACAACGGAGTTCCGTTCTGATGACGCCACTTAAATTGGTTCTCACAGAAGTCATTAAGTCAAATACTTTTTTGTTTTGTTTTCATTATTATTGCCCTTTATTATCAGTATCTTCATAAGCAGTGTTTTGAACAGTAAATCATAAAATTGAACATCTGCGAATTAACATGTGAGAATAACATCAGCAAATTATGTGCTACAACGTGTTACTAAGATACCAAAAAACTCACTGCCTTTGAGTTGAATCCAACTCATAGTGACCCCTCCTTGGGTTTCTGAGGCCCTATCACGACAGAAGTAGATTGCCCAATCTTCCTTCCCAGGAGTGGTTGGTGGGCTTGAACCACCAGCCTTCTGGTTAGCAGTCTAATGCTTTAGGCACTAGGCCACCAGAGCTCCCTGTTACTAAGATAAGGTGTACAAAAAAAAAAAAAAAAAAAAAAAAAAAAAAAAAAAAAAAACAGTTTGCTTGTCTGCTGGCTGGAGAAGGGAAGATAAGTGAATCTTATGCAGAGAATAATAGTTCCAGCGACTGGGGAAGTATGGCATGGACTTAAGTGAGTAGTTTGGAAAAGGGCAAAGCCCTTACAATAGTTAGCCATCTTAAGAAAATATTTGGCTCTTTTTAGAGATGAGGAAAATGAACTGCAAAGAGGCTGTGACCTCCAGACCCATTCAATTTCTCAAAAATCCTCTCTCCTGGCACTTCTTGGATGCTTTCTCCAACTCTGAAGATATGATAAACCAAAAACCAAACCAAACCCACTGCCATGGAGTTAGGTCTGACTCATAGCGACCCCTCCTTGGGTTTCCGAGTCAGTATCACTACAGAAGTAGATTGCCCAACCTTCCTTCCGGGGAGTGGCTTAATGGGTTTGAACCACCAGCCTCCTGGTTAGCAGTCAGATGCCTTAGGCACTCCACCACCAGAGCTCCGGAAGATATGATAAAGGCATGCCCAAAGTATGACAGACCCAAAGTTTCTCTAACTGGTTTCCTTATCTGTAACCTGGATATCACTTTCTTCCAAAACTACTTCAAACCATCACCACTCTCCTTAAATACCTTCTCCCTACCTGACAACAAGTAACCATGAGACCCCTTCTCTCCTCCCAGCCAATCTCCAAGGCCAGCCCAGTCCCTCCATCGCCACTCAGATGTTGCTGCATCGACCATGCCTTCTCTCTTACATGCCTTGAAACCCTCTGGTTGTTCTGGGTCTTTTTCCCCAACCTGGACAACATCCTCATGTATCTTCCAACTTAGAAATGTACAGCCTGGACCTGCATTTCCTCCCTGACCACTATCTTCTCTCTTTCCTTTCTCATCCACATTCAGTTTTAATGACCACATCTACACTGATAAATCCCAAGTAGTTACTTCTAATACTGGCTTCCCTCTCAGCACTTCTGCATGGGCACACTTCATGTGACTAGAACAGGATTCATCATTTTCCATCATCTTCCTCAGACCTGCTCCTACTTTATCTCATTTAGTGGTGCCACTCAGACACTCCAGCCAGCAATCTGGGAATCCACAACAGTACCTGCCTCTCTCTAGTCAATTCCTGTGGTTACAACAGTCCTACCAGTTTTTTTCTTTTCTTTTCTTTATTTCTTTTTAAATACTAATTTATTGAAATATGATTCATACCATAAAATCAACTCTTTTTGAATGGACAAAATTGGTTATTTTCCATATATTCACAGAACTGTACAACCATCATTATCTAATTTCATAACATTTTCCTCATCCCCAAATAAACCCCATATCCGTTAACTGTCATCCCCTCATCTCCCTACCTGTCCTCCCCCCTCAGCCCTAAGCAACTACCAACCTACTTTCTATCTCTATAGATTTGCCTGTCTGGGGTATTTAATATAAATGGAATTGTACAATATATAGTCTTTTGTGTCTGGCTTCTTTCACCTAGCACGTTTTTAAGGTTCATACATGTCATAGCATGTATAAAGCACTTCATTCCTTTTTTAAAAAATACTTTTTTATTGTGATAAATATGTATGTAACAATACATTTACCATTTCCAAAAATCTTCATACATACAGTTGAATGACATTAAATATGTTCATCATGTTGTTTAACAATCACCATTAACTGTTTCTGAATTTTTTTTAATCATAATCCTACATACTATACTTTCCAGCTATCTCTCAAGTCTGTTTGCTCCTGTCCTCTGCACCATCACTGTCTGGGTTCAGGTCTGTACCGTCTCTCATCTAGACTATGTTTTAGATTCTTTCCTTGTCTCCCTCATCTTACCTGGCTACCCACCTATGCCTCCCCCACCCTATTTGCTTTCCTCATAGTATTTATGAAAAAAACAAAACAAAACTCACTGCTGTTGAGTTGGATCTGACTCATAGTGCCCCTCCTTGGGTTTCCAAGGCAGTATCACCACAGAAGTAGATTGTCCAATCTTCCTTCTGAGGAGTCACTGGTGAGTTTGAACCACCAGCCTTCTGGTTAGCAGTCAGATGCCTTAGGCACTCCGCCACCAGAGGTCCCATAGTATTTATACTATCTAAAATTGTTTTGCTTATAAATTTGTTTACTGGTCTGTATCTCTCCCTCCACTATAATGTAAGCATCTTGAGTTTAAGAACCTTATCTGTCTTGTTCATGTTCTATACCCATCAGCTAGGTGAACACCTGTTACATGGTAGCTCCACTACCCATCTGTCAGTTTGTCATACTGTGGTAGCTTGCATGCTGCTTATGATGCTGGGAGCTATGCTACTGGTATTTCAAATACCAGCAGGGCCACCCTGGTTTCAGCAGAGCTTCTAGACTAAGGCAGATGAGGAGAAAGGCCTGGTGATCTACTTCTGAAAAATAGCCAACTAAAACCTTACGGAACATTGTCCAATATAGTGCTGAAAGATGAGTCCCTTATAAAGTTGTAAGGGTCATGAAAATCATGCAAGACTAGGCTACATTTTGTCCTATTATACACAAGTTCACCATGAGTTGGAGGCAACTCAACAGCAAGTACAATGACAACATGGTAGATACTCAAGGAATATTTGTTCAGTGAATGTGCTAGATCATTATTGGGCAATACAAACATAACACAAACCACAAATGTAAGCTACATGTAACTCTAAATTTCTTAGTAGCCATGTTAAAAAAAAAAGTAAAAAAAAGCCAGTGAAATTAATTTTAATAATGTATTTTATTAAATCTAATATATCCAATCATTTCAACAAATTAATAGAAAAAGTATTAATGAGAAAGCTTACATACCTTTTTCATACTCTAAGTCTTTGAGATCCTATGTGTTATTTTACACTTATAACACATCTTGGGAGCTCTGGTGGTGTAGTGCCTAAGTCATTTGACTGCTAACCAGAAGGCTAGTGGTTCAAACCTACCAGCCAATCCTCGGAAGGAAGATTGGGCAATCTACTTCCGTAATGATATCACCTCAGAAACCCAAGGAGGGGTCGTTATGAGTCAGAACCAACTCAATGGCAGTGAGTTTAACACATCTCAATTTGGACTAATTACATTGCAAGTGCTCAGTAGCCACATGTGGCTATTGGCTACTGTTTTGGGTATCAGGGTTCTAGACTTATTTCTATCATGTTGGCCTGGCTTTGATCCTGCTCTCTGCCACTGTAAGAATAGGTGTGATAATTAAATCACTAAATAACTTATTCAGTTAACAAACATCCTCAGAGAGTCTGCTGTGTTACCAGCATTGTTCTAAGAACTGGGTACACAAAGGTGAATTACAAACACTTCTCATCCAAGATGACCACAGTTTGGCATATAATGCAATAAAAGATGTATGTACAAATTGCTATAGGAACCAATTCATCCTGTCAGGAAGGGTCAAGAAAAGCTTCACAAAGATGAGGCTTTAATCCAGCTTTGAAGAAGACGTAGAAGTTGGCCAAGCTGACAAGGAAGAAGTGGGGCCTTTCCAAGCAATGAAGATAGTACATTTTAAAGGAAAAGTGTGTGAGAGAGTGGGTCACTTTTATGAACTGCAAATAATTTACTCTGGTCAAAAATACTGGAATGCAGTGCATGAGAGGGGCTGGCAGTAGCTGAAGTTGGAGAGATAACCAGGCAGGGACAGGGTAGCCAGTAAGCACATTATGCTCCACTTTACAGTAAGCAAGGTCTTAATTGTGTTTACTTACTAATCTGAAGTGAACAGTTTCACTTGGGTTTCACCACATTGAGTATTCCATCCCTGTAATCAGGGATTAATTAAATCACAGAAACCTTCAATGAAGGGAGCCATTTAAGATTTAGCAGTATCTCTATGGAAGTAGATTGCCCAGTCTTCCTTCCAAGGAGTGGCTGGTGGGTTTGAAACGCCAGCCTTCTGGTTAGCAGTCAAATGCCTTACACAATATGCCACCAGAGCTCCCTTAGAAGTGCATAGAGGGGCCAATTTGATCAGAGAAGTATGTTTAAAGCTCTGGCAATTGCTGAGGACCATGGTTTAGAAGGAAGAGAGCTAGGAGACAGGAAGACCAATTAGGAAGCTATTACAGTTGTCTCAACAAGAGATGGTGAGACCTTGAAGCAAAGCGATGATAATGAGAGGGAAGGAGAGATGTGAAAAATCTGAAAAAGAATAGTAAGAGGAGAAAGTTGGGAGAAAGGCACTAGAATTGAGTTTGTTTTTGAGCATTGCCTTAGTTTCCTAGTGCTGCCATAACAGAACTATCCTTTAAAGGACAGAAATTTATTTTCTCACCATTCTGGAGGCTAACAAGCCCAAATCAGTACCTAGGCCATATCCATTCCTTCTGTTGGCCTCTCTTAGTTTGTGGTATCTGCCAGCAAATCTCAACATTCCTTTATGTTCCTTGGCATGTGTCTTCCACTTGTGTGTGTCCCTATGTCTACTCTGGTTGTTTTATAACTCAGAAGTGATTAGGTTTCGGATCCACCCTACTGTGCTATGTCCTCATTAACATAACAAACAAAAAACCTCTATTTCCAAACAAGGTCATATTTACAGGTACAGGGATTAGGATTTCAACACATATTTCTGGGGGACACAATTCAATCCATAAAAGACATGGTGGGTTTTCAGTACCCAGGAAGCTCCAGGATAAGCTGTCCCATGGGTGATTGAGGATACTAGTCTGTGGCGCCAACAGAGGCGCAGCTGCAGAGACAGATCTAGTCATCAGCACAGAAGTGTATTCTGTGTATTTCTATAATGGTCTCAAATCCCATGAGGTAGAAGTCACTCTGATGCTTTCAAAATACATATGTATAAGCATTCATAATATGAACCAGAAATATGCCTACCTTTGTGAGGCTTTCTAGTATTAATTATAAGTCATTAGAAACTTGTAAGTCATAAGAAATTTACTTAGACAATTTCTAAACTTAGACATAGAACCATATGAAGTATATAAAGAACATAAACAACTTTTAAGTTCACTTTGACCCAGTATGCTGTGACACAAGAAAATATAACAATATATAAACAGGATATAATCTCTAATGTTGAAGAAAAGATGTCTCATTCAGCCACTCTCTAACTCTGGAAAAAGGACATGGCGTACTACTCTTTGATGTCACACTGATCCTTGTTGTATGGAACCAAAATGACAAATTCACACATAAATCCTAAATTTCTGCTCACCCACTAAGAGAAGGCAGAGATGGAATTGAGATTCCATGTGCCATCACTGACCTTGGATCCTAGCTACAAGAGATCTTTGCTGAATTCAAGCCATGAGTAAGCCTTTCTCCCAGTACCTCTTATTAAAGTTAAGTATGAAGTCTAAAAATTTGGACTCTAACCATTAAGCAAACATTGCATTGTACTTGTTAATTCTGATTCTCCAGTTCTAAATGAATGTCGTGAGGTCTCACTTGTGTACCTTGCCATAACTACCTTGCAGTAAACTAAATGAGTGTGTGTCAAACCTGAGTATCTCTCTATAAATTTTCTAAGATTTCTAAAATTCTACATGACTAGGTGAGGCTCAAAATCAAGGAAATGAATTCAATGTCCCAGTAAGAGGGTAGAGTCAAAAAGAATGGTGAACAGATACCACCTGAGAGGGGTTGGTGAGCACTGCCACCAGAGAGCAGTCATCCGCAGATGGACATCCAAATTCAATGGCAGAAATAGCCAACATCCTAGCACACAAGGGACCCAGGAGCACAGTGAAGCACTGGGGTATTGTGATACACGTACTAGAGTTTATATGATTTTTATTGTCAACAGATTCTCTCAATGCAGAAAATAAAAATGGTCAGAGTACTTGTAGGGAAGACTGATAGGAACCTTCCCTGGATTTCTGGGTAGGGCACAAGCCAAGTAAATAGAATCTCATTCACAACAATATAGTACTCTATAGATCATAAAGTAGTTTCATTAATATTATCTTCTTCAATCCTCACAACAGCTCTCTGAAGAATATAACCATTTATAGATGAAGAAACAGGGGCTCACAGAGGTTAGATGATTTACCCAAGGTCAAGGTCAAAGGCCTAAGGGGAGAGATACAGAACCTGAATTTCAGTCTTCTGACTTGAAGTCACACTACTCATGATAACCACAGCTGACCTAGCAGCAAAGAACCACACAAGGTACCTTATAAAATGGTGGGTGGACATTCCACAGATGTAGCCAGTTAATTTATTGCTCAGAGTCTATATTTGAGAGTTCTGTTCGGTGTAGATCAGTAATTGTTAAATTTGTATTCCTTTAAAAAAAAGGATTGGAGATGGTTTCAAATAGAGAACATTCAGACAATAAGGGTGATTTTTTTGTTTGTCCGTTTTTTGTTTTTTTTTAAAGGAGTATCAGTCTTGCAAACAATAAGGGCTAATATTGTAAGTGTGACCAAGCATCAGATTTGACTCCACGCTTCCTGTGAGCAGAACTATAAATATGGATAGTCACATACTGCCCATTACCTGAAGAGAAAGACAGTGTTTTGTAGTGTCAATTCAAAGTAGCTGACAAATCAGGAATTCAACTGAAGGCCACTCTTTCCATGCCTGTTTCCACCATGGTGAGGAAGTGAAAGTAGAATGTCCAGAATTCAATCATGGGGAAGGGTAAGTAGGAACTGAAAAAGAATGTTGGGGGGCAGGGACACACTCTACATGAGGGGAGCCATAATAATGATCAGTATAAAGTAGAAGTCAGATCACAGTTCACTCTTTTGCCCCCCACCTCCAGTGCTCACATCCTGTTCCCTTCTCACATACTTCAGTTTCCCACATTTTACCTTTCTGATAAAAGTCATGTTTGTATTCTTGTTAAAGGTTGCATATTCTAGATGCATTTGTAAGAGATAATCAAACAGACTGATCTATGAGGTGTGTAGGGACAGAACAAGTGACCAGAGAATGACCAGGGCAAGAATAGTGTGCCTTAGTTAGTCTGTCAGATCGGGGATCAGGGAATGGCTGGTCCACCCAAGGAAACCCTACTGAAGGGATCTCTCAGTGCATGGTTCTCCCTAACTCTTTTTGATAACCATCAGTTCCATAACTAGGGCTATAATTATTTTAAATGAAAAGTGGCCACATGTCTAGCACCTAACACAGTGCCAAGCATAAAGCAGATGTTCAATATATATTAATGGAAAAGGAGAGAGAAAGAAAGAAAGGCAAAGAAGGACAGAAAAAAAGGAGAAAGGAAGACAGGCAAAGGGAAAGGCAAGGAAGGAACTCTGTCGGAAAGAGTGGTAAGAAAATAAAATGAAGGGAGAGAGAAAGAGAATGTATAAAATACTTGTTAAAGGTTTTGTGCAATTGCTAGAAGAGGTCTGCAAATTTTCCTTGGGTTTCCTAGCAACCAAAGCAAGGAGAGAAATATGATCAGTTCTAACATTCACAGTGTTTGTAAAATAAAAACAGATCAGTTGCTCAGATGTACTCTCCTAAGACTCCTCTTAAAGGGAACCCTGTGTCATATAATATGTCCTCAGCAATACTCTTATAATAAACATAGAATCAAATTCTGAACAGTTGTTTACTTAGGACATTCTCAATGCAGGTGATTGGCATATTGCCAAAGTTCCACTTACTATGCTCAAGGATCTAAAACAATTTCACACAGAGGAGGAACTCTCTGAAGGTTTGGCTTGATTCAGTGATAAATCTTACCATATCCAGGAAAGGAGCAGGAAATACCTTCCTGGAATCCACACCATCACTTCCAATACAAGCCCAGGGTCATCAACTGATCACTGAACTCTTCCCCACTGAGACTGAGCATTACTTCATCATCCTTCCAACACGGCACATCAATAGGTTTCTTTTTACATGCCAACTTGAATCTTTCCCCTATCTCAGATCAAAGGAAATTGATGAATATCCTTCAGGCAATGTTCTGTGACTATCATTTCATACAGTAACATTTAGCTTGACATTTACTTCCTCTCTCTAGATTCCTTGTCGGCCTCTGATTTAAGAGTTAACATAACTAGCCACCATGCTATAAGGAGGTCAAATAAGCCATGTGGAGAGGCTAACATGGAGAATAACCAAAACCCCTGAAAAAAAGCCTGAGCTGAGATCCCAGGATGGCCAGCACCAGAAATTAGCCATGGGAAAAATAATTTTGGATCTTCTAGCCATCCCAACACCATGGGAAGCAAAGATCTAACTGGTCACCCCATCAAGTCATAAGAAATCATACATTTTTGTTGTTTTAAGCCACTAAACTTTGGGGTGATTTATTACATAGCAGTAGATAACTGAAAAATAGAAAGCAGTGATAGAGAAAGAACAGGGAACACCAAGAACAGAGGAAACCTGAGACACCAAAATTCATCCCAAGGGAGACAAGGAGAAGCCCTAAGCTCAGATGCAAAAGAGAAAGCCCAAGTTAAATCAATAGAAAAATTGATCTTAGAAGTAACAGAGACAATTTAAGAAAGAAGAAGGAACTTTGCATAGTGGCTAAAGCACTTGACTGCTAACCAGAAGGCTGGTGGTTCAAACCCACCAGCCACTCCTCGGAAGAAAGGTTGGGCAATCCTACTTCCATAGTGATACTGCCTTGGAAACCCAAGGAGGGGTCGCTATGAGTCGGGTTTGACTCGACGGCACATAACAACAACAACAACAGCCTCAGAGAAATGTGAGATGTTATAGTTGAGAAGTGGGAAGATGTGGCTATGAGAAAGGAACAATCAACAAACAAAAAATTCTTGGAAATTAAAAATAGGATTGCAATAGGAAAAATTCAATAAGTGGCCTAAGTTATTAACAGAAAAATACCCACCAGTTGATCTAGAATCAAATAATTATACAAGACATAGAACAACAACAACAACAAAAAAAAGACAAAATATAAAAGACTGTGGGGGATATGGAGAAACTGAAACCGTCATACATTGCTGGTGGAAATGTAAAATGGTGCAGCTGATATGGAAAACAGTTTGGTGGTTCCTAAAAAAGTTAGATATAGAACTACCACATGACCCAGCAATTTCACTACTAGGTATATACACAAAAGACTTGAAAGCAGCAACTCAGACACATGTATATCAACATTGGAGCATTACTTACAACAGCCCAAAGGGGAAGAAGTCCAAGTGTCCATCAACAGAGAAATGGATAAACAAAATATGATACTTATATACAATGGAATAATATTCAACTGTAAAGAGAAATTAAGTTCTAATACATGCCAAGACGTGGGTGATAGTTGAGGTTGTGTGTCAACTTGGCTGAACCATGATTCTGAGTGGTTTAAGCAGCTATGGTGTGGTCGTTCCCATGATGAGATCTGATGTAAGGTAGTCAGTCATCTCCATGGTGGGATATGCTGTTGAAAGGGAGTTTCCTCAGGGCTGTGGACTACTTCTAATATATATATGGACATCCTGGGAAAATCCTTGGCCTTTCTGTTGGATCTGGATCCTGCATGTAGTTTGCTGTCATCCAGTTTTTGGAGCTGAACCTGCTGTATTGCCTGAGGATCTTGAAATTGTTGCCTTCACAGCATGTGAGCCAACAATCCGCCATTCTACCTGCCAATTTTGAATTAGTTACCCACTGAAGTCACCAGCCTGCTGTACTGCCTGCTGATACTGGGTTCATCAGCCCCTGCAGCTGCATGAGTCAGGAAGAGTCTCCAGCTTGATGTTTGACCCACAAACTTGGAACTTGCCAGCCTCTATAACTGTGTAAGCCATTTCCCTGAGATAAATCTCTCTCTCTCTCTCTCTCTCTCTCTCTCTTTCTCTCTCTTCCTCCCCTCCCCTCCCATTACTCTACCTCTCCCCCTCCCTATAAGTTTTATTGGCTTTGCTTTTCTACAGAACCTAGCCTAAGACAACATGGATGAACCTGAAAACATTATGTTAAGTGGCATTATGCTAAGCCAGACATAAAAGGTCAAATATCATGGGACTCCACTTTTAAAATACCCACATATGAAATGTTTAGACTAGGCAAATTCACTGAGATAAAAGACAAAAGAAGGTCAGTGGTTATCAGGATCTGGGAGATGAGGCATTAGAATGATGAGCTAATAATAATAAAAAAAAGCATAGAGGAGAGACCCAGGAAGCCCAGCATCTGTTTAGTTAGGAAGAGCAGGCTAAAAGGAAGAGATAAAATACTCAAAGAAATGTTGAGCTTGAGAAATATATGAATTGGTAAGACTAAAAGACTCACTGAACAAAACGAAAGAAAAAAGAATAAACTCCTCCCATTATTGCTCCCAATCCCCCCATCCTGATCCACTTGTTTCTTTTCTCCATAGCATGCTCACCTGGTAGCATACTATACAATTTTCTTATCCAGTATGCATATAGGGAGCTCTGGTGGCGTAGTGCCTAAGGCATGTGACTACTAACCAGAAGGCTGGAGGTTCAAGCCCACCAGCCACTCCTCAGAAGGAAAGTTGGGCAATCTTCTTCTGCAATGAAACCTCTTCAGAAACCCAAGGAAGGGTCACTATGAGTTGGATCCGACTCAAGGGCAGTGAGTTTGGTGTTTTGGTTCTTTTATGCATATTATGTATGACCCTCTGCTAGAATGTAAAATCCAGGAGGGTAGGAGGTTTGGTTTGTTTACTGATGAAGCCCAGCACCTATAATAGTGTCTGGCACCTGGTAGGCACTCAGCAAATATTTGTTGAACTGAATTTAAATCTAAATACACCCTGGCAAAACCACATAACTCCAGATATAAATAGGAAATCCTAAAAAAAAAAAAAAAAAAAAGTTTGGATTGTCTATAAAAGAACAAGAAACAGAACTGCCATATATCATTAGTAACATTGGTTGCTGGAAAACAGTCATAGTTTTGTTGTTAGCAAGGAAACAGACTTTTGGACCTAGGATTCTAAACCTTCAAGTGACCAGTTGTTTGTGAAGACAATTTTAAGTATTTTTGTCAGACACGTGAGAACTCAGAAAATGTATTCGCTATGCACACTTCTATTGTTAGCTACCACGAAGTCGACCCCAACTCACAGTGACCCCCTGTGACATAGCAGAACTGTCCCGAAGGGTTTTCTTAGCTATAATCTTTACAGAAGCAGATCACCAGGTCTTTCTCCCGTGGAGCCACTGGGTGGGTTTGAACCACCAACCTTTCAGTTGGCAGTCGGGCACCTAACTACCACACCACTGCACCACCAGGGCTCTTCCATGCACCTTAGATGAAAAAATTATTCAAATATATTTTCCCGCAAAAATAAAAAGAGGGATTCAGCATGGGAAATAAGAAACAGAAACCCCAAAGTGAAAGAAACCAGTAACAAATTAAGAGGTTCATCATATTGGAGTACTTGAGAGGGTCTATTTGGACCATCAGAGTTTAAATGAAATGAGGCTTTACATTATTAATACTCTCTGGCTCCAACCACACTACTTGGTGCTTCAGTGAATAATATTTACATAGTTGCAAAACTGAATATGCTACCTAGAAGTTTTCAATTTTGAAACAACTATAGGCAAAGGATAAAAAACTTAAGTATAGTCACAGAGCAAAATGTAAATATTATAAATCTTTACCCTGTAAGAATAATAACAGACAAAATTTGAGAGGGAGCAGAATATAAGGTGCCTCAAAACCTTTTCTTTTTTTCTTTATTATGAAATAAAATGTTATAGATAAACTTGAAATCCCTTCCCTAGTTCCATTCCTTCCCTCCACCTCCAGAGGCAATCCCTATCCTGAAACAGGATTATCCAGTCCATATTCTCTACTATACATCTGGGAGCTCCGGTGGCATAGTGCCTGAGGTATGTGACTGCTAACCAGAAGCTTGGCAGTTCAAACCCACCAGCCACTCCTTGGAAGGAAGATTGGGCAATCTACTTCCCTAGAGATACTGCGTAGGAAACCCAAGGAGGGGTCACTATGAGTCGAATAGATTCAACAGCAATGAGTTTGGGTTTTTTTTGGTTCTGTACATGTAAACCACCCTCAGAGGCACCTTGGAAGATAGGTCTGGTGACCTGCTTCTGAAAGGTTCAAAACCAAAAACCAAACTCACTGCTGTCGATTTAGATCTGACTCATACGACCCCTCCTTGGATTTCCGAGGAGGTATCACTATGGAAGTAGATTGACCAACCTTCCTTCTGAGGAGTGGCTGGTGGGCTTGAATCACCAGTCTTCTGGTTAGCAGTCAAATGCCTTAGGCACTATGCCACCAGAGCTCCACAACCTTGAAAACCCAATAGAGCGGTAGTTCTATTCTGCACACACACAGTTGCCATAAGGTAGAATCAATGGGAGCTCTGGTAGCTTAGTGCCTAAGGCACTTGTCTGCTAACCAGAAGGCTGTGGTTCAAACCCACCAGCCACTCCTCGGAAGGAAGATGGGGCAATCTACTTCCATAGTGATACTGCCTCAGAAGCCCAAAGAGGGGTCACTATGAGTCGGGACCGACTTGACGGCACGTAACAACAACAACAACAACAACAGAATCCATTTGACAGAAATAACAACAAATACATGTAAACAATATATGGTTATTTTATACATTTTTTTTATTGTACAAAATGATAATACCTTGTACATAATTTTTCATTTAACATTAAGTTTGTGAAATCTACTGATTTCTATAACACTTGTTCATTCATTTTCACTGTTACAGTATCTCACTGTGTGACCACATCACAATTTCTTTTTCATTCCCCCATTGATGGACATTTGTTTTTAATTTTTTACTCTTTAAGCAATGTTGTAATGAACATCCTTGTACTCCTCTCCTTGTGCACATGCTCAAACGGAGTGGCGATGCAGAATGGCCAGGTATCGGATGTGTACATGTTATTTGGAACCCACCAGCTACTCTGCACAAGAAAAGACCTGGCGATGTGCCCCAGACTTGGAAACTGTATCAGGCAGTTCTATTTCATCCTGTAGGGTCACTATAAATTGGGATTGCCTCCATGGCAACGGGCTTTTTATATTTGACCTACTCAGGCTTAGTTCCAGCTGGTTTCTTCACTGACTTAGTAAGCACACAGAAAACAAACGGTCCTTCTTAAAAGTGAGTTACTTTGGCTCTAATAAAGAGGTTCTCAAATTTTGGTGAGAAATTTGTTTAAAATGTTAATCTCCCAGATAGTCTTATTCCTTAGCTCTAGAGGCCTGGTGGTGTAGTACCTAAGGCACTTGACTGCTAACCAGAAGGCTGGCAGTTCAAACCCACCAGCCAATCCTCAGAAGGATGGTTGGGCAATCTACTTCCCTAGAGATACCACCTCGGAAACCCAAGGAGGGGTCGCTATGAGTCGGATCCAACTCCACGCCACATAACAAGAGGCCTAAGAATGTGAATTTTTCAATAAACTCTCTAGATGAGTCTGATGCAAGTGATGCAGTGTTTAGGAAAAATATTGCCTAAGCCAGGGCTGAGGGACTCTTGGTGTTGCAGTGGTTAAGCACTCAGCTAATAACCGAAAGGTTAGAACTCACCAGCTGCTCCCCTCACTGTGGAGTTGATTCCAACTCATAGCAACCTTACAGAATAGCGTAGAAGTGACACATAAGGTTTCCACGGCTGTTGATCTTTAAGGAAGTAGACTGCTACATCTTTCTCCCACAAAGCATGGCTGGTAGATTTGAACCACCAACTTTTAGTTTAGCAGCCAAGTACTTAACCACTGCACCATCAGGGCTCCTACCAGCCACTCAGTAGCTGAAAAGACCTGGTGATTGGCTCCCATAAACATTTCAGGCTAGGAAACTCTATGAGGCAGTTCTATTCTGTCATAGAGTAGCATTATGCATTTGATTTAGCTTGACAGCACCCAAGAAGAAGAAACCAGGGCTGCAGACACCTTCTTTAAGCCTCAATCAGACATCAGAAAGATGTGATTAATTGTTACAGAAATCCAGTGGGGAAGGTCAAATTTCTCCCAGATCATGCTAGTAGCGGAAATTCAAACCTCAAACAAAGGTCTAGAATGGCTACAAATGTACAAGGAAGAGCCCCGCCTGCCCCCCCCCACACACACACACACACACGCCTGTTGTGCCCTCAGGCAAAAATGTGCAAGCTTTGTTTGTCTCCTTGTGTGGTAGAAAGCTTGTTCCTAGTTCAACCTTTCATAAAATGTGTAGTTGCCAGTTGAGGGTCCCAGTGCTCTGCTGGGATGTCAGTTTCAGTGTCCAGCATCCAGAGTACTCAAATCCTGGTCTTCTAGTAAGTGTAAACACAAAAACCAAATTTCCGGGTTACTGAAACAAGCAACCTCCCTGCAGCTGCACAACACTGTTCAAACACTCCAGCTTTGGATTCCAGTTTCCTCTTAGTCTCTGGGGATTTTACTTATTTTTCTTGCAGGCTCAGCTCTGTACTTAAGTGATTTTGTTATACCGTATCTGGCATTTTTAGGTATTTTGTAGTGGAAGAGTTTTCAGATTATCTAATCCAGATAGTTTGGGAGAGAGTATTGGGACATTAACTTGAAAACTAAACTATCAAGTGAGAGGGGCAATATTAAAGCATTTCCAGAAAAGCAATGTCTCAAAAAAATCTGCCTTTCTTTTCTTAGGAAGCTACTATAGAATGTGTTCCATCAAAACAAGGGAGTACACAATGCAGAGGAAGGTAGGGGGTTGGAAAAACAGCAACACCAGCACAGGAATCAGGCTGATTGAGTCCCCAGGATGATGGGTGACAGCTGTACAGTAGACCTGGATCACCGTGGTCCAGCTTAGGGCAGGAGAAAGGCAGTTCCAGGAAAATGTCCCTAGTAAAAGTTGAAATTATTAGGTTACCTAGTGTGTTTGAAGGTATCAAGAAACAAACAAACAAAAAAAAAACTCTTTCACTAGAGACTTTGAGGCTGAAGTAGTGAAAGGAACAGAAAACTAAGCAAACTGCCTCACCTTCCACAGTAGAAGTCAATACCTATACATCTAAACCAGAAAAAATCAAGAAATACCAGTATAAACATGTTATTTAGAAATAGGGGGGTAAAAGCGTAAGAAACAGCAAAAGCAGTTGTAAGTTGTTGGCTCTGAGAGCAGAAATCAGGGGTGGAGCAAGGGATCTCTGTTCTTCCTTACAAGCCTCATAAATCTATTTTTACTGCTTTTACTAAATCTATCTATATGAAATATATAAATTATTATGTTATCTATCATACTCCTTTCATTTACTTTCTGTCAAAGTTCTAGATGTATAACTTCGATTAAAAAATAAAGGAGTGTAGCAGATAACATAATCATTCACTTCATATTTGAGTTGTATAGCCAGATCATAAGGACAGACTTCTTGGCATAAGTATTCAAGAGATTAGTCGATTTTCCAAAGCATTTCTTAATCTTTCATATTCAAATCTCCCTTTGGAGCAAATTCTCGTTTGTAAATATACCATTGTCCAACATCACTTTAATCAACTTCATGAAATTCTGCAATTCAACAATCAAGGGGAGGCTGACTGACAGGAAGAAAATAGCTATCGACTCAGTGGACAAGGATAGACTTTGTAGTTAATCCAATGGGGACTAATTTCATAATTTATAAATCCAGTGGTGAATATTTTGGAGAGTTGATGACTTTTGCTACTTCAATAAACTTAAACTGCAGGATCTCAGATTATAAGAATTCTGCTTTTGATAAAAGTTGACTTTTACATTTGCTCCACACTCACTGGTTCACCACCTGCTTGAAGTCCAGTGTGCAGGAAAATGGCCTAAAGGCAAGAAGTAGAGAGAAGAAATAGGATAGAGTTTTAAATAAGGTATACATTTTTGTGGTGTAGTTCCTAAGGCATTTGACTGCTAACCAGAAACCTGGTGGTTCAAACCCACCAGCCACTCCTCAGAAGGAAGATTGGGCAATCTCTTTCTGTAGTGATACCACCTCAGAAACCCAAGGAGGGGTCACTATGAGTTGGATCCAACTCAACGGCAGTGAGGTGTTTTTTTTTTGTTTATTTGTTTTTGTTTTTAAATATACTTTTTTGTTTCACTGCTTTTCATAAGGTTTTCAGTGGCCAATTTTTTCAGAAGTGGATGACCCCATCCTTCTTCCCAGTCTGTCTTAGTCTGGAAGTTCCACTGAAACCTGTCCACCATGAGTGACCCTGCTGATACTTGAAATACTGATGGCATAGCTTCTAGCCTCACAGCAACATGCAAGCCACCACAATATGACAGACTGACAGACAAGTGGTGGAAAATCAAAAGGGAAGAACATGCTTGACATTTCTCAAGCTAAAGAGAACTGAGCAAAAAATTCAAGCCTCAAATTGCAATACTGAAGGATTCTATGAGCAAAATATTAAACAATCCAGGAAGCATCAAAAGAAGATGGGAGAAATACACAGAGTCATTGTACCAAAAAGAATTGCTCAACATTCAGCCATCTCAGGAGGTAGCATATGATCAAGAACCAATGGTATTGAAAGAAGTCCAAAGTGCAGTGAAAGAATTGGCAGAAAAAACAAGGATCCAGGAATTGATAGAATACTTGTTGAGATATTTCAACAAATGGATGCAGCACCAGAGGTGCTTACTCATTTATGCCAAGAAATTTGGAAGACAGCTACCTGGCCAACCAACAGGAAGAGATACATATTTGTGCCCATTCCAAAGAAAGGTGATCCAAAAGACTTAAATGTAAAACCCAAAACTATAAAATTCATCAAAGATAAAATAGGGGCAAATCTGGGAGCCCTAATTTACAGCATAAATGGATGATCAAACATAATGCAGAATGCACAGGCAGTGGAAGAGAAAGTAGATGACTGGGGCATTTTTAAAACTAAATTCTTATGTGCATCAAAAGACTTCATCAAAAGGGTAAAAAGAGATCCTACAGATTGGGATAAAATATTTAGCTATGACATACCTGACAAAGGACTTATCTCCAAAATCTATAGAAAACTTCAAAAGACCAACAACCCAATTCAAAAATGGGCAAGAGACTTGAACAGACACTTCACTAAAGATGATATGCTGGTGGCCAACAAACACATGAGGAATTGCTTGCGATCTTTAATCATTAGAGAGATGCAAATCAAAACAACGATGAGATATCATCTCACCCCAGCAATAATAGCAAAGTTCAACAGGACAGAAAATAACAAATGCTGGCAAGGTTGCAGAGAGATTGGAACTCTTGTGCACTGCTGGTGGGATTGTAAAATGGTACAACCATTGTGGAAAATGGTATAATGTTTCCTTAAAAAACTGAAAATAGAAATACCATTTGACCCAGCAATTGCATTACTAGGAATATATATTCTAAAGAGGTGAGAGGCAGGGCACAAACAGACATATGCACACCTATGTTCACTGCAGCACAATTCACTATAACAAAGCAATGGAAACAACCTAAATGCTCATCAACAGATGAATGAATAACCAAATTATGGTACATTCACACAATAGAATACTATGCTACTTCAAAGAACAATGAAGGATACGCAAATCATCTTACAACATGGATGAGCCTGGAGGACATTATGCTGAGTGAAATAAGTCAATCACAGAAGGACAAATATTGTATGAGCCCATTACAGTAAAAAGACAAAGGGTTTGCTTAAGGAAGGGAACTCACTTTGTAGGTTCCTGAGATGGAGAGAGAAGGGGAGGAATTAATTTCAAGCTAGTTGGGGGCCACATGCTGATGTGGGTATGGGGAGGGATGGTATAGAAAGACTCTGTGACCACCATGATAAAATCAGGGAAAGGGAGGACACCAAATTGTGCACATAAGATATAGACAACAGAGGCTAATACCAGTATATCCTCAATACTGCATTATCATTAACACCAAACACCAGGATACAGATAAACATGTAAACATCTGAGAAGATCATATGGGGGTCAGTGAACAGGATTATACTCTAGACCAAGGATAGATTCAGCTGAGGCTAATCTTGCACAGATACCAGTGATAAAAAATACCCGCAATCCTTATAGAAACAACAGAAGACAGACATAGAGCAATCCCTCACAGACAGCCAAAACTGTGGGAGAGAGATCCAATGGATCTCCTGACTCAGGACCATAGTATTGGGAGACACCAGACTCAACTGGCACAATAAAATACATTAAAAATCTTGTTCCACAACCTACATTAGTGAGTAGCAACTGATGTCTTAAAAGCTTTCAAGCAGCCATCTAAGATGCAGCTAATGGTCTCCTATCATCGGAAGTAAAGAAGAGTACAAAATAAATAAATAAATAAATAAAACCCAAGGACATTTGGAAGCAATCAGTCCCAGGACATGATGGACCTTGAGACCAGAAGAACTAGGTGGTGCCCGGCTACCAATGCCAACCACTCGGGAAAGGAGCAAAACTGGAGATTCTGGATAGAGTGGGAGGAAAAACATGGAACAAAATCCAAAAACACAATAATGACCAGAATTACTGGTTGGATGGACTCTGTTGGGACCTCCAATATTATAGCCCTGGGATACACTTAGGGCCTGGAATAAAACTCACTCCCAGGGATTGGCTCTTAGCCCAATAATAAAGATGTCCATGTAGACCACTAAATACGGGGTAACACACCCACATACTCTATGGAGATGCAGTCTTTGGAGGAATTGACCACGAGGCACCAGAGGAGCAACATACACACTGAGGAAATGCAGGACACACAGGAATGCATTGAGGGGTCCAGGGGGGCGGTTACTGGGCAGGGAGGTGGGGAGAGTGGGTTAGAATTGGAGATGGTAATTGAGGAGTGAAACCAAATGGACACAAAATGTTGAATGTAAAACAAACTCTGCTCTGTAAACGTGTACCTAAAGCACAATAAATTTTTTTTAAAAAAAGGTGATCCAACAGAATGTGGGAATTATTGAATAATATCATTAATATCACACACAAGTAAAATTTTTCTGAAGATAATTTTAAAATGGTTGCAGCAGTATATTGACAGGGAACTTACAGAAATTTAAGCTGGATTCAGAAGAGGACATGGAATGAGGGATATCATTGCTGATGTCAGATGTATCTTGGCTGGAAGCAAAGAATACCAGAAAGATGTTTACTTGCGTTTTATTGACTATGCAAAGGCATGTGACTGTGTGGAGCATAACATATTGTAGGTAATATTGTGAAGAATGGGAATTCCAGAACATTTAATTGTGCTCATAAGGAACCTGTACATAGACCAAGAAGATGTTATTCTAATAGAACAAGGGGACACTGCATGGTTTAAAATCAGGAAGGGTGTGCATCAGGGTTGTATCTTTTCACCATACTTCATCTGTATGCAGAGCAAATAAGCTGAGAAACTGGACAATATGAAGAACATGGCATCAGGATTGGAGGAAGACTTGTTAACAAACTGTGATATGCAGACACTATAACGTTGCTTGCTAAAAGTGAAGGTGATTTGTAGCACTTACTGATGAAGATCAAAGACCACAGTCTTCAGCATGGGTTACACCTCAACATAAAGAAAATGAAAATCCTCACAACTGGACCAATGAGCAACATCATGATAAATGGAGAAAAGATTGAAGTTGTCAGGGATTTCATTTTACTTGAATCCACAACTAACACCCATGGAAGCAGCTGTCAGGAAATCAGATATCATATTGCACTGGGCAAATCGCTGCAAAAGACTTCTTTAAAGTGTTAAGGAGCAAAGATGTCACTTTGAAGACTAAGGTGCACCTGACCCATGCCATGGTATTTTTAATCATCTCATATGCATATAAAAGCTGGACAGTGAATAAGGAAGGCCAAAGAAGAGTTGATGCCTTTGAATTGTGGTGTTGGCGAGGAATACTGAAAATACCATAGACTGCCAAGAGAATGAACAAATCTGTCCTGAAAGAAGTGCATTCAGAATGCTCCTTAGAAGCAAGAATGGCCAGACTTCATCCCACCTACTTTGGTCATTTTGTCAGAAGGGACCATCCTATGGAGATGATACAAAAAAAGGTCAGTGAAAAAAGGGAAGACTTTCAGTGAGATGGATTGAGACAATGGCTGCAACAATAGGCTCAAGCATAGCAATTATTGTGAGGATGGCATAGAACTGGGCAGTGTTTCATTCTGTTGTACACTGGGTCACTATAAGTCAGAGATGACTTGACAGCACCGAACAAAAACAACAACAGCATACATTTTATATTCAGCCTCTAGGTATTGGACAGCTATCCAAATAATCAAATTTGAAACTCATCCTTTCAATAATCATTTACTTATTGAGTGAATATTGTACTAGGCACTGTGTTTATTTAAAAAAAAAAAATGAATGAATGAATGAATAAGTTACCAACTCATTCACAGGCTACAAAGGAATCAGACATATAAACCAATTATCACAAAATCACAATTGTGCCCAATAATAAGAGTGTGAATAAGGTTCAAAAAGTACACAGAGGAAGGAGTGATTTGATTTGATTCAGCCTAGGAGGCAGCCAGGTCAAAGAAAGCTTCTCAGAGGAGGTGATCCCTGAAGGACAGAGAGGGCCATTCAGAACATTCTAGAATGTGTTACTCCATTCTAGAGCATGTGGAGTTACACAGAAGCTAAATCACCATAGCAGGATTGAGGAACCACCAGTCACTCCCTTGGTGTAGAGAAACCAGGGCAAATTTATAAAACTATATCACAAAACCAGGCAAGGAGAGTTTCACAGAGTCAGTGGTCAACCATCATGCCCAACAAGGTCAAAAAGGACAAAAGAAGGCTCAGTGGATTTGGTAGTTACATCAGCAGCAGCCTTAGAGCCACTCAGTGGAAAGGTGGCCAAAGCCAGACTATAATGGCTTCAGGCAGGAAATGAAGAAGTGGAATGAACATACTTGGATAGGAAGGAAAAAGAAATGGCAGACACTTAGGGGTTGATGCAGAGTTGAGGACATTTTTTCTCTTAGAGGAAGTAGTTATATATTTGTGGGTATCAGGAAAAGGAACCAGTAGAAATGGAGAGGTTAAAGTCACAAGGAAGAAGCAGACCAGATAGTATAGCAAGACAATAAGGGAATGAACTCAAGAGCAAAGATGGAACATTTCATCTTGAAAAGAAGGTAAAGTTCTGAAGCTGATGGGACAGGGATAAGCAGGCCTACAAAGCAGTGGGTTCATCTAGCTTCTGTTGCTGGGAAATGGGTAAAGATAGGCAAAGTTAAATGAAATGTGTTCACATAATCAGCTTGGTCTATATTTACTTTCCTGTAACCAGAGAGGCAGCATATTCTAGTGATGTGGTCTCTGAAATCCAACCTGCCATTCTGGCCATGACATGCTTTTTTGTGGAAGGTCATATTATATCACTGCAGTAGAATCGCAACAAGTGTACTTAGACGCTGTGGCTTATTTCAAAGATTCAGAACATGTGGGTCAGATAATTCCAGATCTTCAATGTCTGTGGAGCACTAGCATTATTTTTATTAACATGAGAGCAGTCTTGATAAGGTGGCGTAAAGTGGACTAATTTTACTCACCTTATATTTGACTGCATCAAAAAAAATGTGTGCGACAACTCATAATAAAAATATAACTGGATAGTTATAATAAATTACAAAGGGGAAAATAACAACTATGTCAAAAAATTGAATACTGCTTATTTTAAACAGCAATTACAGAAATGTAAACACATTACACACAAACACAATTACAGAAATCACAATAAAAATTTTTTTAAATGTGTTATGAATAAATTTTTTAAAAATGTAAATTTGAACACAGACACTTTTTTTATTGTGGTGTGTATGTATATGTATATGTATA
The DNA here is from genome assembly GCF_000298275.1 of Orycteropus afer afer. Taxonomy (NCBI): domain Eukaryota; kingdom Metazoa; phylum Chordata; class Mammalia; order Tubulidentata; family Orycteropodidae; genus Orycteropus; species Orycteropus afer. Next base: position 4,883,585 of record NW_006921719.1, read on the forward strand.
TGTATATGTATATGTATATGTATATGTATATGTAGTAAACAAACCCCTGCCATCAATTTGATTACAACTCAGAGAGACCCCTATTGGGTTTCTGAGGTGGAAATCCTTACAGAAGTACATTGCCCATCTTCCTTCCACAGAGTGGCTGATGGGTTTGAACCACCAGCCTTCTGGTTAGCAGTCAAATGCCTTAGGCACTGCGCCACCAAAGAGCTCCATATTATAATACATATACATATATAAACATTTGCCATTTCAACATATTGTACATATACAGTTTGGTGACATTATGTTCATCATGACAGAGGCTCCATCTACTAAATAATCAAAAACAATGTCAAATTATTAAATCCAATTAAGGTAGACTTCAGGAAAATGGTAATACAGACATTACCTGTAAGTATTTAAATTGGTTCAATTCTTTGAATAATTGCTACATTTACTGAGCATTTACTCCACGTCAGGGACTATTCTAATGTGCATTCATCTAATCTTTTTTTAAAAACTTTTGAGGTAGAGCATGTTATTATTATCATCCCCATTTTCCAAATAAAAATCTGGAGCACAAAAAGGTTAAGTAAATTGTCCAAGGTCATGAAGCACCTAAGTGGCCAAGCCAGAGTTTAAAACAAAGTATATTGACTTTAAAGCCCTTAACTAATACTCTATACCAGCAGTTCTCAAATTTCTTGGTCTTAAGACAAATTTACACTCTGAAAAATTGAATGTTTCATGATAAAAAACACTCAACAAACTAGGAATAGAAGGGAACTTTCTCAACAGGATAATGGGCATTTATAAAAAACCTACAGCTAACATTATACTCAGCGATGAAAGACTGAAAGCTTTCCCGCTAAAATCAGGAATAAGACAAGGATGCCCACGTTCACCACTGCCATTCAACATTATATTGGAAGTTCTAGCCAAAGCAATCAGGCAAGGAGAAGAAATTCCACATTGAAATTGTTTTTCTCATTAGATGCCATTGAGTTGGCTCCAAGTCATAGTGACCCTATGTACAAGAGAACGAAACACTGCTTCGTCCTGCATTGTCCTCACAGCCTTTGCTATTCTTGAGCCTGTCATTGCAGCCATTGTGTCAAATCATCTTGTTGAGGATCTTCCCCTTTTTCGATGATCCTTTATTATACCAAGCATGATATCCTTCTCCAAGGAAAATACCCTTCTGACAACATAACCAAAGTAGATAAGACAAAGTCTGGCTATTCTTGCTTCCAAGGGGCATTCTGGCTACACTTCCTCCAGAACAGATGCAAAAATGGCAAGGAGGCCACATGTTCTGACCTCCTCTAATCCTACAAGAGGAAGACAGAATTACCATCAATAGCCCAATGACTATTCCTGAGAGGCCAGACATGCTGCCTCCCTCCAGTCCTTTCTCCAACTGTTCCTCCCAAAGCACCCACCACCTCTCTCCTGGGTTCGATAATTCAATGCAGTGGCCACACAGAGCTCACAGATTATGGGGTTTATTAGGGAAGCACCACAGTATGCTCAGCCTCTCTCCCAGGCCACTGTCCCTCAGCCAACAGTCTCTCACAGTCTCTTTCATAGCAGTGCTGGTCCCTCAGTGTCTCACTCAGCGATGCATGTCTCTTGCATCTCTTTCCCAGCAATTCATGTCTCAGGAGCCCATGTCTCTTTGAGGAGGACGTCTTCCTCAACCAGCAGTCAAAGAGAGTTCTGCCTCTAGGAGACCTCCTTTTGAGCCCAGCAGGGTGGTCAAACTAGCCAATCATAGCATCAGAACTCTAAGCACCTGAG
>NW_006921719.1:4886302-4887407 GCF_000298275.1 Orycteropus afer afer
GAAATTCAAAAAGCCAAACAGTCATTTTTTTCTCTTCAGGTCCTCTCTTCAAATGCAAATCTTCCCTTCCCTCAGTAGTACTGGGTGGGGCTCAAGTTTTCTACCTAAGCTCCTAGTATGGGTTCTACACACAGGGCTTAGAACAAAAGCCTGTGTTTCTGCTGGGCAAATTCTATTTCCCCCTTTTAACATATTCAATCATGTATTGGCAGAAGGTGGATTTACATGCTCTCTGTTACCCACATACCCCATAATCATTTCTAATGTACAAGCAGGTAAGAGAACATTCAACAGTCATAGCACATTCAGATAAACACATAATCCAAAACATATAATCCTTTTAAAGACATTCCAGGTTCATCTCTTCACCTTGATTACGTCCCATTCTATGTATATGGCCTTGGGCCTTTGGCTGGGTGTAACCAAAAGCCCTAGCCTCTGGATCAATTACATACTTTAAGAGGTAACACCAAAGAAAGTAACCATTTAAGAATCCAAAGTTTCACTTCCCAGGCCCCTTTCTTCTTTATTTTACAAAGTCTCATGCTTCTATGAGTCTGGAGTCACTGCAACGAATCCCACTTCTGACACCAACTGCAAAAATTGCCAGGAGGCCACATGTTCTGACCTCCTCTAATCCCACAAGAGGAAGACAGAATTACCATCAATAGCCCAAGGACTATTGCTGAGAAATTTGTTCATCCTTCTGGCAGTCCATTGTATTTTCAGTATTCTTCAGCAACAATTCAAAAGCATCAATTCTTGTTCAATCTTTATTCGTTGTCCAGCTTTCATGCATATGAGGTGATTGAAAATACCATGGAGTTGATTGCCAGTCTCATTATGGGGAGTAACGACAACCAGCTGCTCAACCACTCAAAACCAGTCCCAGCCAAGGTGACACATAACCTTACCTACCACAGTGATCAACACACAAAAATCAGTTGTGTTTCTATACATTAGGAATGAGTAATCAAAAAATGAAGTTATGAAAACAATTCCATTTGCAGTAGCATCATAAATAATAAATTACTTAGAAATAAATTTAACTAAGGGGGCATAAAACTTGTAAACATAAAGCTACAAAACATTGCTGAAAGAAACT
>NW_006921719.1:4908845-4909445 GCF_000298275.1 Orycteropus afer afer
TAAGTTAGCTAATAAACCCTCCTATTGCTTTTGCATTGTCGTGTGTTGGCATATTTCTCTCGCCGAGGAACTCCTTCATAACCTGGGCACAACAGAGGCAAGGAAGAATTCTTCCCAAGAGCGTTGGAAGGAGTAGGCTTGCCAACATCTTGATTTCAGATTTCTAGTCTTCAGAACAATGAGAATAAATTTCTGTTGTTTTTAAGGCAACCAAAATCAGAACCTAGCCATCAAGTCAATTCAGACTCAGCAACCCTATAGGACAGAGTAGAACTGTCCCAAAGGGTTTTAAGGCTGTAATTTGTCACAGAAGCAGACGGCCTCGTCTTTCTCCCACAGAGTGGCGGGTGGGTTCAAACCACTGACCTTTGGGTTAGCACCTGAATGCCTTAACCACTGCACCAATAGAGTTTCTTAAGCCAAGAAATTTGTGGTAAATTCTTGCCACAGTCTTAGGAAACTAATACAAACCCGTTTCCAGATACAGTGTGAGGAATTGTTGACTACTATTGGGAGCTCTGGTAGCATAGTGGCTAAGACACTTGCCTGCTAACCAGACGGCTGGCGGTTCAAACCCACCAGCCACTCCTCGGAAGGAAG
>NW_006921719.1:4909656-4914395 GCF_000298275.1 Orycteropus afer afer
TGGAAGTAGATTGCCCAACCTTCCTTCCAAGGAGTGGCTGGTGGGTTTGAACTGCCAGCCTTCTGGTTAGCAGTCAAGTGCCTTAGGCACTATGCTATATATATAAAGATTTAAAACAATGAAAAAAATGTATTTTTATGAAAAATAACTATACTTCGTAGAACAGAAATTAGGAGGAGAATGGTATAGTTTTACATTTTTGCAAAACTCTTCAATGTCTGCATTAATAGAGGACAGATAGATTTTCTGCTACTTTATTCACTCTGTTGTAATATCACAGGTAATGTAGAGTATTAGGGTGAGAAAGGCAAATAATGTCTTAGTATTATTATGAAAATATTTTAGACTGGTAAAATCAAAAAACCAAACTGGTTGCTGTTGAGTCAATTGTGACTCATAGCAGCCCTATAGGACAGAGTGTAACGGCCCCATAGGGTTTCAAGGTAGTACATCTTTACAGAAACAGGCTGCCACATCTTTCTCCCACAGAGAGACTAGTGGGTTCAAACTGCTGACCTTTTGGTTAGCAGCCAAGTGCTTAATCAATGTGCCACTGGGGCTTCTTTTTGACCTCATAGACCCCATGAAAGGGTATCTATGAATACCAGGTCCCCCAACCATATTTTAAGAACTTCTGCTATATATTATATAGCCAGAGGTAGGTTCATTGGTGCATGAACAATGCAGTCACACAGGGTCCCTGATTGTAGTTTAATGCTCTGCAGTTGCCATCTTGAAATTCTTAATACTTTTATTCAACATTCTGCATCCTTTCCACCTTCCAGGGATGGGACCAGTTCTCAACCAACCATCTGCTCCCTACCCACCAATATTCAGCCTCTCTCTCTCTGCTCCTACTCAGCAACCACTACCATTTTCCATCCCCTGAAGAGGGACTTGGTACAGGAATGGGAAGGATGAGCAGGCAGGTACAACCCACGGTGACTCAGGAAGAAGCATGGCAGCAGCTGTTCTAACTCCAGAAGGGAAACATCATGGTGCATTGGGCAGGCAACTTAGCAGGCCAAGCTTCTCACTATCTCTGATCTAAGTACCTAGTATATCCTGGCACAAAAGTTGTAATACTCTTGGGACTTGCTGTCTGCTGTGGCTTGAGGCCAATGGGAAAGGAAGATCCCTGGTTCAACTTCCCCACCCCCAGCTGGGACACAGCAAGATAGTCCTTTGGTGGACAGTAAGGGGAACCTGGCAGGTGGTGTGTCTAGTACACAACTCTGTGAGTCATAGGGCTGAGCCCTTGGGGTGGGGTTGGGGGGCTGTGAGCTCTGTACTCGCCTTGTGAGTATCCATGTGTCCTATGAAACTGAAATTAAATAAACCAAAAAAACAAACCAAACTCACTGCTGTGGAGTCGGATCCGACTTATAGCAACCCCTCTTTGGGTTTCTGAGGCAGTATCACTACAGAAGTAGATTGCCCAACCTTCCTTCCAAGGAGTGGCTGGTGGGTTTGAACTGCCAGGCTTCTGGTTAGCAGTCAAATGCCTTAGGCACTACACCACCAGAGCTCCTTGAATAGCAAATGAAAAACACTGAGACAGAAAGAGGGAGAAGACAGAGACTAGGAGGAGAGGAAGGGACAGTGGAAGAAAGAAAAACTTTATATGTTAGCAACTTCATGGAATTTATTTCCTGCTTCTTAAACCAGCACAGCCCCCCATTTTTATTTTGTGCTGGGTCCTGCAAATTATGTAGTTGGTTTTGTGTCTGATCTCTGAGAATGTCCTCTGTCCTAATAAGCCTACAAGAGTTAATTATCCTAAGGAAATGAATTTGAAGGAAGAAAACTATAAATAAAGTTACTTAAAATAACTTTGGAGTCCCTGGGTGGCACAAATAGTTAAGCACTGGGCTACTAACCAAAAGGTTGGTGGTTCAAGCCCACCTAGAGGCATCTTGAAAAAAAGTTCTGGTGCTCTGCTTCCAAAAGGTCACAGCCATGAAAAGTATGAAATGTGTATGGTTGCCATGAGTTGCAACTCAATGGCAACTGGTGGTTTTTATAACTTTATTACTATTATACGTACATATATCTGTATATCTATATATATAGAGAGAGAGTCTCTAAATGATTAGCAGTAGAAAAATGCCTGAGAAAATATTGTTTTCCTTTCACCCCTCCCCAAGCCTGCTCCTCCTCCCCTGATACTCTCAATCTCAGCTCTGCCTAGAAATAATACCCAAACCAGAAGAAATGAGGTCAGAATCTGGTTTCTAAATGCATTTCCCACTGCAGGCACTCACAGCTTCTCAGAGAAGTGGCTGGTTCCAGATCTGGAACAGGAGAGGTACATCTTGACATACTAGAAAGCAAGGAAGGTAACAAAGACTATTGTAATCATGTCAAAAGACTTAAAAGCTAACTTGAAGATCGGACCATTTGAGCACCAAAAAAGAATAACTACAACGATTGAAACAACCAAATATAATAAAAAATCCATGAGTTCATAATGACATTCCAGGGGAAAAAAAAATTCATTGGGTCACCACTGGAGGATGCTAGGAAACCAACTCAGTAGTCTGAAAACTTGTTTAAAAGAAAAAGTGTGGGAAGAATCACGCATTTATTCTGCCTTCCCTGTACAAAATACATCTTCTGGTAAACCAATAGCTAATGAGGAAAAGTTCTTCATAGGAAAAAAATCCATCTACTAAATGAAGAAAGAATTTTAGAATTGAAATATCACTACTGTACAACCCTAATATGATTATCATCAATGACTGCTAAAGGTAATAAGTGCTAAGCAGATAGAGAACTATATAATGGATGAGCCAGGCTGATAATACCTTAGCCACAAAAATATCACACAGAGACAACCAGCCTTCTGATGTGATGTAATATGAGGTAGGACACAGCTCCACCTTGCCAGATAATCACACCTGCATCTGATGAAGTCTTCAGATCAGTCATCAATCAGCAAAATCCAGAATGTGAGGAACTCACAGAACAAAACCAGTACCAGGTGCCATCAAGTCAATTCTGACTCATGGAAACCCTGCATGTTTCAGAATAGAACTGTGCTGTCTAGATTTTTTGATGGTTGATATTTTGAAAGTAGATCACTAAGTCTTTCTCCTGAGGTCTCTCTGGGTGGACGCAAATCTACAACCACTTGGTTAATAGCAGACCTTGTTAACCGCATACACCACCCAGGGACTCTCACAGAACAAGTGGCTCAGTTTTTTGTTTTTTTCTTTTTTACCACATAAATTGCAAGGAGACAAAAACAAAAAGGGTGGTGGGAGAACCTATATATTAAAAGAAACTTGACCTATACTGGGTTGACTAGTGTGATGGTTGTTTGTATGTCAACTTGGCTAGGCCTGATTGAGTGGCTGGGCAGCTGGAAGTAGTATTCCCCATGATGAGACTGGTAATCAACTCCATGGTGGAATCTACTGGGAGCAGCTGACTATGCTCTGCCTGCTATGCTTTGCTGACCTTGGAACTTACAACAGGCTTAAGTTAATGGCCTGCTGTGTGGTTTGGTAACATCGGCACTGTGCCTTTTTCCTTGTCAATCTTAGGGCTTCTCAGCCTCAGCAGCCAGCGGCTGTCTCAGCCTCAGCAGCCAGCGGCTGTCTGAGTGAAGAAATGCCTCTAAGTCCAGTGGGCCAGGAGCAGAAGGCAGAGCTGGACCCCAAGGTTGAGGGGCTTTCACTCAGCCCCTAGAGCCTGGCACTTTGAACCTGGACGTAAAGCCTCCAAATTGTAAGAATAAACTCCTGCTTGTTAAAGCCATCCCATTTGTGGTATATTTCTCGTCAGAGCAGCACTAGGTTACCAGGACAACTAGTGTTCCCTCCCCAAATCGTATCTAACCAGAACCTCAGGATGTGACTTTATTGGGAAATAGCAACTCTGCATATGTAACTAAGGATCTTGAGATGAGAGCATCCTAGATTTATAGTGGGCCCTAAATCCAAAGACTGCTGTCCTTATAAGAAGAAAAGAGGACACACAGAGACACAGACATAGAGAAGGCCAAGAGCTGGAGTTATGTTGCCACAAACCAAGGAATGCCAGGAGCCACCCCCCAGTAGCTAGAAGAGGTCCGGGCCATATATGAAGGTCCTCTTAGCAAACAAGGGATCATCCATGAGTTCGAAACAGGAGATTGGGTATGGGTAAAAAGGCACCAGAAAAAGACACTGGCATCTAGATGGAGGGGACCTTATGTTGTTGTTCTTGTGACCCCCACTGCTGTTAAGGTAGACGGAATTAGCGCCTGGATACACCACTCCCATATCAGAAGAGCTGACCAGATGGAACAGCAGTCTGCACGAGCAGAGTGGAAAGCGTACTCCAATCCTGAAAACCTGCTGAAGGTCAAGTTAACACAGCACCATGGAGATTAGAGCCCTTCTCGCCCTCACCCTAAACCTCTACCGCCTCGCAATAAGTATTGCAGCTCACCAACCCTATAAAGTTACATGGCGAATCCGCAACAGACTAACCCATGAGACTTTGAACTCCACCGCCCATATCACCCCCCTTAACGTCTGGTGGCCTGATTTATTTTTCTCCCTCGCGACCCTTACTGGCTGTTCTTGGGATGAAGGTTTTATCCGTAAGATGGGTTTTTTTGCATGCCCTGGGTACAAGAGAAACGTCCAGCAATGCGGGGGGCTCATTTGGTATTACTGCAAAAGTTGGAATTGTGTGACTTCTAATGATGGGGAATGGAAGTGGCAGGTAAATATCCAGGACTATGTAAC
>NW_006921719.1:4916955-4926228 GCF_000298275.1 Orycteropus afer afer
AGCCACTCCTCGGAAGGAAGGTTGGGCAATCCTACTTCCGTAGTGATACTGCCTCGGAAACCCAAGGAGGGGTCGCTATGAGTCGGGGCCGACTCCACAGGACATAACAACAACAACAACATTGCAAACAAACCAGCAGATTCTCAACAAAGAGAAATAGAGACAATTGGGAAACTATGAACCCTAACTAAATGTTTGATAACATTAAGGAATTCTTATTCATTTTAAGTATGAAAATGGTATCACAGTTATTTTAAAAGAGGAGATCCTTATCTTTCAGAGTTACACCCAGAAGTATTTAAGGATGAAATGTTATGAAGTCTGGGATTTGCTTCAAAACAATCCAGTAGGAGAGGAAAAAAAGAGGGGGTGCCAATAAAACAATATAAGCCATGGACTCATATTTTTTATTTGAAGCTTGGTGATGGGTATATGGAGGTTTATTGTGCTATTCTTTCTATTCTTGTACATATTTAAATTTTTCCATAGCAAAAGGCTAGAAAACAAAGCCTGCCAGATCTGTGTCCACCTCTCCTTAAATTTCCCCTGTGGGTGACTGATCTGCTCCCTCCCCCATCTCCACATTCTCCAAACACAGTGGCCTCTGGATGTTCTTTAAAGGAGCCAATCACTCTCCAGGAACAGAGCTTTGCACTTGCTTTTCCTTCTGTCACTCTTCCTGCAGATGTCCATTCCCTCAGCTCGTTCAACTCAGTCCAATTTTATCTCTTAGAGGAACCTTCCTTTATGGCCTTATGCAAAATAGCACTGCAACCTCCCTCCCTCACATTCCAACCCATTACTTGCCTTATCTTTTCTTTATAGCTCTTATGGATACCTGAAGTGCTATGTATTTGTTCAGTTGTTTATTGTCTGTCCCTAGTGAAAAAGGGGAAGACCCCTGACAAGATGGATTGACGTAGTGGCTGCAATGATGAGCTCAGGTATACCAAAGATTGTGAGGCTGGTGCAGGACTGGTCAGTATTTCATTTTGTTGTACATAGGGTCACTGTGAGTCGGAACTGACTTGACTTCATCTAACAACAACAACATCAACCACTATAATGTCTGCTTTCTGAGATCAGAGCCTTTGTTATGGTCACTGCTGCATCCTTAGTGCCTAGAACAATGCCTGGCAATTAAAATGCCTAGACATTAGGACTCCCTGGGCAGTGCAAACAACCAAAAGGCTACCCAGAGGCACCTTGGAAGAAAGGCCTGGCAATCTGCTTCCTAAAGGTCACATCCTTGAAAACCCTATAGAGCAGTTCTACTCTGAGACATGTGGGGTCACTATGAATCAGAATTGACTGGATGGCAACTTTTTTTTTTTTTTTTTGATTGGTTGGTTTGTTACCTGTTCACTCTGGATTAAAAACTCAATGACAAGAAGTCTCTTATTCATCTTCTAGTTCAGTACCTGGTGTGTGACTTAAGAAAAAAAAAGAAGTTTGTTGTTTGAGTGGGTGAATGGATGATTGGATGATAGACTAAATAAACAACAGAAATTATCATTGTTTTACTAATAAATAAAGGAATGATTGTGGAAAGTTGCAATGCCAGAAGCTTTCTTCTCAGATTCTATTCAAATATCTAGGAGAACTCCTAAAATGCACCATTTTCAGCAGCAACAAATGTCCATGAGTTGGTAAAATCAAGGAAAAATAAAACGGTACAAAAAATCGAAAAACCAAACTCACTGCCACAGTCAATTCAACTCATAGCCACCCCTCCTTGGGTTTCCCAGACATTATCTCTACTGAAGCAGATTGCCCAATCTTCCTTCGGAGGAGTGGCTGGTGGGTGTGAACTGCCAGTCTTCTGGTTAGCAGTCAAATGCCTTAGGCACTCGCCTGCAAATTTATTCACACTATACTGAGAAGTGCCAAAGAAAAGTCGTTCTTTTCATTATCTTTAAGTGATCTGGTCTTGCCAGGTACCACCAACTAGGTGACATGGGAAAAAATGTCTTTTAGTTTATTCCAGTATAAGTAGCCCAATGCAAGATTGTAACTCTTCTTTTTTCCTCCCCTTCCCGCCCCCCCCCATTGTGCTTTGGGTACAAATTTACATAGCAAACTTGCTTTATACTCAACAGTTTCATGGTTGAATGTAACACACCTGGTTTCATGGTCCCAATTACCATCCCCAAATGTAAGAAATTCTTCTCCCCTCTCTTCCCCATGTGCCCCTCTCATCCATGCATTCCTGTCTGTCTAGCCTTCCATGTATGTGAATGCTACCCCTCTGGTGTCTCACGGCACCTCATGGTGTCCAACGGGGTGCATCTCCCTAGAGTAGGTGGGAATCCATCCTTTTAAGTAAGGTAAATTACTCAGACTCTCAAATTCCATTCTCTTCCTCCAGTTTATCCCTAAGAACACATGTAGGTACACCAGGAAGGAGCCCATGTGACCTCAAGGTTTAGTAGGGGATAGAAGGCTTCCTTGGCCTCATGCTGGCCTTTTGGTATGTGCTGGCTAGTGACAACTGAAGTCAACTGGCCCCATCCCTCTTATTCTCATGTCCACAGCTGACCTCTGCAGTTGCTCTACCTACAGCCCAGTTTTGTATCTGTTGGTTAGAGTGTGAAGGATGCTGTCCAGCTGGCTCAACCTGACCTTGGCTTTCATTGAGTCCATGGACTCCACTGAATCATTGCCACAGTATCACCTGGCCCCTGACCAACAAGTCCTGGCTGTGGGGTCACCTCACCCCCACCCAGCAGGTCCATGGGCTGCTGGCTCTCAAGTCTGCATTTCTGGGACTTAAAAGAGGGTCAGGAGTGAGCACCAGATCTTCACCCTGGCCATCCTAATTTTAAACCTCTCACCTCGATAAAAGCAAAACCAAACTCACTGCTGTCAAGTGAATTCCAACTCATAGCGACCCCCACTGAGTTTCCAACACTGTAAATCTTTATGGAAGCAGAGCGCCTCATCTTCTTCCACAGAGCAGCTAGTGGGTTCAAACCACTGACCTTTTGATTAGCAGCCAAATGCCTTAACCACTACACTACCAGAACTCCCTTCACCTTGATAAGGAGGCCAAATATTCACCCTCTCCTGCTCTGAGGTGATAAGCCTCCTGTCTTAGAGGAGAAAGGCTGCAAGAGAACATAATTTAAGATGGAAATTAAAATACATCACTTTATTCTGTGCAAAAATATTGTCACCATTACTCAAGTAGGCAAAAAGTAATCTAAGAACAACAATAGTTAAAAAGCAGTTTGGGCCTACAGAATACTTTTCAACTAAACCATCCAGAAGAATTTGAAGAACAAATATGCACCATTTTCCCAACTCTATTGAAGTTTAAGTTACAGACAAAAAGGTACACAAATCTTAAGTAAACGACTCAGTAAACTTTAAAAAGTGGATCTACACCCCTGTAGGAATACCCAGACCTAGAAACAGAACATTAACAGTGCCCAGAACCTATCATGTGTCATTTCCACCACTCAAGAGTAACCATTGTGTTGACTTCTAACACCATAGATTAGTTTGGAATTACACAGTCTGTACTCTTCTAAAAGGACCTCAGGTAGTGTGGTGGTTAAGGTGTTTGGCTGCTAACCAAAAGGTCAGTGGTTCAAACCAACCAGCTGCTCCATAGGAAAAAGATGAGACAGTCAACTTCCCTAAAGATTTATAGCCTCAAAAATCCTATGAGGCAGTTCTACTTGGAACTTTAGGGTCAGCATGAGTTGGAATGGACTTGACAGCAATGGAAACCAGTGGGTTTCCCCTTCTTACTAAATTATTAGCTCCTTCAGGGCAAATGGATTTTTTTTGGTACACTCTTCTGTGTCTGGCTCCTTTTATTCAATATTATGTTTGGGAGATTCAGCTATGCTGTTGCATGTATCAGTTCATTCTCACAGCTGTGTAGTATTCCACTGTGTGATATATCACAATTTACATTTCTGTCCTACTAAAGATGAACATTTGAGTAGTTTCTAGTTTTTGTTTATTAAAAGCAGCACTTCTATGAACATTTTTGGGCACATTCTAGGCAAAGGCCAGTTGCCACACAGTGAACGCTGACTCATAACGACCCATGTGTGTCAGACTAGAGCTGTGCTCCATAGAGTTTTCAGTGGCTGATTTTTCAGAAGCAGATTGCCAAGCCTTTCTTCTGAGGTGCCTCTGGGTGAACTGAAACCTCCAACCTTTTAGTTAGCAGCTCAGCACGTTAACCATTTGCACCACCCAGGACTTCCATGGGTTCACAGATCTTAGAAATAAGGCTGCTGTGAGTGAGTGTTAGCACAGTGAAGTTTGCTGAAGGCTTGGGCTAGTTTAAGATTTATAAGAATGGCAGCCCTCAGACCCTTCTGATTTTTACCCTTCTCTTCTTCCTTGGAGCTCAAACTGGGGTCACAGGCCTAATTGCAGCCATAAATGTAGAAGGATATTATTTCACATACTTATCTGTCTCTGCTGGACACGTGAGTATTTTTCTGCCTTTAGCTTCTTGACCTTAGCTTCTATTTATACTTACATACTCATCCTTTCAAATAGAGGGTAATTCAATAGCAGCTACATTTTCATGACCTCCCTAAAATATAAAATTCCTAATAATAATTGTCTTTTATATTTTTTTAAATGCCTTCTCTTTTTGGCATTGAATTAATTTCCAAAATAGATCTCTTTTTTCTCTCTTTCTCTTGACTGCCTTTTAGAGAATTTTGCTAAATGCTTTTTGCCAATAGATCTTTTTCTTATAAGTCCTCACATTTGTTCTAATTATAAACTTGCACACATGGTGACATATATTACCTTCCTAGGCCGGATTCCAGGAAGCAGTGACAAGCAAAGAAAAAAAAGCTCCATAAGTGAGCTGTATTTAGTCTAGGATATGGCAAATTGCCTTTGCTGCTGCATTTAAAACAAAAACCCAGCAGATAGCAAAAGAAGTTTTATGTCTACTGAGCAGGCTCCAGTGGGTATCCCCTTCTTACTAAATTATTAGCTCCTTCAGGGCAAGTAATACGTTTCAGTCATTATTGTAATCTCACCTATAGCACTTGGCACATTATTAAAGGGTGAGGGAGGAGCTTTGGTGGCACAGAGGTTGAAGTATTTGGCTGCTAAACAAAAGGTCAGTGGTTCGAACCCACCAGTCACTCTGTGGGAGAAAGATAAGGCAATCTGCATCTGTAGAAGATTCACAGCCTTGGAAACCCTCTGGGGCAGCTTTACTCTGTCCTATACAGTCAGAATTGATTTCATGATCATGGGTTTGGTTTGGTTTGGTTTATTGAGGGTTAAAGTGAATTAAATTGTATTTAGTCAAATGAGAAGTAATACCTATCAACATTTCAAAGGAATTCTAAGAAATAAATTGCACTTTATGGCATAGACATACCAAGTATCTCTGCTGTAATTTACCAGTTAGCTAGTTCAAAATTTTTATATACTCAAACTGATAATATTTTTACTTTAAAAACCCAAAACAAAACAAAGTAAAAAACCTTCTCTCCCTCAAATAAGAAAATATGAAAGGGAAAAATCACCCACAATCCCATCAGTCTGCACTATATCATATTAGTAACAGTGGTTATATACTTTCAGTCTTTTTTGATATATGTATAATGTCTACTTGTTAGGTGCTGTTGAGTTGGTTACAACTTGTAACAACCCTGTAGGACAGAGTAGAACTGCCCCTATAGGGTTTCCAATGCTGAAATTCTTACAGAAAAAGACTGGCACATCTTTTCTCCTGAGGAGTAGCTAGTCAGTTTGGATTACTGACCTTTTGATTAGTAGCTGAGTGCTTAATCATTTAACCACTGCACCACCAGAGCTCTTTTATATATAATATCCACCCCCCTCAAAAAAAAAAATAAATAAATAAAACCTCACTGCCGTCAAGCTGATTCCAACTCAGTAGCAACCCTATAGGACAGAGTAGAACTGTCCCACAGGATTTCCAAGGCTGTAAATCTTTATGGAAGCAAACTGCCACATCTTTCTCCTATAGAGCAGCTGGTGGGTTCAGACTGCTGACCTTTCAGTTAGCAGTCTAGCTCTTTAACCACTATGCCCCTAAGGATCCTCCATATAATACAGACACTTAAAATGATATTTTATGAACCCATAAGACAAAATAGTATACTATATACCTTATTCTGTAGCCTGTTTTTCTCACTCAGCATTACAGGTTGAGAACATTGTCATGTCAATAAATATTTCCAACAGATTATTAACTGCTCCATTGTAAGATTGATTGTATTACATGATTAATTGTATCACAATTTATTTAACCAATCATCTATGTAGATTGTTTCCATTTTTAAAAATTTTTATAATGTTTTGATATCCTTGTTGTTGTTGTTGTTGTTAATTCTATATCCACCTCGTATGGCCACAGAATAAACTACCATAGGTAGAATTGCTGGGGCAAGAGGTTTTAAATTGTGGACAAACATTTCTGAATCATTCTTCAGAAAGGTTATACTTCTGAGTGTTCTCTGTTGGTGTCCTTTGTCCATTAAAAGCCAACCAACTACCCAGTTGCCATTGTATTGATTAAGACTCATGGTAACCCTATGTGTGTCACAGTAAGATTGTGCTCCATAGGGCTTTCCGTGGCTGATTTTTTGGAAGTAGATCACCAGGCCTTTCTTCTGGAAGGACTTGAAGTCTCCAACATGTATGTTAGTAGCAGCCAAACATTAACCATTTGCATCTACCAGTGACTACATTTGTTAAAAAAGGAATGTGTGTGCAAATTTTTCTTATTGATTTATAAGGGCTCTTTATATATTAAGGATGCCATCTCTTTGTCATCAATCATACAAACATTTTTCCTAGTTTGTGTTTTTGTTTTTTAATTGTTTCATATTTTATTTTTACATGGATAGAATTTTAACATGTTTTATATAGCTAAATCTGCCACTATCATTATTTTATTAATTTGGTGTTTGGTATTATCTTTAGAAGGGAGCTCTGGTGATGCAGTGGTTAAGGCATTCAGCTACTAACCAAAAAGTTGGTGGTTCAAATCTGCCAGTTGCTCTGTGGGAGAAAGATGAAGTAGTCTGCTTCTGTAGAGATTTATAGCCTTGAGAACCCTATGGGGTAGTTCTACTCTGTCACATAGGGTCGCTATGAATCAGAACAGACTCGATGACACTGAGTTTGGTTTTGTATTATCTTTAGAAAGGTATTCCCCACTTCATCACCAGATCATTTTCTCTTGAATTTAATTTTAGTGCATTATGGATCCTGCTGCTACTGCTCCTTCCTTTCTTTAATGTTTACCTTTATTCTGTCATGTATTTATTTTGGTATAGGAAGTGAAATTCAATCTAACTAACTCCAATGAATTACAGAAGTTTATAATAATATCTTTACTGTAAAAATCCATCTTTTCCCCCCTAATATGAAATGTTGCCTTCATCCTATACTGAATATTTATACTTGGGTCTGTTTCTGGACTTTCCAGTCTTTGTATTTATTGGTCTATCTGTTCCTACATCAATATTATATGATACTAAACTCACTAGGAGCTCTGGTAGCATAGTGCCTAAGGCACTTGACTGCTCACCAGAAGGCTGGCAGTTCAAACCCACCAGCCACTCCTCAGAAGGAAGGTTGGGCAATCCTACTTCCGTAGTGATACTGCCTCGGAAACCCAAGGAGGGGTCACTATGAGTCGGGGCCGACTTGACGGCAAAACAACAACAACAACAACAAACTCACTGCCATCAAGTCAGGTCCAACTCATAGCAACCCCTCCTTGGCTTTCCGAGGTGGTATCACTATGGAAGTAGATTGCCCAATGATAGATAATATTTATTGACCACTTACTCTGTGCCAGGTAGTTCTAAATTATTTCCATTACTAAGTCTGTTAATCCTCACATCAGCTCTATACCAAAGCAGATTTGCCATCAAACTAATGAAACTTAAGCTTCAAGGTCCTTCACTTGCACAGACACTTCCAAGATCCTGAGAGGGTCCAGCAATGTGTTCAGATGATGTTATAGTTTTGTTAAATTTACAAAATAAGATACTTTACCAACAGCTAATTAAGACTGCTGTTTCTTTTCATTCTGAAAAAATTCCCTTGTCATTGGGGGGCACTGACATGTCCTATAGCATAGAGCGATACGTTCAGTTAGGCTTAGTAGGATATCCTTATGTGGTTAGCAGTCAGTTTTGCTAGATGGCCCATTGCAAGATTAGATTCCAGGAATACTCCTAATGCCCAGTTGTGCCAACTAACCCAGCACCATGACACAAAGGTTCAGGGCCAGAACTGTTATTGCAATTTAAATGGATTCTCTGGCACCAGCCTCAGACGTATATGAGTAGTGGAGGAAAAACAAGGGTAAAAATACATAGCAACAGTCTATCAACAAATGAATAGATAAACAAAATGTGGTATATACATACAATGGAATATTATTCAGCTATAAATAGAAATGAATTTCTAATGTATACTAGGACAAAGATGAACCTTGAAAACATGCTGAGTGAAACAAGTCAGACATAAAAAGACAAAATTATATGATTCCACTTGTATGAAATATCCGGAATAGACATAGAGATCAACATTTATTAGTGGCTACCAGGGGCCGAGAGCCCCTAGGTGGTGCAGTCAGTTAAGCACTTGGTTACTAACTAAAAGGTTGGTGGTTTGAACCCACCCAGAGACACCTCTGAAAAAAGCCTTGATGATGTGCTTCCAAAAGATCACAGCTTTGAAAATGCCGTGGGGTGCAATTCTAGTCTGCACACATGGGCCCCTGAATCAGAATGACTCTACAGCAACTGCTTTGGTTCTTTTTCTTTCTTTTTTTCTTTCTTTCTTTTTTTTTTTTCCAAATCAGGGGCTGAGGGAAAGGAGGAATGAGGAATTATTTCTTAACGTGTACTGAGTTTGTGTTTAGGGTGATGAAAATCTTGGAGATATATAGTAGTGATGGATGTACAACATGTTGAATATAAATATTGTCATTGGGTTGCATACTTAACAAAAAGGATAAAATGGCAAATTTTTCTTATATATATTTTACCAAAATTAAAAAATGTCTAATAAAGTCCTCTCCTATTAGAAAATTTTTTGATAATTCAATGTTTATAATTATAAATAAATCACACTTTTTTTTTGTGACCCAAAACCAAAACCAAACTCATTGCCATCGAGTCGGATCTAACTCATAGTAACCCCTCCTTGGGTTTCTGAGGCAGTATCACTACGGAAGTAGATTGCCCAACCTTCCTTCCAAGGAGTGGCTGGTGGGTTTGAACCACCAGCCTT
>NW_006921719.1:4927038-4943681 GCF_000298275.1 Orycteropus afer afer
TCTGGTTAGCAGGCAAGTGCCTTAGGCACTATGCTACCAGAGCTCCTGTTCTGACTCATAGTGACCCCTATATACAATTGAACAAAACACTGCCCAGTCCTGCACCATTCTCACAATCATTGCTATGTTCGAGCCCATAGTTGCAGCCACTGCGTCAAACCATCACATTGAGAGTCTTCATCTTTTTTCCTGATCCTCTCATTTACCAACCATGATGTTTTTCTCCAGGGACTGGTCCCCCTGATAACATGTCCAAAGTATATGAGACAAATTCTTGCCATCCTTGCTTCCAAGGAGCATTCTGACTGTATTTCTTCCAAAACAGATTTGCTCATTCTTCTGGAAGTTCATGTCTATTCAATATTCCTTGCCAAAACTGTAATCAAAACATATAAATTCTTCTTCAGTTTTCCTTATTCATTGTCCAGCTTTTGCAAGCATATGTTTGTTTGTTGCCGTTAGGTGCCATCAAGCCGGATCCAACTCATAGCGACCCTATGTACAACAGAACGAAACACTGCCCAGTCCTGTGCCAGCCTCACAATACTTGCTATATCTGAGTCCATCATTGCCATCACTGGGTCAATTCATCTCATTGAGGGCCTTCCCCTTTTTTGTTGACCCTCCACTTTACCAAGCATGATATCCTTCTCTGGGGAATGGTCCTTTCTGACAACATGACAAAAGCAGGTCAAACGAAGTCTGGCCATTCTTGCCTCCAAGGAGCATTCTGGCTGCACTTCTTCCAGGACAGATTTGTTAGTTCTTTTGGCAGTCCATGGTACTTCCAATATTCTTCACCAACACCACAACTTAAAAGCATCAACTCTTCTTCAGTCTTCCTTATTCATTGTCCAGCTCTCACATGCATATGAGGTGATTGAAAATACCATGACTTGGGTTAGGCACACCTTAGTCTTCAAAGAGACTTTGCTCTTCAGCACTTTAAAGAGGTCCTTTGCAGATTTGCCCAGTGCAATATGTCGTCTGATGTCTTACTGCTGCTTCCATTGGTGTGAGGCAACTGAAAATACTATGGCTGGGTCAGGCACATCTTAGTCCTCAACGTGACATCTTTGCTTTCTCACACTTTAAAGAGGTCTTTTGTAACAGATTTGCCCAATGAAATATGTCCTATCTTTAAAAATAAAAGGATGAAAAGACCAAAATGGATGACAGAAGAGATCCTAAAACTTACTCTTGAAAATAGAGTAGCTAAATTGAACAGAAGAAAGGAAGAAATAAAAGAGCTGAACAGAAGATTTCAAAGGGCAGCTTGAAAAGCCAAAATAAAGTACTATAATGAAATGTGTAAAAACCTGGAGTTGGAATGGGCCTGACAGCATCTAAAAGCAACAACAATGACTGATGACATTGAGCATCTTTTATGTGTTTTTGGCATTTGAATATTCTCTTTGGTGGAGTGTCTGTTCAAGCCCTTTCCCATTTTTTTGATTGTGTTCTTTGTCTTTGTTTTGTTGTTGTTGTTAAGTTGTAGAAGTTTTATAAATATATTTTGGATATTAGACCCTAATCAGAAATTTGGTTCCCAAAATTTTTCTCCTAACCTGTAGTAAGTTCTTCCATTCACTTTAGCCACTCTCCTTTCAAGCAAATTTCAGAGTCTTTTTTGACATCCATTTGGTCTTCTCTTCCTTTCTTTTCTCTTTAGTGATCTTTTGCTTTCTTCATATATGATGTCCTTGATGTCAACCCACAACTCCTCTGGTCTTTGGTCACTGGTGTTCAGTGCATTAAACCTATGCTTCAAATGGTCTCTAAATTTAGATGGGATAAACCCAAAGTTGTATTTTGGCTCTCATCTCATTTTAATTTTCTTCAGCTTCAACTTCAACTTGTATCTGAGCAGTTGATGGTCTCATTCACAGTCAGCTCCTGGCCTTGTTCTGAATGATGATATTGAGCTTTTCTACCATCTCTTTCCACAGATGTAGTTGCTTTGATTCCTGCATATTCTCTCTGGAGAGATCCATATGTATAGTTGCTACTTATATTGTTGAAAAAGGTATTTGCAATGAATAAGTCATCAAAAAAATCACATGATCTCCTGTGTCATTTCTATCACCAAAGTCATATTTTCCAACCAATGATGCTTCTGCTTTGTTTTCAACTTTCACATTCCAATAATCAGTAATTATCAATACATCTTGATGGCATGATTATAAATTTCAGACTGCCAAGAGTAGTAAAATTCTTCAATTTCTTCATCTTTGGCTTTAATGGTTGGTACATAAATTTGAATAATAGTAGTATTAACCAGTCTTCCTTGTAGGCATATGGGTATTACTCAATCATTGACTGCATTGTACTTCAGTATAGATCTTAAAATGTTCTTTTTGATGATAATTGTGACACTATTCCTCTTTAATTTGTCATTCCTGGCATAATAGACAATATGATTTCTGATACTCAATGTCCAAAGATCTGGAGTTAGAAAACCAAAAGTGTTTTCACACATTATGTGTTTTTATACTTAGGCATTTCTCAAACTCAAAGAACTGAAGAAAATATTCAACTTTGAGTTGCAATATTGAAGGATTCTATAGACAAAATATTGAATGACTCAGGAAGCATCAAAAGAAGATGAATGCACAGTCACTGTACCAAAAAAATATTGGTCGATGTCCAACCATTTCAGGAAGTAGGATATGGTCAAGATCCAATGATATGGAAGGAAGAAATCCAAGATGCACTGAAGGTATTGGTGAGAAACAAGGCTCCAGAAATTGATAGAATACCAATTGAGATATTTCAATAAATGAATGCAATGCTGGAAATGCTCACTTGTCTATGCCAAGAAATTCAGAAGACAGCAACCTGGACAAAGAACTGGAAGAGATTCATATATGTGCCCATTTCAAAGAAAAGTGATCCAACAGAATGTGAAAATTATTGAAAATATAATTACTATCACAGTCAAAAATGGTTGCAGTGGTTCATCAATAGGGAAATTCAAGCTGGATTCAGAAGAAGATATGGAATGAGGGGTATGATTGCTGATGTCAAATGGATCTTGGCTTAAAGCAAAGAATACTGGAAAGATATTTATCTGTGTTTTATGGACTATGCAAAGGCTTTCAACTATGTGGACCATAACAAATTGTGAATAACATTGCATAGAATGGGAATTCTAGAACACTCAATTGTGCTCAAGTAGACATATACCATGTACATAGACCAAGAGTCAGTCATTCAAACAGAATAAGGGGATATTATGTGATCTAAAATCAAGAAAGCTGTGTGTCGGGATTGTATCCTTATATCATACTCATTCAGTCCGTATTGAGCAAATAATTCTGAGAAGCTGGCATGAGGATTGGTAGTAGACTCATTAACAACCTGAGATAAGAAGATGACACAACTTTGCTTGCTGAACATAAAGAGAACTTGAAGCACTTACTGATGAAGATCAAAGACTACAGTCTGCAGTATGGATTGCATCCCAACATAAATAAAACAAAATCCTCACAACTGGACCAACAAGCAATATGAAACAATAAATGAGGAAAAGTCTGAAGTTCTCAAGGACTTCGTCTCTTGTCCTTTGATCTTGTTGTCAGAAGAGATCAATCCCTGGAAATGGATATCATGCTTGGTAAAGTAGAGGGTCAGCGAAAAAGGGGAAAGCCCTCAATGAGATGGATTGACATAGTGGCTGCAATAATGGGCTCAAGTGTAGCAATGATTGTGAGGATGGCACAGGACTGGGCAATGTTTCTTTCTGTTATACATAGATAGGTTCACTATGAGTTGGAATGGACACAATGACAGCTAAAAATAACAACAATCCGTAGGTTGTCTTTTCACTTTATATATGTGTGTGTGTGTGTGTGTGTGTGTGTATATATATATATATATATAAGTCCTTTGATGAACAAAGGTATTTAATTCCTATGGAAAAAAAACCTCACTGCCGTCGAGTCCATTAGACTCACAGTGACCCCTTGTTGGGTTTCCGAAGTGGTATGTCTAAAGAAGTAGATTGTCCAATCTTCCTTCCAAGGAGTGCCTGGTGGGTTTGAACCTCCAGCCTTCTGGTTAGCAGTCAGATGCCTTAGGCACTATGCTCCCATATGTTGAACAGGAGAGTGGAAATCTTGGTCTGTACTGTCTTTGCTTTGTTGTTGTTGTTATTGTTGTTAGGTGCCATTAAGTCAATTCTAACTCATAGTGACCCCATGTATAACAGAACAAAACACTGCCTAGTCCTGTCCCATTCTCACAATCCTTGCTATACTTGAGCCCACTGTTACAGCCACCATATCAATCCATCTCATTGAGGATCTTCCCCTCTTTCTCTGGCACTCCACTTTACCAAGCATGATATCTTTCTCCAGGGACTGGTCCCTTCGGACCACATGATCAAAGTAAGTGAGACAAAGTCTGGCTATTCTTGCTTCTAAGGAGCATTTTTAGCATAGTGGCTAAGGCACTTGACTGCTAACCAGAAGGCTGGTGGTTCAAACCCACCAGCCACTCCTCGGAAGGAAGATGGGGCAATCTACTTCCGTAGTGATACTGCCTCGGAAACCCAAGGAGGGGTCTCTATGAGTTGGGTCCGACTCGACGGCACATAACAACAACAACAACAACAAGGAGCATTTTGGCTGCACTTCTTCCAGGATAGATTTGTTCGTTCTTCTAGCAGTCCATGGTATTTTTCAGTATTCTTTGCCTTCTGCTGTGATGCAATAGGAAGTACATAATATCATCTGCTGGTGGTTCAAACCCACCAGCCACTCCTCAGAAGGAATATGGGGCAATCTGCTTCTGTAGTGATACTGCCTCGGAAACCCAAGGAGGTATCACTATGAGTCGAGTCCAACTCGACAGCAAATAACAACAACAATATCATCTGCATAGTATTCTTGCCAAAAATGTTTAACCTAGAATCTCATTATCCATAAGCCTGATAGCGTAGTGCCTAAGGCACTTGACTGCTAACCAGAAGGCTGGTGGTTCCAGGATCTCTGGTAGCATATTTCCTAAGGCACTTGACTGCTAACCAGAAGGCTGGTGGTTCAAACCTACCAGCCACTCCTCGGAAGGAAGATGGGGCAATCTACTTCCGCAGTGATATTGTTTCGGAAACCCAAGGAGGGATCACTATGAGTCGGGTCCAACTCGATGGCATATAACAACGACAACAACAGAATCTCATTAAGAATTATGAAGAAATAACTATGCAAATTTAGACTGAAGAGCATTCTACTAAAAAATCCTAGACTCTTCAATTAATATAATAATAACAATTAAAAAAAAAGATGAGATAACTATTTTAAATAAAAATAGGCTAAAAAGATATACAGGAGCTCTGGTGGCCTAGTGCTTAAGGCATTAGACTGCTAACCAGAAAGCTGGTGGTTCAAACCCACCAGCCAATCCTCGGAAGGAAGGTTGGGCAATCTACTTCTGCAGGGATACTCGGAAACCCAAGGAAGGGTCACTATGATTGCAAACTTTGATTTGATCCTGGATTTTTAAAATATCATTTATGAAAGCCATTTTTTAGACAATTGGGGAAACTGGTGGCACAGTGGGTAAGCTCTCAGCTACTAACCAAAAAGCTCAGCGGTTTGAACCCACCAGCTGTTCTGTGGTAGAAAGATGCAGCAGTCTGCTTCTGTAAAGATTACAGTCTTGGAAAACCCATGGGGCAGTTTACTCTGTCCTATAGGAGTTGAAACTGACTTGATGGCAATGGGTTTGGTTTTGAAATATGGACTGGAGCTCTGATAGCATAGTTGTTAAGCATTCAACTGCTAACCAAAAGGTCAGCATTCGAACCTGTCAGCCGCTCCACAGGAGAAAGATGTAATTTGCTTCCATAAAGATTTACAGCTTTGGAAATCCTATGAGGCAGTTCTACTCTGTCCTATAGGGTCATTATGAGTTGGAATTATTTGTTTTATATATATATATATAAACAAATATATATATATATATATATATATATATATTAGATGGTGCTATGGCATTATTGTTAGTTGCATCAGGTGTGCTAATGGTATGGTGGTTATAGGATAATGTCCTAGTCTTTAGGAAATGCCTGCTGAAGCATTTAAGGTCCAAGAGTTCTTCAACTTGCTTTGAAATAGTTCAGAAAAAAACAACAACATGGCAACATGTTAATTGGTGAATCTATTGGTTCTACGTGTGTTCATTGTACCATTCGTTCAGCTTTTTCCTACACTTGAAAATTTTAATAATAAAAGTGGTCAATTTTTATAATCTGCATGGCAAAAAGTTGTTTTCATTTTTTCTTCCTTGCCATGGAGTCAGTTCCAACTCATGATAATCCATGTGTGTTACAGTAAAACTGTGTTCTGTAGGCTGATTTTTCAGGACATCATCAGATCTCTCTTACAAGGCATGCCTGGGTGGACCCAACCTCCAACCTTTTAGTTACCAGCAAGTACATCAGCTACTTGCACCACCTGGGGATACCAATGACTTTTTCTTTCTTCTTTTTTTAAATTGTGATTTGAGTGAAAGTTTACAGAGCAAATTTGTTTTCCACTCAACAGTTCATAGTATTTTGTTTTGTGACATTGATTGAAATCCCCACAAAGTAACAGCTCTCTTCCCACTTCCTCCCTGTGGTTACCTTTTCCCTGTTTCCTTTCTTATGCATTCCTGCCCTCTGAGCTATCTGCCTGCACAAATCTGATCTCACATGATTGTGTGTTCTAAAGAGGGTTCCTATCTGGTGTAATTGCTCTCCTCGTAGACCTATTACTTGGCTGGAAGTTAAGGCACAGGAGTGAGTTCAGTTCCAGGTCTGAAGGGTGACTAGGGCCATAGTCTCGGGGTGTTCACCAGTGCCCATCAGATCAATAAGCCTGTTTTGTTTTGTTTATAATTTTGAATTTTGTTCCACATTTTTCTCCCACTTTCTAAGATCTCCAATTTTGACCCCTATCTGAGTGGTTGGCAGAGGTAGCTGAGCATGATCTAGCTCTTCTGGTGTCATCAGGCTGAGGTTCTTGTGGTCCCTAGTCTTTTGGACTAACTATTTCCATTTGTCTTTGATTTAGCACAGTGCCTAAGGCATCTGACTGCTAACCAGAAGGTTGGTTGTTCAAACCCACCAGCCACTCTGTGAAAGCAAGACTGCGCAACCTACTTCCATAAAGATTTACCACCTCAGAAACCCAATGGGAGTTGCTATGAGTCGGAATTGACTCGGGAACCCAATGGGGGTCATTATGAGTGGCAATTCACTCGATGGCAGTGAGCTTTGGTTTGATTTTCTTAACTCTTCTTTGCTCCAAAGGAAGAGAGAGACCAATTGTTGCCTCTTAGATGGCCACTCACAAGCTCTTAAGATTCCAGTTACTACTCACCCAAGCAGGATTAGAACTATGTTTTTGTATAGTATGTTACACAAAATTGAGCTTGATGTTCAGTGATGTTTTCTATTGGTAAAAAGTAGGTCTATGCTTTTTGTAGGTATCAAAAATATTCCCAAATCTCTAGCCTTCTGAGGTTACAGTTTCCTTAATATACAAGTAAAAGAGTTCAACCCCCTTTTCATGTACTGTGGACTTTACTGGATATTCCCAAGGATTTCCGAGAGAGAAGGAAAAGGGAGCTTGTATTCTCCTGATCACCTCTTGCTCCAAATTCTTGGCCCTTGCTCACCATCTTGTCTCCTGAGGCTATGGTCTTTTCTTTATACTGCACCACCCCTAATGTGGCTGCTAGTTCTCCTCAACTCTTCAAAGCACCACTAAACAAGAGGCCAGACTTTTATCAAGTTTGGAGATAACAGAAGGGAAGTTTGGAGACAGAGAGGGTTAGAAAGAAGTTTTAGTGTGAGAAGGCAATTTCGTAGGTCAGTTTCTGAGAGGAATCAATTTTTGGACAAAATGTCCTTACTTTGGGCCCAAACTAGCCTTCCAGAGAATTCCATTTCCCCTGCAACCATCCCTAATAAAATAAAATACCCATGTATTTTAGAGCCAGAGAGAAGATAGTATTTTTATTACTATCCACTATTGTTTCCATACCACTGTTCTACCTCCTTCATTCAGTAACCCCTCTTCCATTGAAATCCTAACCATATGCACACGCTACCCTCTTTGCTTCTACTTGCATATTTCTAGGCCATCCTCTACATTCCTTGAAGACTCTGGAACCATGACTCTTCCACTGATTCCAGGTGATCTTAATATCTGTGTGGATGAGGCCTAGCCCCTAATTCTTCCCTGTCTCCCTTCTATTTTATTCACTCATTTCCTCAGCACCCACCCTGGATCTTCATCACAGGGAACTGTTTTGCCTCAAATCTCACTACACAAATATATGAATATGAAATGAGTGATGGCCACTTTGATTTTCTTTTTGAGCATACAGCTATGGATAGTTTAGGCTTCCAGCACTAGAGCTTTCAGTTTGTCATTCCACTATATGCATTTTGAATAAAATCTATTCACTTACATTTTGAAGTAAAATGTGGACACTTTTTCCATCTAACCTGGGCTTGGGGAAGGGGTTGTTCATCCACTACTTCATTACCTCTTCAAGTTTCTCTAATGTCTTAACAGCACTGGAAGTACCCTCTGGAAAATGAGACAGACAGATGGAGTGGTTGGTTTTACAGGAGAAACCTAGGTTTAGGGTCCTTATAACTTGGCATTTGTAATCTAGAAGGCTTTTCCTACAAAGAATAAGATGTTTCTGACTATACTTGCCTGTTTAAGAACTGTTTCTTCTGTTTCTTACCTTCTGCCTTTAATAGCCCACTGGACTCAGGGCCTGCCTCACTGTAGTGGGCAGGGAATGCCCCTCTCCCTGATCCTCAAGATCCACATTAAAAGTACTGCTCAGGAGGGGATAACAGAGTTGACCCAATCTTTTCCATTTATTCTTTACTTTAGGCTTACATGGTGGTTCTTTCAGTGTAAGGAACTGAAAACAAGTGCTTAGAAGGGCAGAGGAGGTAAGCAAAAGGGCTTTAAGAACAGGAATGGAAGCAGTATGCCTAGATGGGGTATGAGGACCCTGGGACCAGGTGCAAGTGTCACTTAGGCTGGGAGGCCATGATGAGTGGGCAGTTTGAAGGGGAAGAGACCTACAAACCTGAGAAGTCACTGAGTTTCCAAGCCTCCCCACTCTGCTCTTGAATTACCACAGGAGTGATGGCCATTTGGAGTGCTGACTTGGACATGATGGGGATGAGGGCTGTCAGGAATCATGTTGGCCCCTCCACAGACGCTTCCTTGGCCATTCCCTCCGTCCATTTCCATTTTCTAGTAGGAAACCCTGAGAAGGACTAGGACTGGGGATCTGTCCTAGGAACATATGGGGCTGCTAGAGCTAGTGATGAGAGGTCTGAAGGTAGGAAGAAGCCTCAATCTGCCAACTGAGCCGCAGATCAGAGAAGGCTCCTGGAGGTTCGTCCGGTCAACTTGGGCGTGACCCCTTAGAGACTACTGAAGCTCCACTGTGGAGCGCAGGTCTTAGGCGCGCAGAGCGCAAGGAGAGGGATTGTCTACTTCAAGGAGTCCCCTCCAGCCCCAACTCTGGCGGCTTCGCGCGCGCCCCGAAATCCCCGCCCGGCGGGTGCGCGCCTATTACCGAGGACGCGCGCCGAGCGGCTCCGGGCAGGGAGGGGCCGAGAGAGAGACAGCTGGGCACGCGGCCTCCGGAAGCGCCTTTCCCGGAAGGCGGAGAGGCGGTGCCGGCCTCCGGGGGCGGCCTTGGCAATGGTTGCTGGGCCGCGGAAGCGCTCTCCTTAGACGGGGGAGCCGCGCAGCTAAAGAATGGCCTCGGTCGGGCCGGCCACGCCGGGGGAGCAGGCCCCGGGGACGGAGGCAGGGGCTGAGGCAGAGCCAGGCCCCGCGGGGTCGCCGCCGTCCTCTCTGGGGCCTCTGCTCCCCCTGCAGCGGGAGCCACTGTACAACTGGCAGGCGACCAAGGCGTCGCTGAAGGAACGCTTCGCATTCCTCTTCAACTCAGAGCTGCTGAGCGATGTGCGCTTCGTGCTGGGCAAGGGCCGCGGCGCGGCCGTCGCCGCCGGGGGCCCGCAGCGCATCCCCGCCCACCGCTTCGTGCTGGCCGCGGGCAGCGCCGTCTTCGACGCCATGTTCAACGGCGGCATGGCCACTACGTCGGCCGAGATCGAGCTGCCGGACGTGGAGCCCGCCGCCTTCCTGGCGCTGTTGAGGTGAGCGGCCGGCGGGCAGCGCGGCCGGCGGCGGAGCCGGCGGAGGCAGCGTCAGGCGTGTCGCGGTTTCCCTGGTGACCTTGGGCCAGGCTCTCCTTCCCCGCTCCCGGCCTCAGTTTGCTCTCCGTCAGTGATGCTCTTGGCTGGGTGCCAGCTGTTAAAATAAATGTAAATGTCTGCATCCACATAGCGAGCATCTTGCTGTTAAAAGGCTCTTTCACATTCCAATACTGGATCGTTGCCCAGGCTTCAGAATTAGAGAATTGTCAGCGTAGAGTACCAATCAGGTTGTCCTGATTGCCCATTATTAAATCTGGAAGAACACAACCTTTGCAGAATTCTGTTTTCATTAGAAGAGTAGTAGTTGAAAAGCCTTGCAGGACTGGTGTCTTTTATTATTATTATAATTATGAAAAACCTCTGACACCTTTTTCTTCAGCGTATTTGTTGCAAAGATCCTGCCCCTACGAAAGTGAATACCAAAGCTGTGGTGTAGTTGTACCTGCCTTGTGTTCCTGCAGACAAGCTCCCATTTGAGTAAACATGAATCCCTCCGTTAGAGGTTGTTTTTTAATTATTTGAGGACAGTAGCTGGACTTCCGATTAATTTATTTAGTTGTTGCTATGGCATCGGCTCCAACTCATGGCGACCTTATGTATGACAGAGCGAAACATTGCCAGGTCAAGGGAGCTAATAGTTTAGCATTACTTTTAGTCAGAACAGCCCTATTAGAGAGATACAGATGTTGTTTTTCCCCAATTTTGTAAATAAGACAAGGCCAGAAAAGGTCAAGTCAATTGCCCAACGTAACCAAGCCAATGCAGGTGAGGACCCTGTGTTTTTCATTATACTGTTGTTGTTACGTGCCATCGAGTCGGACCCGACTCATAGTGACTCCTTCTTGGGTTTCCGAGGCAGTATCACTACGGAAGTAGATTGCCCAACCATACTTCCGAGGAGTGGCTGGTGGGTTTGAACCGGCAGCTTTCTGGTTAGCGGTCAAGTGCTGTAGGCCCTGTGCTACCAGAGCTCCTACTATGTTTTTAGTTGCCTGAGTACAGTGTGCCCCTGTTGAAGTAGCAGAATCTTGGGTGGGACTGATACAAAAACAGGCAGGTCCATGGACCAGAGTAGATAGTCCACAAAGGCTCACAACTCAATTCACACATACTTAAAATGCCTTTCTTGGAAGGAAGCTTGGGCAAGCTACTTCTGTAAGGATACCGCCTTGGAAACCCAAGGAGGGGTCGCTATGAGTCTGGGACCCACCCAACGGCAGTGAGTTTGTTTTTTTGGGTATTTTTTTTCTCTGTCTATCTAACAATGTTCCCTTCCCTCCCCTCCCACCCCTGGTTTTGTTTGTTTGTTTGTTTTTAAGATGCCATTAATAAATGGATAAAGCAAAGTTAGATAATTTGGGAAAAGAAAAAAATGCTACTAGTAAACAAAAAATGTTTAACCTCATTAGTAATTAAAGAAGTGAATAATTTAAAAGTGAAGTGCTTTTCCCCTTCTGTTAACAAAAAGGAGCTCAGGTGGCACTGTGGTTAAAGGATTTGGCTGCTAATCAAAAAAGGGTGGTAGTTTGGACCCACCAGCCCCTTGGGGGAAAAAGATGACAGTCTGCTTCAGTAAAGATTTACAGCCTTGGGAACCCTACGGGGCAGTTCCACTCAGTCCTATAGGGTCACTAGGAGTCGGAATTGACTTGATGGCAGTGGATTTGGTTTTGGTTTATTAACAGAAAATATATGTTCTAAAGATAGTATCTTTAAGTTATTAAAAGATAACATCGATATTAAAAGATAATATTACATGCTAACACTTTATTTTTCAAAGATAGTAACTGATAGTAAGGTTTTACCACAGAGGTGGTGGTAAAACCCTTTGGAAAATAGTTTGGAGCTATGTATTCCACCCCCCCACTCCCACCTCCACTTAGGAAGTATTTCACTACTGAAAAACAGACCACACAGAAATATTTACAGCTGCATTCTTTATGGTAGTAAGGAAGTGTTCAGCTGTAGGGGAAATGGTTCAGTAAACTGTGGTAAGTCCACTTCATAGAATGTAATACAACCACTAAATAATACTTAAGAAGACTAGATTATAAGAGCATGGAAAATGTTTAACATAAATGACATTTGAAACTCTGTGGACAGTTACAACTGTGAAAAGAAAAGGAACAAACTCTATATACCTAGAGACAAATTTAGAAGAAAACATAACAAAATGTTAACCAAACTCCTTCCTTCACCCTGTATTTTTTGTAATTTAGTTCAGTTACATCTATAAGACAGAAAAGAAATCAAAAGCTAGGATCTAGGCCATTTGGGTTTTTGGAAGTTGACCAGGAGGATTGGGTATAGCTCAGTTAGATTTTGTAGACCAGATGTATTTCCAAAATGGACTGTGGGCCACCTGCATTATAATCGCCTGAGATGCTTGTTAAATGTGCAGATTCCCTTTTCCCCCATTACACTACCATAATATCTGGATGTGGAACTTTGAGAGCATTTTTAATACTGCCCTTGTTGTTGTTATGGGCCATTGAGTCGGACTCGACTCATAGTGACCCCTCCTTGGGTTTCCAGGCCAGTATCACTATGGAAGTAGATTGCCCAGTCTTCCTTCCGAGGAGTGGCTGGTGGGTTTGAACCGCCAGCCTTCTGGTTAGCAGTCAAGTGCCTTTAGCCACTATGCTACCAGAGCTCCCAATACTGTCCTTAGGTGATGTTTATACTTGTTGAAGTTAGAGAGCCACTGATCTAAAAATATTGTTGAGTAGTGTTTTCCTTTGAAAAAAAGTATTTAGATAAGTAGCTAGGATAAGAATGTAGGGGGGTGGTATTCTCATTCAATATATTCACTAAAGTTGAACCATTCAATCCCTTCTTGTCAAGAGACCAAAAAAAAAAGAAAAAAAAAACAACTCACTGCCGTCGAGTACGGATCTGACTCGAAGCGACCCCTCCTTGAGTTTCCGAGGCAGTATCTCTATGGAAGTAGATTGCCCAGTCTTCCTTCCGAGGAGTGGCTGGTGGTTTGAACCGCCAGCCTTTTGGTTAGCAGTCAAGTGCCTTAGGCACTATGCCACCAGAATCCTTGAAACTGTAATGTAAGGCAGTGCACTTTGATTTCTCATGTAGTCATGGTATTTGTCCTCTGGGTTCCAGGCATTGTTCTAGTCTAAAGCTGATACCTGGACTGTTTTTAACCTCAGGCATTGGCTGGCTCTGAAACATAGATAATGTACTTACCTAATATTGTGTGACCAAAAGATGTCTGATAGTTTGTACTTGCTGAGTTGGAAAAGCAGGTTAGCTTGGGCATGTTTTTATTTTACAACTTTAATTAGTTGATGTTACTAGAAAGGCCTTTGAACTTGAGCTTGAAGTCCTTTAAGAAACTGCTCATTTTGATCTGCCTGACCCTTGAGTGATATTTTTCAGTTGTTCTTTGGCACTTACTGTGTGCCTTCCTTGTTCCAGTTGGGTGTTGGAGGATACAGCAGTGAACAATAACAACAACAACAACAAAAAGTTCCTGCCTTCATGGAATTTATAATCTATGTAGTAAGAGGAAACAAAGATTTAATGTAGTGTAATGTCCTGTAAAGGAGTCTGGTGGCACAGTGGTTAAGTGCTCAGCTACTAACCAAAGGTCAGCAGTTTGAAACCATCAGTATCTTCTTGGGGAAAAGATAAGGCAGTCTGCTTCTGTAAAGATTTATAGTCTTGGAAACCCTATCAGGGCAGTTCTACTCATTCTTATAGGGTTGCTATGAGTTGGAATAGACTGGACAGCAACAGGTTTGGTTTGGTTTTAATGTCAAGAACTGATCAATTATTTGGTGAAAATGATCAAGCCATGTAGGAAAGATTATTCTAAGCAGGGAAGGTATGAGTTAAGGTTCTAAGTTTCTCCTGTTGGAGGGACTGCAAGAGTAGACCAGTGTGACTTGAGCAGAGTGAGTAAAAGAAAAGTGGAAGATGAGGTCAAAGAGATAGTCCAGACAAGATCATGCAGGGCTTTAGAGCTCATTAAACAACTTTTGAGTTTCCTTGGGGGGGGGGTGATGGGAAACTTTTGGAAGATTTTGAAACAGTGGAATGACATGATCTGATTTACATTTTTTAAAAAAATTGTTAAGGCAGTTGTTAGGCGATTAGACATCTAGGGAATATGATAAGCAGCAGGGAGATGGATTAAGCTTTTGCACTAGTCCAGGCCAGAGATGACAGTGGGTTATACCAGTGTGGTAACAATGAACATGATGAGAAGTGATCAAATTTAGATGTATTTTGAAGGCAGAATCAAGAGGACATTCAAGTAGTGATGAAAAATAGATATATGAATCTGGAGTTTAGAGAAGAGCTTCTCATGGAATAAAAATTTCAAAGTTAAGAGGGAATGACATTTAAAGCATGCGACCAACTAAGATTGTCTAGGAAGTGAATGTAGATAGAGAAAAAGGAGACAAGGATGAGTCTGGGGATCCACTGACATGTAGAAACTTAACACAGGAGAAGCAGCATATGTGATATCAGACTGAGAAGAAGCTGCCAGTGGAAGTAGAAAGGAGAGTGGTATCCTGGAGGTCAAGTTGAAGAATGCATGTCAAGAAAGAGGGCACACACAGAAGACATGAATAGACACTTCACCAAAGAGGATATTCAGGCAGCCAACAAACATATGAAGAAATGCTCATGATCATTAGCCATTGTTGTTGTTGTTATGTGCCGTCGAGTCGGCCCCGACTCATAGTGACCCCTCCTTGGGTTTCCGAGGCAGTATCACTACGGAAGTAGGAATGCCCAACCTTCCTTCCGAGGAGTGGCTGGTGGGTTTGAACCTCCAGCCTTCTGGTTAATTAGCTATTAGAGAGGCGCAAATCAAAACAACAATGAGATACCATCTTGCCTCAGCACTAGTTGCAAAGTTCAACACAACAGAAAATAAATGCCAGCGAGGATGTGGAGAGATTGGGACTCTCATACACTGCTGGTGGGACTGTAAAGTGGTACAACCACTGTGGAAAGCAGTATCCCTTAAAAAGTTGGAATTAGAGATACCATTTGACCCAGCCATCCCATTACTAGGTATATACCCTAAAGAAGTGAGAGCCATGACAAGAACAGAAATATGCACACCCATGTTCATCGCAGCACTATTTATAATAGCCATAAGATGGAAACAACCTAGGTGCCCATCCACAGAAAAATGGATAAGTAAACTATGGTACATACACACAATGGAATATTATGCAACCTTAAAAATTAACGTAGAATCTGCAAAACACTGCATAACGTGGATGAACTTGGAGGACATTATGCTGAGAGAAATAAGTCAATCACAGAAGGACAAATACTGTATTAGTCCGTTATTCTAAAAAGTCAAGAAAAGGTTTATATATGGAAGGAATTTTTCTTTGTTGGTTACCAGGGGTGGGAGGACAGGGGGAGGGAACACTGTTAGATAGATAGAGACAAGTACTGATTTGGGTGAAGAGAAGGGCAATGTACCAAATGTGAGTGATCAACATGGTGGCACTGAGGAAGAGGAAGACATAGAGAAGTACATGGGAGCTACAGACAACAAAGATGAACCCTTTTGCACATACAGTACTGCATTGTCAGTGAAGGCAAACATGGATATATGGGTGGATAGATGGGTGGACAGGCTGAACTATCTGGTGTATCTGTGTAAGGGGCGTGTGCTCAAGACCATGTATAGGACAAGGTTGTAGTCACTTCTTGGCCATAGCCAGCTACCCAGAGGGAGTGAGTAGTTGGACCTGTGGGCTCAAGACCATAGTCGCAGGGGACATCAAGCTCAAATGGCATAACATACTACACAAAACATTGTTCCACATCCTACTTTGGCGAGTAGCGACTGGGATCTTAAAAGCTTGCAAGCAGCCATCTAAATACAACAGTGTGTCTCTCCTCCTCCAGAGCAAAAAGAACAAGAAAACCAAAGATGCATGGAAACAATTAGTCCAAGAGACTGGTATACCATGTGATCTTCAGCCTATACGACTATGAGACCAGAAGAACTACATGGTGCCTGGCTACCACTGTCAACCATTTGGAGGGGGATCTATGTAGAAGATCCTGGATAGAGTGGGAGAACAATGTGGAACAAAACTCAAAATCATTTAAAATAAAAAAAGGGACCAGGTTTGCTGGTTTGATAGAGCCTGATGGAACCTTTGAGACTGTGGATGGCCCCTAGCTGCCCTTCAGGTCTGGAATTGAACCCACTTCTGTGGCTTCCAGCCAAACAAAAGACAGGCATATGATCTGAAAAAAGGTGGGCGCGGGACCCCTCGCGGAGCAGACCCACGGGCTCTGTCGGCTTTCTGGCAGATGGCCATGAGGATCGACAGCCGTGGCAGCAGCGGGACCCAAAAACCCAAAAGGACCCGCCCAAACCGCCCGGAAGCCC
>NW_006921719.1:4966958-4967632 GCF_000298275.1 Orycteropus afer afer
TTTTTTTTTTTTTTGCAAGGCTGTAAATCTTAATGGAAGTGTACTGCCACATCTTTCTCTTGTAGAGTGGCTGGTGAACTCAAACTGCTAGCAACTGTTAGCAACTGAGTCCTTTACCATTGTACTACCAGGCAGTATACAGCACCTCAGTTAAATATTTTTTTAATAAAATGAATGAATCAGTAGCCATACCTGGTTTCTTCTGAATGATCATAGGGTGCTTTCTAAGGAGGCTCGTGGCATAGTAGTTAAGCGTTGGGCTGCTAACCAAAGGGTCAGTAGTTCAAACCCAGCAGCCATTCATCAGGAGAAAGATGTGGCAATCTGCTTCCATAAAGATTACAGCCATGGAAACCCTATGGGGCAGTCCTACTCTGTCCTGTAGGGTCATTATGAGTTGGAATTGACTTGGTGGCAGCAGGTTTGTTTTCCGTTTAAGATGCTTTCTAATGTAAAATTAAATTTTCACTTTACCCTTTTTTATAATAAATTTTTGTCTTTTTAAAGTAGAAGTGATTTAATGACATAATCCTTTCTGTATGGTCTTGTCCATAGAGAGAGTATGTAAGAATGAAAATGTTTACTTTAAATTACAAAAGATTAAGGAAAGGTCATGTTCAATTTTTAGTTATATTTCTTAAAACTTTGGCTTACTTAGGTTTTTTTTTTTTTTT
>NW_006921719.1:4967732-4972534 GCF_000298275.1 Orycteropus afer afer
TTGTGGTCAATGACATGAGACAAAGTATATGTGAACTGCTGTATGGAAAGTGAATTTGCTCTGTAAATCTTCACCCAAATCACAATTAAAAAAAAAAAATTCTGAGTTAATAAAATATAACCCTATTGAATGTTAGTATTAAAAATAATCATGGATGTCTCCTAATCCCCTCATTTCACCAATGGAAAATGTAAAACCTGGTCTAATTAACTGCCTAAAGTCTCCCAATAGGATAGGTAGACCAGAGCCCAGAGCTTATGTTATCCAATTCAGTGTTTATTCTATCATATAGAAAATGTTCAGTGTTATCTTTTTCTTTTAATATTCTTTCATCTACTATTTGTATGTATAGAAGGAAAAAACATGGTCTTCTGGTATATAATCACTGAAGTCCATGTATATACTATACCAGGCACCAACCTAGACTCTCTACATATGTATTATCACAGTTACCGCTCATAACAACTCTGTGATGTAGGTTACTATTATTTTCCCCATTTGAACAATGAAGAAATGAAAACTCGGAGAGATTAAATATGTTATTTAACATTAGACAGTTAATAAGTGGTTAAACTAGGACGTTAACCTTAAAGGGACAGTTCTCAGTGTTTTGTGATTTTGTTGATAATAGCAATAGCTAAATGTATTGAGTGATTACTATGGGCTAGGTACTGTTCTAAGTACTATGTGCATTAATTCATTTAATCCTCGCAATAACTTTAGGAGGGTAGGTGTTCAAGATAAAGGTTTTTTATTATCCCTGTTTTTTATAAGTGAAGAAATTGAGGTGAAATAACTTGACCAAAATCATACAACTAGAAAGAGACATTTTCCCTCTTTTGAATTTGTGATGAAACTGTAATAGAGAAGTTAATGTTCGTAAGATTTGTAAGATTCTTTATTGTCCCAAGGGGTTTAATGTGTTCAGAGAGGCTCAGTTAACCACTTTTTAAGTGTTCAGTTATTAAATTCATAAGCCAGTAAGCAAAACTTTGAAAATTACATGGTGATGAAAAATAATCACAAACTTACATGCCTAGAAAATACATACTACAAATTTAACAACTGATTCTTTTAAATACTTCAGACACCTTTTAAAACAGAAAAAGCATACATATATATTGTTAAAATTTACTAGAGCACTTACAGTTGAACCTGTTCAAAAGTATCAATGCCATATGTTTAATTGACTTATTATTCTCTCTCTTCTTATACCTTCCCCAACCTATATTAATCTTGCCACATCTGAAAGAAAATATTTCAGATTCTGGGTTACAGCATCAAATTATCAACCTCTTGATTCTTGGTTGGAACATGAGACCTGGTTGCTTTCCTGTGATGGATTTTAATTCCCAACAAGGGGTCATTAAGTCAAGATTTCTCTTTATAGCTAATCCTTATTATATGTAAGACTTTTTAGGGGTATCTTTTCTACATAGATTTGTGGGGGTAGGGTTAACTTTTTATTGTGATTTAGGTGAAAGTTTACAGAGCAAATTCTTTTTCCATTCAACAGTTCATACACATTTTGTTCCATGACATTGATTACAGTCCCTATAGTGTAACAGCTCTCTTCTCACTTCCTCCCAGTGGTTACCTTTTCCCTGTGTCCCTCTTTCCTGTGCATTCCTGCCTTTTGAGCTTTATCTCTGCACAAATACTGCCCTTTTGATCTCTTAAGGTTGATTGTTCTAAGGAGTGCAAACCTCCCTGGTGTAATTGTTCATCTTGTGGGCCTGTCTGTTGTTTGAATGAAAGTTGGACATGAGAGTGGGTTCAATTTCAGGCCTGAAAGGTTACTAAGGGCCATTGTCTAGGGGTTTTCACCAGTCTCTATCAGATCAGTAAGCCTGCTCTTTTTTTATGATTTTGACTTTTGTTCTGCATTTTTCTCCTACTTTTTCTAGGATCTCCAATTTTGATCCCTCTCAGAGTGGTTGGCAATGGTAGCCGGTCCCCATCTAGTTCTTCTGGTCTTAGTGTCATGTAGGCTGGAGTTCCCATGGTCCACTAGTCCTTTGGACTAATTGTTTC
This sequence comes from Orycteropus afer afer, assembly GCF_000298275.1. Classification (NCBI taxonomy): domain Eukaryota; kingdom Metazoa; phylum Chordata; class Mammalia; order Tubulidentata; family Orycteropodidae; genus Orycteropus; species Orycteropus afer. Next base: position 4,969,767 of record NW_006921719.1, read on the forward strand.
CATGTGCCTTTGATTTTGTTCACTCTTCTTTGCTCCAAAGAAGGAGAGACCAGTGCATCTTAGATGGCTGCTTGCAAGCTTTTAAGACCCCAGTTGCTATTTACCAAAGTAGGATGTAAAATTTTTTTTTTTTTTTTAATGTTATGTCAGTTGAGCTTGATGTCCCCTGTGAGTGTGGTCGCAAGCCCACAGGCCCAGTGACTCACTCCCTCAAGGTGTTTGGTTCTGGCTAAGTTATCATAACTTTGCCTCCTGTTAGCTCTGTTGTATATATGGGCATTCTTATAGCACATACAAATACATATATAAAGATATCATCTGCCAGATCTATGTGTAGTCATGAGTATAGTCCCATTTGCCCACCTATACCTGATCATCTTGCTTGTCTACCTATGTATCCACTTGTAACTTAATGTTTGTTATTACTGATAATGCAGCATTATGTATGTAGTAGAATTTATCTTTGTTGTCTGTACCTCTTGTGTACTTCTCCATGTGTTTTTTTTCCTTAGTGATACTGTGCTGATCACCTGCTTTTGGCATATTGCCAATTTGTGTGTTTTTAAAATCAGGTGTCTCCCCTGAAACATCCTCTTTCAAACTTGCTTAATCAAGTGAAATAACCCATCATGTATATGATATATGACCTGGTCTGTTGTATTATTAAAATCTTAAGTCTGCCTTATTCATATTGTGTTAAATATGAATGTTGATAGGACCATTTGGGAAGTTCATCTCCTAGGTGATAAGGAGTCACATATCTCCCCTTTAGTGTATTTAGCTAATTCATCCTTTTGGAATCACACAGTTGAACTCTCTTTTTGCTTGATTGGAATGTAATCACCAGTGCTAATCAGCCCCCTTTCCCCTGGGTCCACTTCCTGTATTTATCTGTCTTTTCCTATATAGATAAATAAAAGGACAGAAATGTGCTCATTCTTAATTAAAGAAACCAAATACCCATGTATATGGTAACATTTTTAAATTAAAATTAGTAAAAAATTGAAACATAATTTTGTATTATTTTATAAAAATTATTTTTTTGAAACTTTATATTAACTCTTTAATATTGAGTATTGTCATACATTCATGGTCTCTTACGCATTTATTTTAATTAACTATAATAATAATGAGTACTTTTAATGTTATTTTAGCACCATCTTTAACATCTTTGCTTCCTGGCAATAAGATATTCAAGACTCACTCTGAATTTTCTACATCAAAACATTGTGCAGGTTACATTGCTAGGAGCCTTGCTTTCTTTAGGTGGAGAATGGTGTTAGAGACTACAATCTAGGGTTTGCACATAAATGTTGGTGGGAGCAAAAGTCTGATGCTGCTGCTGCTGGGACACTTTTAGTGATAGTCTTGAGAAAGGTAATTCTTTTTAAAATAATGAGTTCATATTTATTTTTCCAGTTTAATATATAGGTTGTTGCACACTACTTTTCTTAATGGAGAAGGTTTCAGAAGCTACTAACACATTCTGTAACATTAATATATGATTTCAAAAAAATCTAAAATATATAATCAAAATATTTAATTTAACATTTTTAGATGTTTATGACTTTTGAGATATAAAAGTTTGAACAAAAACATGCAAAATTGATCCTTCCATTTTGATTGAGAAGACAGCCTGTTGTTTGTGACAAACTTTCATACCTATCTATTTCCTTGGCCAATATCATGTGACTTTTCTTTTATAGTCTCCATGAAAGAATGCATGCAGTGTTTCTCAAGCTTTAATGTGTGAAAAAGAATCACCTAAGGATCTTGTTAAAATGCAGATCTGGTTCATTAGGTCCAGGGTAGGGCCTGAGAGTCTTCATTTCTACCAGGCTTTCAGATGATGCTGGTGCTTCTGGACTACATTTTGAATAACAGCAAGGGATAACAGATGTCACTATGAGAAAACAGGAACTTTTTGTTGTTTTGTTGGTAAGAATACTCAATATTACTGTAGATTTTTCATTGGTAGGATCATGTGAGGTAACCCACACACTGTCATGTGAACTTCCTGTTCCTGCCAAGTGAGTCATTTGAGCTGAGCATGTTCATTTACTTGAGAGGACCTGTGCCAGCTTCACTCTGTAACAAAGTGCCAGTATACTGTACCAGCATGATTTGTACAGACGAAAACACTGTTTATGAAGTGACAACAATCAGTGCTAATTTATCAGATATAATGCCAGAGTCAAACCCAAATTTTGAGAAAATTCATTTTACTCTAAGTAGCAGCGATAGATTCCATGGGAGACTTGATGATGCCTTTGTGATCTAAGGAAAGACTGAAAAATTATTACCCTAAATAAAAGAATTTTTGCAAAAAAATAGTTCTTCCTAGAGTGAAATACCAGTGTTTCCATGAATACTAACTAAAATGTAATTGAGTTGGCCAATTAAAATATCTTTTGATATTAGACTTTCACTTGTTGCAAAGGTGCTATTTTCCATATTTTATTTTGTTTTATTTCTTGACTCCTTTATCACAGTCATAACACTTACAAAATACATTTCTTTTCAGCATGGAGTAACCAGATTTTAAAACCAACCAACACTTTCTCATTTTCATAGTTTAGATACATAAAGAAATCCTAAATGCCATTTTTTTCCATTTATTTATTCAGTGATTTGGGTGAAAGTTTACAGAGCAAATTCACTTTCCATACAGCAGCTCACATACACTTTGTCTCATGACATTGACTACAATTTACCCCAATGCAACAGCTACCTTCCCACTTCCTCCTGATAGTTACCGCTTCCCTATG
>NW_006921719.1:4972634-4976370 GCF_000298275.1 Orycteropus afer afer
ACGTTATGCAGTGTTTTGCAGATTCTACATTATTCTTTAGCGTTGCATAGTATTCCATTGTGTGAATGTACCAAAGTTTGGTTATCCATTCCTCAGCCATTGGACATCTAGGTTGCTTCCAAGTTTTGGCTATTGTAAATAGTGCTGCGATGAACATCGGCGTGCATACATCTGTTCTTGTTATGGCTCTCACTTCTTTAGGGTATACACCCAGTAATGGGATGGCTGGGTCAAATGGTATTTGTATTTCCATTAGTTTTTTTTTTAAGTATAGCAATTTTAACAGTTAAATAGAATTGAGAGAAATGTATAAGTGAAATATGAAGCAAGATGATTCTTGGATTTTTAAGTACCCCTTTTTCTTACTAGAAATGAAAGTAGTTTCCTCATTGCTATTATATAGAAAGGCTAGAAGATGATGGCAAGGAAGTCTTGCAAAATACAGAAGAAAAGTAACAGAGGTAACAAATATGACAGGATCTAAAAATAAAGAGCTGACATTTACTATGGCTAATTATTTGTCAGATACTGTTCTAAATACTTTGTTTTTAAACATATTAATCCTCGCCATAACATCATGAAGTAGATAATATTACTCATCTGTATTCAGATAGGCATACAATGATAATAACTTGCTTAAACGTCACAGAAGCTAGCTAGTGATGGGAGAGGTTCAACTCCAGATCTCTTCCAGAGTCCACACAAATTGAAAGCTCCCTCCAAGTTGCCCTTACAGTATAGCACTGGACACAGTCAGAAGCCCAGAAGTGGTGTGATAAGGTAACTCTTGTGTTTCCTCAGCCTGGTTTTCTCATCTTTGAAATGGAAGTAATCCTTCCTTGTGAGAGGAATGAGATAGTCTGTCACATGGTGGACATTCAACAGATGTTAATTTTTTCTCTCTCCTTTTTATCCCTGACCTCCTTGCTGTGAAATCTCTTAGGACACTTGGTTTTTAACTCCTTGTGCTTATTATTATAGAAATTAAAAAAACAAAAAATAAAAAACTCACTTCCATTGAGTTGATTCGGACTCATAGCAACCCCCATTGGATTTCCCAGGCTGTAAATCTTTATAGAAGCAGACTGCCTCATCTTTCTTCCATGGAGCAGCTGGTGGGTTTGAATCACTGACCTTTTGGTTAGCAACCAATTGCCTTAACTACTATATCACTAAAGCTCCTTATTATTACAAAGTATGGCATATAATGTTAAGTGAGTATTATGAGGGTGATACAGTTGACTGATGTGAGTTTACAAAAGGAGTTTTTGGAAAAACTGTAATTCAGAAAAAGCGCAAACCTCACTTTTAAAGCTGAGTTATCGAGGAGTATGAGAAAATGAGATAATTGTAAGGGTAGAGATAGGCTAGGACTTTATCTGTGGGTGGTGATTATGGGCCCTCTTAATGAAGGAGGGAAGGAGTTGAAAGAGAATAGGGACATGACATAGAACTTAATTTCCTTGTTCACTTTATTGTAGTTGAGGATTCCGGAAGAGTTAGTGGATTTTCTTAAATACTTATTTTATGACTTGGGTCCTGGGAAAATAAGTGTAATAAGTGTTCTAGTGTCTTTAGGATCGCTGAAATGAAATATGCCCTTCTTCCTAATGTCATACTTCACCAGGATAAATGTAACCCAGAACTGAATGGGAAGCACAAAGAGTCTATGGGGAGCCACAATGGGAGCCTAAAGTTGACATACCGAAGCTCTAGTTCAACAAGAACTGCCTATGCCTCCACTAAGGATCTATGCTTTATCTACAGTTCTGTGAAGCTGATTAACTAGTGACGTAGCAGTTAGAAGCAGTCCACTAGGAGGAAAGTATTATTGGACCAATAGTATGTTGAGAGAAAATTGGACCTAAAAGCTCAAAGCACACAGCAATGTGGGGTCATTTACCATATTACTGTTTTATTCCTCCAAAGCCCCAGGACTCTCAAATCTGTGATCATTATGATAATTCTGAAATAACAATGAAAAGTTAAACATGCCCAGTGTAAGAAGGCACCATTATCTAGAAATGAATGTTTTAACATTTAGAAGTGTGGACGTCAGCTCTCTGCAGATTTAGTAAGTGAGCATGAGGGAAGGAAAAGAGAACCACTGTTGTCTTATGCAACTATGAGTGGTAAAAAGGACTCTGGAGGTTTGATTTAGAGACATGATGTGCCACGTGATCCTGGCTTAACCTGTTTCCTCTTTCCCATGGAGAGACTACCTACCTCTCAGAATTGAATTAGAATAAAATGAGATGATAGGTGTGCTGATGCCCTGTAGACTGGAAAGCCTGATGCAGATTTCAGGTTATTTTTCAGTTTGCTCTTTACTTTTGGAAATATTCCTCAGAGGTTTGGTTCTGATGAATTGGTTATCCAAAATGTGAATAAACATCTCTGCAATTCCCCGATTGCTTTTCAGATTTCTGTATTCAGATGAGGTTCAGATTGGTCCAGAAACCGTTATGACCACTCTTTATACTGCTAAGAAATATGCAGTCCCAGCCTTGGAAGCACATTGTGTGGAATTTCTTACCAAACATCTTAGGGCAGATAATGCCTTTATGCTTCTTACTCAGGTAAGTAAGTGTAGCTATGGTAGGTTTTGTTGTAACTTAAAAAATTGAGTATAAACGTTACTATATATGAATTTTTATTATTTCCTAGATGACTAATTATAGATCATTATTTTAAAATATATATACTTATTTCTATAATACCAATCAGAAATAATACCAGATTTGTAAGATTTTAAAATAGGAAAGCAAACCAGAATTTTCTTAATACAATATTAAGAAAAGAAAGAGAGAAACTAGATTGAAGTTAGAATTAATTCATTGTTGTTTTTGCTATGCTTTAGAGTAAGATAGCGAGGAATTTTATGGACAACCTAGTTAACAAGTTTTGTTAGAACTGGTATAAAGATTGAGTATTTCAAGTCGAGAAAAGTTCTAAGATTCAGTTTCTTTGTACCAGTATCTGGAAACTTGCTGATCCACTCCCAGTGGTCACTATTTAAGGTTTTTATGAAATACTTCCTCTGACATATTTTTGAAGTTTGCATTAAATACAGTGTACTTACAGAAAGATGTGCAGGTAAATATACATTTTAATGGATTTTCACAAACAACACACCAAAGGAACCATTAAGTAGTCCATAACATATCTTATTTAGCATTTGTTAAATGCCTATAGTCTGAGCTTTATACTTTAAGATATAAATAAATTGCTGTTTTTCTTTTTGGACAATGTTGTAATACCTGTATACAAATTATTTTAAAATTCTGAGTTAATCATTATACTGGAAGTCCTACCCAGGACCATAAGGCAAGAAAGGGAAATCAGAGGCATCCAAATTAGTAAGGAAGAAGTCAAACTATCCCTATTTGCTGATGATATGATCCTATACCTAGAAAACCCAAGAGACTCAGTCAAAAACCTACTGGAACTAATTGAGAGATTTAGCATTGTGGCAGGATATAAGATCAATGTCCAAAAATCATTTGGATTCCTCTACACCAGCAAAGAGAATGCTGTAAAAGAAATAAGGAAATCAATACCATTCTCAATAGCTACCAAAAAAATAAAATACTTGGGAATAAATCTTACCAGGGATACAAACGACCTGTACAAAAAAAACTATAAAAACCTACTTCAAGAAACCATAAGAGATCTACATAAGTGGAAGAACATCCCATGCTCGTGGATAGGAAGATTGAACATTGTGAAAATGTCA
>NW_006921719.1:4983014-4997339 GCF_000298275.1 Orycteropus afer afer
ACTTTGTCTCATGACATTGACTACAATTTACCCCAATGCAACAGCTACCTTCCCACTTCCTCCTGATAGTTACCGCTTCCCTATGTCCATCCCTCCATGCACTTCTGCCCCCTGAGCTGTCTCCCTGTGCATAAACAGCCCTTCTTTCTCCCATGATTATTCTCTCCAAGGAGTGTAGCTATACCTAAGGTAAATGTTCAGCTTATATGCCTGTCTTTTGTTTGGCTGGAAGCCACAAGTGTGAGTTCAATTCCAGACCTTCAGGGCAGCTAGGGGCCATAGTCTCAGTGGTTCTACCAGGCTCTATCAGACCAGAAACCTGGTCCCCCCCCTTTTTTTTTTTTCCAAATGATTTTGAGTTCTGTCCCACATTGTTCTCTCTATCCAGGATCTCCTACATAGATACCGCACCAAGTGGTTGACAGTAGTAGCTGCGCACCATCTAGTTCTCCTGGTCTCATAGTCATATATGCTGTGGATCGCATGGTGTACCAGTCACTTGGACTAATCATTTCCATGAATCTTTTTTCTTCATTCTTCTTTGCTCTTCATTCTCCTTTGACGAGGAGAGACCTATCATTGCTTCTAGATGGCTGTTTGCGATCTTTTAAGATCCCAGTCGCTACTCACCAAAGTAGGAAGTGGAACAGTGTTTAGTGTAGTATATTATGCCAATTGAGCTTGATGTGCTCTGCAACTATGGTCTCAAGTCCATAGGTTCAACTACTCACTCCCTCTGGGTAGCTGGCTGTGAGCAAGAAGTGACTACAACCTTGTCCCTTGTCAGCTCTACTATACCCCTGAGAATTCTTAAGAGAACGTACAAATACATTTGTAGAAACATTGTCTGCCAACCCTATACATGGTCTTGGGTACACTCCCTGCTGCATAGACATACCTAACAGTTCAGCCTGTCCACCCATCTATCCACACATATACCCACGTTTGCCTTCACTGAAAATGCAGTACTGTATGTGCAAAAGGGTTCATCTTTATTGTCTGTACCTCCCATGTACCTCTCTATGTCTTCCTCTTCCTCAGTGCCACCATGCTGATCACTCACATTTGATACATTTCCCTTCTCTTCACCCAGATTAATACTTATCTCTACTTATCTGACAGTGTTCCACCCCCCCCAACCCTGGTAACCAACAAAGAAAATTCCCTTCCATATATAAACCTTTCCTTGACTTTTACAATAAGAGACTAATACAATATTTGTCCTTCTATGATTGACTTATTTCACTCAGCATAATTCATCCTCCAAGTTCATCCATGTTATGTGGTGTTTTGCAGATTCTACATTATTCTTTAGGGTTGCATAGTATTCCATTTTGTGTATGTACCATAGTTTGGTTATCCATTCCTCAGTTGATGGACACCTAGGTTGTTTTCATCTTTTTGCTATTGTAAATAGTTAAATGACATATTTTTTTTGTTGTTGTTGTTGTTATTCAAGTGCTTTGTCACTCAATTCACAAATCTAAAATGCAATTAATCTACAAATCTCAGTATTCACAGTTAGATAAGTTTTAGGCTTGCATTTACAAAAGTGCCACCAAAGCATTTCAATAAAATCATTTAATTTAATGCAACTAAGCATTAATCTGTTTTATCTTGGAAACAAAAATAAAATCTCACAACTAAATCTGGCAGCCCAACTTTAAACAATTCCAACTAGAATTGACTATGTATCCTTATGGCACATATATGACTCTGTAGTATACCATTCCTAATACAGGTTTAGCATGTGGTATGAAGCTAGAAATACCAAGAAGGTGGGATATTATACAAAAGATATAGCATGAGTATAGTCAGAAAACTGATTTCATCAAGTTACACATAGAAGCACATCTTTTGTCTTTAAAATGAGATCACAAAACTATAGCATAATTATCCTTTCTAGTACTTTTCATATTTAAAAAGCAGCAACAACTGAAGAATATATGTGTAGGTATATATGTATGTGTGTACATAGATATGTGTATAGGTATGTATATGTGAGTATATATATGGGCACATACAGGTTTATGTATATGCATTATGTGTATGCATACATATACACCCTCTCCCACTTATTGACTATTGTTCTGGTTACCTAGTGCCGCTCTGACAGGAATATGGCACAAATCGGATGGCTAAACAAACAGGAGTTTATTCTTACAATTTGGTGGCTTTCAGTCTGAGTTCAAAGGGGCTGGGTGAAAGCCCCTCGACCTTGGGCTTCAGCTCTGCCTCTTGCTCCCGGCCCAGTGAAGCTAGAGGCATCTCTTCACTCAGGCAGCTACTGGCTGCTGAGGCTAACAAGCCCAAGGTCAACAAAGAAAATGGCACAGTCCCAATGTTACCAAACCACATGGCAGGCCATTGATTCAAGTTCACTGAAAGTCCCAAGGTTGGCAGAGCATGGCAGGCTGCTGAGCAATGACGTGGCTACATGCAGGGTTCAAGCATGCCATAAGTTAGAGACCATTCCCAAAGCTGTTTCTTATATACAAGAAGCAGACCATATCCCTAAAGCAGCTACTCAGCTGCTCCAATACATTCCACCATGGAGTTAATTACCAATCTTACCATAGGGAATAACTACATCCAGCTGCCCAGCTACTCAACCAGGCCTAGCCAAGTTGACCCACAAACTTAACTACCACAGCTATCTTGTTATCTGGTATTTTGCATTTACAACAATAATAAAAAATTTATTATTGGACTATTCTTTGCATTAATGACATATGAATGCTAAGGTGTGAGACAAGAGTAATGATGGTTGTGATGGTTAAGGTTATCTGTCAACTTGGCTGGGCCATAATTTTCACTGATTTGGAATTTATGTAATTGTCTTGGTTCTCTAGTTCTGCTATAACAGAAATACCACAAGTGGATGACTTTAACATGTAAGAATTTATTCTTTTACAGTTTAGGAAGTTTTAAGTCCAAATTCAGAGTGCCAGCTCTAAGGGCTAGGTGAAGGCCCCTTGATGCTACTGGCCTCTTCCATGGCCCCTGTTGCTGTGTTAAGACCCCCTTGGCTATTCCTTTCTTCTCATCAACAAACAGATGAAATGGTTTAGTGGGGTCTGGCAATGTCAACGCTGGGGCTTTGAGGAGCGCTTCCTTAAGTTCTTTAAAAGCTGAATCTCTCTCGGGGGTCCAGTTCCACTCCGACCCTTCCCTGCTGAGCTCATAGAGTGGCCTCGCTTTTGTGGCAAAGTCTAAAATCCACAGCCGACAAAAAGCCGACTCCTTCAGCTCTGCCTCTTGTTCTAGGCCCACTGGAACTGGAGGCTTCTTCTGACTCACACAGCTCCTAGTTGCTGAGGCTGAGGAATCCAAGATTGACAAGTGTTCTGGTTACCTAGTGCTACTCTTGACAGGAATATAGCACAGATGGGATGGCTGAACAAGCAGGAGTTTATTCTTACAATTTGGAGGCTTTCAGTCTGAGTTCAAAGTGCCAGGCTCTGGGGACTAGGTGAAGCCCCTCACCCTGGGCTTCAGCTCTGCCTCTTGTTCCTGGCCCACTGAAGCTAGAGGCATTTCTTCACTCAGGCAGCTACTGGCTGCTGAGGCTAACAAGCCCAAGGTCAACAAAGAAAATGGCACAGTCCTGATGTTACCAAACCACACAGCAGGCCATGGATTCAAGTCCATTGAAAGTCCCAAGGTTGGCAGAGCATGGCAGGCTGCTGAGCAGCGACACGGCTACATGCAGAGTTCAAGCATGCTGTAAGTTAGAGAACATTCCCAAAGCTGTTTTTTATATACAGGAAGCAGACCATACCCCTAAAGCAGCTACTCAGCTACTCCAATACATTCCACCATGGATAACTACCACCAGCTGTCCAGCCACTCAACCAGGCCCAGCTAAGCTGACCCACAAACTTAACTACCACAACAAGTAAAATGACACAATCCCAGGATCAGCAGGCAACACACCAGGCTACTGATTCAAGTCTAGGAACTGGAGATGAAGACTCTGCCAAATGCAGGATCCAAAATGTGCCAGAAACCTAGAGACCTTTCTCAGAGCTTGTTCATATATACTAGAAGCAGGCCACACCCCCAAGGCAACTACTTAGCAGCTCACAGCAGATTCTACCATGGAGGTGATTACAGTTTCATCATGGGGAATAACTGCATCCAGCTGCCCAGCCACTCAAAAACCACAGTCCAGTCAAATTGACACACAGCCTTAACCACCACAGTAGTGATGTTACTTGACAGTTATGTAATGCTGTAATTGGGGAGTTATATAATGATGTAGTCATCTTCCATTTTGCGATCTGATGTGATCATCTTCCATTTTCACATAATGCCAGTTTTTGCATAATATCCTGGTCTTTGGTACCTAGCCATGCCGCTAAGTGAGGAGAGGTATATATTCATATATATAATAACGTGTATTGGTAACACAGTGACTGATAATTCTTGGACATAACCAAACACTTCATGAAATTTGTGTTCCTAGTTTCAAGGCTTAGGACCGTAGTCTTCATGGGACAGCTCAGTCAATTAGCATAATATAGATCATATTAGTCTTAATCTGGTGAGTAGTGTCTGAGGTCTTTAAAGCTTGCAAATGGCCATCTAAGATACACCTATTGGTCTGTATTCATCTGGAACAAAAGAGATAGAAAGAAACTTGTCTTAGGCTGCATCCTCTAGAGAAGCAAAATCAGTGGAGCTTATATATGTATGTATCTCTAGAGAGAGATTTACCTCAAGGAAGTGGCTCACTTGGTTGTAAAGGCTGGCAAGTTCCAAGTCCGTAGGTGAGAAATCAGGTTGGAGGCTTCTCCTGATCTCATAGGTAAAAGACTGATGAACCCAAGATTAGCAGATCAGATGGCAGACTCCTAGCTTTGGAAATTGACAGATCCCAGATCAGGCAATACAACAGGCTGTTGGCTTAAGTCCAAAGAACCAGAGGTCAGGTGGTGACAAGCCAGATGCAGGATCCAGATTGAGCAGACCACACCCCCCCCCATGGAAACTCTGTTTCAGCTGATTGGCTGCTCATAGCAGATCTTACCATGGAGGTGATTACATTATATAGTGGGGAATGACTACATCATTACATAACTTCGAACTGCAAAACTGCCAAAAGCCACTGAGAATCATAGCTCAGTCAGCACCGTTTTAACCATCACAAAATCCAAGACTCAGAGAAGAAACTGGTCTATTGGACTAACTATCTGTATGAACCATGGCTTCATTTACACTGAGACCAAAAGAATTAGATGGTGACTGACTACCACTACCAGTTATTCAGATCAGGGTCACCATAGATGGACTCTGATAGAATGAGAGAAAAATGTGAAACACAACCTCAATTCTTAAAAAAATCCATATCACTAGATAGATTGATACCAGAAGACTCCCTGAGACTATTGCTCTGAGATATTCTTTAAACCTTGAACTGAAACTATGCTGAGGTCACCTCTTAACTAAATAACAGATTGACTCACAAAATAAAGAATATCAACCGTGAGTACTGCAGTCCCTTAAAAAATCATCTATATGAGTATTATCTTCGTGAGCTTTCACCATGATGTACTGTTGCCAGGGCCAGAGAGTGCAGGAGGTGATGATGCAGCCCATCAACCTCATCTTCATATACTTGTAATATAGATCCTGGATTCAAGTGTGGCTTTATGAACCAATGAATATGCATCATAGGTTTTGATGAGTATATGAACCTTGTATTAGGTGATGAAGTAGAGAAACAAAGTCAAGAAGACAACTGGGTTAGACCATGCTACAATGGGATAATATTATTGTGCTACAAAGTATATCCAATTAGAAATGATCAATGAAGTGAGCAGTTGTTGAGGGCAATAGTTTTTCTCCTTTTTAGGTGTCCTTTGTTATGAGTATACTTATAAAATGTGTTCATATTGTTTTGATTATCCTTATTTTATCACCAAATCATAGTAAATGCTGTAGGATTGTTTTTATGAAAAAGTTTTTTATTGTTTCTTTCTATATATATATATATTTAAAAATTATCTATATAAGACCAATGAGACCAAACGGTCAACAATTACTTTAAAAAAAAAAAAAAAAAAGATGAGAAAGTAAAGGGACAGGGCAACTGGGTTACTGGGTTACTGGAAATGGAACAAGAACAGAAACAGTGAGAATGTAACAGATGTCACTGAAGAATGTGTGTAAAGATTGTTGAATGGGAACCTAATCTGCTGTGTAAACTTTGACTAAAAACACAAGAAAATATTACTTAAAAAAAGAAAAAAGAAAAGAATTACTATCCTAAACTAGATCCTATACTCAAACTCACTGCCATCAAGTTGATCTGACTCACAGCGACCCCCTTTGGGTTTCCAAGGCAGTAGTAAATCTTTACAGAAATAGATTGCCCAGTCTTCCTTCCATGGAGTCGCTGGTGGGTTTGAACCGGCAACCTTCTGGTTAGCAGTCAGAAGCCTTAGCGCTCCCTTAAAAAATCATCTGTATGCATATTATCTTTGTGAGCGTCTCTGGTGGGCCACCAGAACTTCTTAGATCCTATACTAGAGGGAAACAAATACAATTAAACACAAAACAAAAACATTATTGAATCCATTGAAAAATTTGAAATATGGACAGTATATTAGATAAAAATAATGTGTCAATGTTAAATTTACCAAAGTCAATTACTGTAGGTACATAAGAGATCTTTATTCTTAGGAAATACACACTGCAGTATTTAAAGGTAAAGGACCATGATATATATGTATAACATTCTTTCTAAATGGTTCAAGAGACCTGGGATATATACACACATACATACATAAAGAGAAAGAGCAAATGGATAAAAAGTTAAAAAAAAAAACATTTGGATAAATCAGGAAAAAGTTATATGGCTGTTCTTTGTACACCTTACAACTTTTATGTAAACTGGAAGTTATTTCTAGTAATAAGATGGTTTTATTACTTAGGATTAAACTTTATTAAAAATTTGACTAAGCCAATATGATAAACTGGCTCAATATAGTCTAAGAAGAGTATTTCCAAAGATATTTGAAGTACTCTATAAGGTTGGGCAATCCTACTTCCGTAGTGATACTGCCTCGGAAACCCAGGGAGGGGTCGCTATGAGTCGGGGCCGACTCGATGGCACATAACAACAACAACAACATAATTAAGAAAGGAGCTCTGGTAGCATAGTGCCTAAGGCACTTGACTGCTAACCAGAAGGCTGGTGGTTCAACCCCACCAGCCACTCCTCAGAAGGAATATTGGGCAATCTACTTCCGTAGTGATACCACCTTGGAAATCCAAGGAGGGGTTGCTGTGAGTCGAGTCCAACTCGATGGCACATAACAACAACAACATAATTAAGAAAATGTTCTACTGATTAAAAAATATGTACATTTTAAAATTAAATCCAGTGTGTCAAGTGTTAATTGCTGTCTTCTCTCCTCCATAAAAAAACAAGGTAACTGTTTAAGGATTATGATCAGTTTGTTCAGTAGTGAAAAAGGTATTGAATCATTAGAAAATGGGTTTTCCTTTAAAATTAAATGAAGAGTCATCAGTCATGTCAAATAATATTGCCTTTTATGATGTGGTTAATTAATTGGCGACATTCTCAGCAGTTGTCTATATGACTCAGATGAGTACCTCAGTGAATTTAGTGTGTATCCTCATGTGTTTATCCATGCTACTTAATGTAAACAGCTGACCCTAGGCCAAAGTGAAAGATTGGCTATTGGTGTACCTGGTATCATGTCTACTTTTTTAGTGTTTTGGTTTTTTTAATCCTATTTGAGGTTGGCCTTTAGTACCCCGCCTTTTTTTTTAATTTTTTTTTTTTTTTTTTAACTTCTTTCTTGGTGAAAACATACACAAGACATTCACCAGTATAACAACTTCCACATTTATAGCTCAGGGACATTGATGACATTTTCATGTTGTGCCACCATTATTGCTATCCTTTTCCAAAATATTCCACCACCTATTAGCATAAACTCAATACCCCCCAAACAAAAGCTTCCCATTTCTCCTTCCCTCCTCCCCCTGGTAAACACTAATAATCTTTGGGGGATATATATATACATATATGTATATACACAAAATGTTGTTTTATTCCCCCCCAATCTATCTAGAAATTTTCCCTCCCCTCCCTGGTAACCAAGACAGAAAGTTTCCTTCAATGTATAAACCTTCCTTGACTTTTTACAATAGTGTACTAATAGAATATTTCTCCTTCTGTGATTGACTTATTTTACTCAGCATAATGTCTTCCAAGTTCATCCACGTTATGCAGTGTTTTGGAAATTCTACATTATTCTTTAGGGTTGCATAGTATTCCATTCAGTGTATGTACCACAGTTTGTTTATCCATTCCTCGGTTGATGGAGTGTCCCTCCTTTTTTAACTTCTTTTTAAATTACAATATGCATGTGGAATAAAGCACATACACAAAAACGACAAGGAGGCCCCATGTTCTGACCTCCTGTAATCCCACAAGAGGAAGACAGGATTACCAGCAGTAGCCCAAGGCCTATTACTGCAAGGCCAAACATGCTGCTGCCCTTTAGCCCTTTCACCAACCGTTCCTCCCAAAGCACCCACCACCTCTCTCCTGGGTTCGATAATTCGCTGCAGTGGCCACACAGAGCTCACAGATTATGGGATTAATTAGGGAAGCATCACAGGCTACAATTCTAGTTCAGGAAAAATGCTCAGTCTCTCCCAGCCCACCGTCCCTTGGCCAACAGTCTCTCACAGTCTCTTTCCCAGCAGTGCTGGTCCCTCGGTGTCTCACTCAGCAATGCACATCTCTTGCGTCTCTTTCCCAGCAGCATGTGTCTCTTTCTGGAGCACGGGTCTCTTTCAGCAGCACGTCTTCCGTCTTCCTCAACCAGCAGTCCGAGAGAGTTCTGCCTCCAGGAGGCCTCCTTTTGAGCCCGGCAGGGTGGTCAAACTAGCCAATCACAGCATCAGAACTCTAAGCACTTGAGAGAGAGTGGGAACCTCCCAGAACATTGTATTGTGCCACGCCCAACAGAAGTACTCCAGGTAGACAACTTCAGCAATCAGGAGCTCCTCAGTTGCTCATAGAAAATCCCACCATGGAGTTTACAAAGACTTATGGATAGAAAAGCCACACTAAGTAATTTACTATACCACAACATATCATAGTGTACAGCTCTACTTCTGACCCCCTAAAATTGATACTAGCTTTTCTGGAATCATATAGTACATACTACTTTGCTCAGTATATACTCTGGTTTCTTTAACTTATCATCATATTTGTGAAATTCATCCACATTGTTGTACATAGCTGTAGATTGTTCGTTCTCAGTGATGTTTAATATTCCATTATGTGAATTTACTTGCTTCTTGTTCTCTTGTTAAGCCTAGTTTTTCCTTAGTCCATTTTAGGTTTCCAGAACTCTTATGTTTTAAAATTCTTGTACCCCTAATCAAAACAGGAAATGGAAAAAAAATGAAATTATGTTAAAAATAATATATTGGCTGGTATATAAGTACTAGCTTTGAAACATAACTAGCTAAATAATCTTAAGCAAGTCAGTACACCTCTCTGAGCCTCTGTTTCCCCATCTAGAAAGTAGGGCTGATGATGTCCACCTTATGTACCCCAGAGGGTTAAGAACCAAAATAAGCATTGTATAAGAAAATAGGCAGTGTATACATAAGGAAAGAAAAACAACAGGATAGTTGTTGGTAATGTAAATGTGTTATCTCAGCAGGGGAAATGTGTTTTTAGTTTTTCATTTGATTGTGGAATGAAAAGTTTAAAGAAGAGACATTATAATTGCATTTTAACTATATGCTTTAGCATAATTAACAGTTGTAACTGTTTAGGGTATCCAATTTAAATATACTCTAGAGGAAAAATAACTTATCTTTTTATATGTTTAGGCTCGATTATTTGATGAACCTCAGCTTGCTAGTCTTTGTCTAGACACAATAGACAAAAGCACGATGGATGCAATCAGTGCAGAAGGGTTTACAGATATTGATATAGGTAAGTTCACTGTGAGCTAAATGTTTGCATTTCGAGCACAGTAATGCTATCTAGTCTGCCTTGTTGGAGAACAAGCTGTTTTCAATTAGTTGTTTTTCCAGATAACTGAAGTCTGCCTCTTTTAGATAAGAATTTTACTTTGTTTCATTTAGGTGAAAATGTTCCTAAAAGTCTTAACTACCTTATTACTGTTTTAAAAATGTCAGATCAAATAAACATATATTCCGTGAAGGCTTACCATATACACAGCACTATTCTAGGGTCCTGTTGGACATATAAAGAAAGGTAAGATGTGATTTGTCTTGTTAAGGAAACTGTCATCTAATTGAAAAGTAAAGGAGCAAATATGTGAAAATTAACATTAAGACACTAATAGAAGAAATGGAATAAGGCAGAATGTTACAATTTTCTTAGATACAGAGAAAAGAACTACTTTGCAAATCCAGAAAATAGAAAGATTACCTCAAGTTATGGTGAACCCAAACTCACTACCATCAAATCGATTCTAATACTGACCCTCTTGGACAGAGCAGAACTGCCCCATAGGGTTTCCAAAGTTGTAAATCTTTATGGAAGCAGATTGCTCATCTTTCTCCTGCAGAGTGGCTGGTGGATTCGAACCATTAATCTTTTGGTTAGCAGTTCAGTGCTTTAACCATTGTACCACAAGAGCTCCTTCAAGTTAGGATAGTGATAGAAAAATCTTGACAGAGCAGGATCTGATAGGGGCCGTAAAGAATGAATGTAAAGTAAAGCCTGTGAAAGCCAGAACTTGCGTAAGGCAGAAACCTATCAGAGAAGGAAAACTCAAATTATTTTCCACTAAAACAAGCCATAGGAAAATGATAAGACTGCACCCTGTCAAGGCAGAAAACTGGTGGGACTGGGAAAAACAAAACAGTCCTATCAAGTTCCAGCTCTCAGAGGTTTCACTATACTTGGGTAGGTGAAGATAAGAGGGTGTTATGGGCAAGCAGAACCACATGAGTGCAAAGCAAATGAAGCCAAATTATAGAATGCCATTTGATGACTAGCCAAAGAATATGACTTTGCTCTTACAGGGTAATAAAAACAAAAAACACCAAACCCAGTTGCTGTCGAGTCAGTCTTGACTCATGAAGACGCCATGTATTGCAGAGTAGAACTCCATTCCATAGGAATTTCATGACCGTGACCTTTTGGAAGCCGTTGGCCAGGCCTTTCTTCCAAGTCATATCTGGTTGGATTCAAACCATAAGCCTTTCACTTAGTAGTCAGGGGCTTAACTGTTTGCGCCAGCCAAGGACTCCTATAGGAGAATAAAGAGAACTCATTCAAGGCCCCTGACTGAAAATATTATCTTTATCATGATGAACCCAAAATATATATTTTTAACCCATCTTATGGATTCCACTCTCATACCCAACTATCTACTTGACATCTTCAGTTGAAGACTTCATGTGAGTTACTAAAACAGAAGAGTTGATTCTTTTTAACCCCATCAGATCTCTTTGGTTCCTTTCTGAATTTTTGTTTGTTAATAGCACCATCATGCACCTCTATTCCCCAGGGCCGCCTCATTATATGTATCTTGGCAGAAGGGGAGAAAGTGTAGGCAGGGAAAATGCCCATGTCTTAAAAATGTTGGCTGGGAAATGCACCTTCTTTTGGCTCTTATTTCATTGTCTAGAATTCAATCCTACCTAATTTCAGGGAAGGCCAAGAGATGCAGACTTATAACATCCCAGGAAAAACAATAAACAGATTTTTGATGAAATGCTAGCAGTCATTGTCTTCTTCTACCTACCTCTGACTTGTCTCCTATCGTTTTCCCCTTAATTACTATGCTTCATCTGCACTGGCCAGGGATGATTCTATTTCAGGGCCTTTGTATTTGTTTTTCCTTCTGATTGAATTCCTCTTCTGCCACAATGTACAAGTGCCTCCCTTTTTTCATTCAGATCTCAGGTTAAATGAGGCCTATAGAGAGCCTTCTCAGACTTACGTAGTTAAAGTAGATACCACATTCCCGTAAACAGTCCCTGTTCCATTATTCTGGTTTATTTTCTTCATAATGCATACCATCATCTGAAATTCTTACCTAGGTGCTTGAGTAGGTGTGCATATGCCGATTGTCTGCCTGCCCCTCCTAGAATGTAAACTTCTTGAAGGCGGGGACTCTGTCTCTAGCACCTAAAGAAGGAATGTAGTGCATGTTGACTTAATATTTGTTTACCAGTTGGACTGACTGGCTTTTTCTGGAATGTTGCTTTTCCTTCTCACCTTGGCTAGTTCTCACTCAGTCTCAATGTCTTGGCTTAGATTCTATCTCTTCAGTGACTCCTTTTTTGAGAACTGACACTCCCCCTCTTCCATGCCAGTATATTCCTCTGTTGTTATCATAATACATTCCATTGTTGGTTTACCTATCTGTCTGTTGCAGAATACCTTAGGAAAAATTTGCTCACTGTTTGCATCAGGGCCCAAGTCTGGTTCCTCCCTAGGACCTGCACAGTGTGCCCTTGAATAGCTCTTGAATTACTGGATATTTTATAGCCCCAATCAAGCCAAACCCACTGCCATCAAGTTGATGCCAACTCAAAATGACCCTATAGGACAGAGCAGAACTGCCCCCAAAGGATTTCCAAGGCTATGAAGCAGACTGCCTCATCTTTCTCCCGCAGAGCTGTTGGTGGGTTCAAACCACCTACCTTTTGGTTAGCCGCTGAACACCTGAACCACTGTGTCACCAGAGCTCTTGAGAGACCCAAGCACCACCCAGATTGCTAATGAAACATTGCTTAGTCTTAATCCCTTCCCATTAAAGACTGTCCAGTGGGAGCTCTTGTAGCATAGTGCCTAAGGCACTTGACTGCTAACCAGAAGGCTGGCGAGGAAGATGGGGTGATCTACTTCCATAGTGATACTGCCTCGGAAGGGGTCGCTATGAGTCGAGTCTGACTCGACGGCACATAACAACAACAGTGCTCCATTTATTCTCACTCTACTCCCACTTGAAACAATACTGCCTGCATGTGGGTGAAGTACTTAGTCCTAGAAGTAGTTGTGTTAAATATCTCCTAAATTTTGTATACCATTGGAGCCTGGAGCTCTGGTAGCATAGTGCCTAAGGTACTTGACTGCTAACCAGAAGACTGGAGGTACAAACCCACCAGCCACTCCTTGGAAGGAAGACTGGGCAATCTACTTCCGTAGTGATACTGCCTCGGCAACCCAAGGAGGGGTCGCTATGAGTTGGGGCCAACTGGACGGCACATAACAACACAGCTTGCACAGATTAGATACCCCATAAATATTTGTTGATTTCATTTGACTTATAGTTATTTGTATTAAACTCCAGTATTGTTTCTAAAACATAATCTGTTGCTGTGCTCTTTCTTAGACTCTTAGCTGTAATTTCTTAGTTTTATACATCTGCCTATAGATGACCTATGTGTCCCTCTACCCCTTCTCACTGCATAATCTAGTTTGCCTCCTATGTATTTGTTAAAAATTGAGAAATAAAGAGAAGTCTAAAAACTGGGAGAAAGATAGACCTAGGTCAGAAGATTTTTAATAGTTGATTTAGATTCTGGGAATGATTTTTCTCTGCTGGGATTTGAATATGTGTTCTGGAGGGATGTGTTTACCATTTTCTCAGTGGAAAGATACTATTTCTCTTTTATAGATTTTTGCTAAAGGAAGAAGGTAATTTATCACGTTGATGAAACCAAATGAATTTACATTGTATTACGGGCAGTATAGTGTGCTCTTTTGGTCCTACTTTAAATTTATGTGTTTATATTTACTGAAGTTATAAGCATACAAGATAAAGACATGTAAATCTGAAGTTTGCTGTTTTTCCATTGAATAATTAAAATATTATGGTCATTGTATACTCTTAATCCAACAAGGATTGAGGTATGTTGCTTGATAACATTTAATTTTCCTGACAAAATCTTAAATAGACCCTTACTCTGTATTTCTCTACTCAGCTACATTAGAATAGAGGAAAGCTTATTATTATTACTATGTTTAATCATTTTCAACATACTGTTGAGCTCTCCTACTAAGTTCTGCAGAGTATGGTATCTTTGCTAGAATGTTAGCTATGTTTGATATTAAAAAAATATTTAAGTATGGATATGTAGATAGATCATCTCAATGGTTTTCTTTTTTCTTTATTCTTGAGTGATTTAATCATATTTAATGTTTTGATTTCTGCTATATATCAATGCATGATATGCATATAGATTTTTATTTAAATGTAGCTATTAGATATTTTATGGGAGCTCTGGTAGCATAGGGGCTAAGACACTTGCCTGCTAACCAGACGGCTGGCGGTTCAA